>NC_089841.1:106102262-106411262 GCF_035609145.1 Eleutherodactylus coqui | reverse complement strand
GTATATATCATGGTCTTAAAATTTGATGAAAAATAAGTTACTTTTTAGAGTGGAATCACTGAATGAAGAAATTAATCCTGCAGAGAGCTTTTTTTGTTATTTAATAATTAGGAACAATTTGTCAAGTAGGATAAAAAGCCTTGGAGACCAAGACAATGACTGTTATGTCTTTATATAGCTGTGACAGGCTAAGCAGATTGGTATACGGAATTATTCATTCACAGGGAATATCTACCCCTTGAAGCTTTCAATCTAATATATAATGCCTGAGGCACATGCAGACTTGTGACTAGCCTATAGTCACCGGAGGGATGACCAGCTTCTTTATGCCTCAGGCATTCAGAGAACTGTCTTGGTCCTATGTCATGAGGGGGATGACCAGATTTATGATGGCCCCTTACACAAATATAAACTGTTCCAGAGCCCTTCATTGAAGATGTTTCATTAAATGATGGAAAATTGAACCATTTTCTCTTCTGAGACAATGCCTTCTTAGTCTTAGTAATTGTATGTTCCAAGATTACTAAGTCCCTTAGCTCTTTTAGGATAATATATTTCAACAATAGATTTTCCAAGTTAAGGCCACTGAGACCTCCTGCTCTTTAGTTCCATTTATTTTTATATACTTAGCTTTAAGGGATAAATAATTTCAAGAATTAGATATAAGTCCCATAACAGATTTCCTCTACCACTCTTGACTTCATCATTGCTTGTTGTTTCTACAGCAGAGACTCATTATCTTCCAAGTAGACGGCTTTTACTGTAAGAAAATAGGAAAACACATATGTAAAGAAAGATCTAGCAAGAAATCATCTATATTGTTTAGATGTATATTTACAGTCTGAAATGATCACTTTGTTTTATATTTAAATCAGTATTTAAAAATATTACACATACAGAAAAAAATAAGTAAACCCTTTGGATTTGTCTGTATTCTTATCTACAGTAAGTTACAATTATAGGCAAATGTAAACCAATTAGAATAATAGCACACATACAGTTTTTTTTTATTAAGCATATTAGGTAATCATCCACAGTGTTAAGGTCCATTTAGACGCAACGATCATCGCTCAACATTCGTTAAAAGTGTCGAAACTGAGGGCTTTGCTTTTAAAGACGACCATTTAAAGGTAACAATTGGTGTTGGAGAATAGACGATAAACGATAATTCAACGATACTTTGTTTGAGTGGCATGTGCATCAGTGAAGGTAAAAAAATGAGGTAAAAATCGTTAACCCTTTCCAATCCACTGTCTGACATCTTCTAACGTTCTGATTAAAGGCTGTACAGCTCCGATGTCAGAAGACGTCCGGCATGGCATTCTTACTGTATATTACTGGCTGCTCTGTTGTTGGGGCCTCTCCAGCATGTCACATACTGCAGTACTGGCTCTATCCAGCAGATGGCAATATTGTATAATGGCAGAAAGAGAAAATTCCCTAGGAAACCCTGAATCCATAATTGGATTCCAAAAGGTTAAACGACTGAACGATTTTCATTTGAACCAAATGATAAGCGAACTACCAAACAATGGATTTTAAGCTGACTAAAAGACAACGATGAACGAACGACTAACGAAAAGTGCACGATGGGCGCACATTTACACATAATGATTATCGCTCAGTTGCAACATTTTTAACGAATTGTGAGCGATGATTGTTGCGTCTAAATGCGCCTTAAGGAGACAATGTAAGTGAACCCTTTAATTCAATTTTCTGTAGATGCACCCTTAGCAGTCATCACTTCCACTAAATTTTTCCTCTAATTGCAAGTAAGACTTGCAAAATGCTGATAGGGACTTTTGGACCATTCCTCTATTCAAATGTGTTTCAGTTCATCAATATTGCTGGAATACCTTCTATACACGGACCTCTTCAACTCATGACATAGCGACTGGATAGGGTTAAGGTCAAAACTGACTTGGCAATTCCAAAATACAAATCTTTTTTCTTTTTCAACCATTTTTAGTTGAGTTGCATGCTTTATGTCATTTTTTGTTGCTTTATCCAATGTCATTCAGCTTGAGATCATGGACTGTTGCCCTTACATTCTCCTGGAAAATGTTTTACTACATCTTATAATTCCTCGTTCCCTCAAAGACTGCATGGCATCCAGGCTCTGAGCCAGCAAAGCCGTCCTAAATCATGATGTTCTCTCCATCATGCTTCACAGTTTTTGGTTTGGTGACATTGTGAATTTGTGCTAATTTCCACTTCTGTTTTATTTGTCCATAGAACATTTTCTTAGAAACACTGTGGAATGTCTAGGTGGTCTATAGATATCTGAGATGGGCCACAATGCTTTTTTATTTTTTTACAACAGCACCACACTTGTTCAGTGTTTTTTAGCAGACAAAAGAACAGACATTTTTGCGATTTGCAGTCTTCTGTAAATCTTTTGCTGTTACTCTTGGGTTCTTTCTCAACTCTTTCTGTATTGCCTGTTGTGGTCTTGGGGTTATTTTAGCAGGATGCTCACTCCTAGTAAGCATAGCAACAGTCCTGAATTTTGGCCATTTGTAGATAATTTGTTCATGGATTGATGAGGTCTTTTGTGGCCTTTCTCAGCTTTATACATCTAACACATTTTCTGAGGTCTTCTCAAAGTTGTTTGCACAAAAACAATTACACAATTACACTAGGGAACAAAAAATATATATTTTTTGGTGCCTGGAATTTACAACAAGTTTCTGGGTATTTTTGTGCCACTGATTCCAGAAATGCTGTTCTTTTCTTTGTATAAGCTCTAGTTTTTGGGGTAATGCTAATATTATTAATTATTATCACTTAATTTTTGCAGCAGAATTTGTTTATTGTTCATGTACATTATATCCTTGATTTTGCTGATGTTCATATGTGTTTTGTTTCCATTACAGACATAGATATGGCTACATCAAGAAGAAAATGTGTACATCATCCTGATGTTTTTTGTTTCATCTGTGGGGAATACACATTTCCTCAACAAGGACCAGCTATGACAGACTTTGTGAAAAGAGCTTATTTAGCTTACTCACAGTGAAACTGGGGGACCAAGACAAGCCTTGGGCAGCCTTCCAGAGCTCTCCGAAGAAAGAGATCAACTGGCTGGTGAGAAAGACAGCTATACTGAGCAACATGACAGTGATTTTGAAGGACATTCATCAGCTAGAATGGAGTGACCTCATAAGAGACCTAAGTCCTCCAAAGAAAGCATCTGAGTTGCTAGCCTCCTAGCTAGCAGAAAAACGTTTACTGTTACCAGGAACTAAAATCACAGTATACCGCAACACAGAAGAAGGGTTTCTGTCATTCTTCACAAAAGAAACTAATTTTGTTTTCTGCAACAATGTGCAAGGCTTACTCATGGAACTGAATGTGAACAAATACACACCTAGTGAATGGTGGTTGTTCTTAGATAGCTCCAAATACAGCCTGAAATGTGTACTTCTACATAACGGAAACAGATTCAGGTCAATTCCTATTGATTACTAAGTTAGTATGTGGGAAGATCAGGTAACAATAGCCACAGACCTACAGAAAATAGTGTATGACGATCACAATGGATCATCTGTGGGGATTTGAAAATGGTGAATTTCCTTCTAGGGCAGGGCGGGTACATGAAGTACCCATGTTTTCTATATCTGTGGGACAGCAGAGCTAAAGATCTACACTGGAGCACCCAATGTGAATGTCCAGAAATATTACATCATGGGAAATCACAGTAACGAGGATTCAGTCACAAGTCCCAATGAAGAAACTTTTGTTTGTAGTTTGTTTTCTAAGCTTCATGGAATATATCCTTCCCATAACATATATTATTAAATAATATAGTTATTAATAGAGATGAGCGAGCACGCTCGGTAAACGCAGGTACTCAAGCGAGCATCACTCTTCTCGAGTAGCTGTATACTCGTCCGAGCAAATGCGGGGGGCAGGGGGAGTGGAGGGGGGGGGGATCTCTCCCCCCCCCCCCGCATTCACGTATTTTTCTCGGACGAGTATGCAGTTACTTGAGAAGAGCAATGTTCGCTCGAGTATCTGCCTTTATCGAGCGTGTTTGCTCATCTCTAGTTATTAACAGTTAATGGTGGTATAATATTGAACTAAAATAGTTTGTAGTGAAAAGGAGGCCTGATCAGCAAAAACAAATGCCATTTTCAGAATCTACGACCTACAAATATCCAAAAAATGTTCTAACATCTTAGGCACCAAATGTTGTGTTCCTCAGTGTTAATTGGGTCAGAAGTAGTCGGCCTGATTTTACAAAAATAATAAGGAGTCAGGATTACCTGATCCCCATTTACATTAAGGTCAATGGTAGTAAAAATCAAGTTCACTAATTTGGCCTACAGAAGGTCCCTAATGCTGACAAATAGCCCCAAATTGGAGGAGGTGCCTGTTCAATTAATGTGATTCAGTGGTTAGCACTATTGTCTTCAAATGGAGGTCCTATGTTCAAATCTAATCAAAGACAACATCTGCATAGACTTTAAAAAACTCCATACTCCCTTGGTCAGATTTGAACTACAACTCCAGCACTGCAAGAAAACGGTGCTAACAACTGAGCCACCACACTTCTTTCTTCTCCAGAGGAGGAGAATAAGAAGAATACATGTTCACACTAACCAATATTTCTTGAGAAGAACACTGTCAATAGCCAGTCTTTGTGTCTTTATTTAATGTGTAAAGCCCCTGTGAAACTATAAATACACACAAAAGTAAAGCAAAGACTTTGTCAGTATTTCCTAAAATGAAATACCAGGTGCTAATCCAATGTGATTGAAAGTCATCTACAGTACAAATAAAAAAGAACCTGGTGAGCCTTAAAGCCATTGCTGTCAGCCCACCACAAGGACTGACATGCCACCGTTTTTTTCATTTATTTGATTTAAATCTTTTTCTAAGACTCTAGAGGCAGGTTCTAGTCTACTAAAAGGACTATCATAGATAGAATTCATCTGCTGCACTATATTAGAGTACTTTAAGGATTCTCTTTAATATCTAAACGGCTATTTAACCTAGGCTCATCATCCTGGGTTAAACCTCTCCACTCTGAGAATAGTAAATGCTTGCTAAGCAATCTTATGCGTGATCATCATCACGTCTGCCAAGCAATCACGTGTGTGGTTTTCACCACGACTTGGGCATTTTGCTTAAGTCTGTCTTGAAGATCTTGCATTTGTGAATTAATCCACAACTGCAAGTTGGCTGTGTTATCATAGCCACACACAGACAGTTCCACATTTTGAGCCCTGGGTATCTAACTTTATTAGCTTTAGAGTACTCTGTGTTCTCGTCAGAAATTATCCTTTAGCCACAATCCAGTATACCACTGGAATAACGTATTGGTACCCCTGAGGAACCCACAAGGTGGGGGAAACGCGAAGGGTAACGCTTATTCCTTTTTTACGTGTGTCAGTGGTTTCATCAACACGACAGACGTACGTGTGTCAAGTTTTCGCTAATGATTTGACACACGACAAACAAGACTTACCATTACAGTCATGTTTCCTTGACCAATTATTTTTATAGACCGGGTCATGGTTCTTGAACTAGACTCAGTAGTTTGAGTCCTTCAATTTGACTCAAACCTAATTGGTCTGAATACACGTGTGGCAATTGTTTCTGTATAGTATCATTCTCACACGATCTATTATTCGTATGTTTTGTTCTTCCCTCTTCTTATTTTAATCTTCCCTAATAAAAGTTATATTTTAATATTATTAGCTTTAAGGTCCATGCAGTAAACTGTTCTAAAGCTTGTACGTGGATCTATACTGCCCCTGTAAACTCACTGTCAGAATGCGGCACCAGGGACAAACAGCTGGTCCGTGTGGGTCTTGCTTCCAGCGCCCTTGACTAACAGGCAAATGCTGAACAGGAAATGTAGTATTACTGGATAGCCATTTGGATGAATGGCTAACCTATTGTACAGATGTACCAAAGTTTAACGTGACCATGATAACATTCTACGGCAAGTTATCTTATCTTAAACCATTAAAAACGGTGTTGCCTTATCTTACAACAACGGTAGACATTGAAAAGCTATTGAAATTTGAAAAAACTACAGCACAGAATATTTTCTTAAAGTGTTAAGAGTTAAGTTAGAATAACATCTGCAATGTACAATACTGTACTAAAAGTTTTAGGCAGGTGTGGAAAAATGCCTTAAAATAAGAATTTTAAAAAAAAAAATAGAAGGTATCTGATTGGCTCCAAATTTATTCTGCTGCAGGATCCCAAACATACAGATAATGTCATTAACAACTCTCTTCAGTGAAAAGAAAAACACGTTCTGGAAGTAATGGTATGGTCTGCACAGAGCCCTGATCTTAACATCATCGAGTCTGTCTAGGATTAAATGAAGAGACAGAAGGATTTGAGCATCCCGATATCTACAGAAGATTTGTAGTTTGTTCTCCAAGATGTTTAACATAAAAAACCGCCCAGCAGAGTTCCTTCAAAAACTGTGCACAAGTGTACTTAGAAAAATAGATGCTGTTTTGAAGACAAAGGGTGGGCACACCAAATATTGATTTGATTTAAAATTCTCTTTTGCTCAGTCACTTTGTATTTTGGTATTTGACAAGAATACTATTAACACTTCTATACTATTTTTGATAGCATTCCTACTCTGCTGTATTTTTTTCCAAGCTTGCCTAAAACATTTGCACATTACAGTAGGTGCAATAAAGCTGTAGATAAAAACTTATTGTAGGTATTTACTGTCTCACAGCTACGGAACTCACATCTAAACTGCTTAGTGCTGCTGTACATCTGCACAAGGATGGCTTATTTCTAGAGCAGTTCTCTATTGTAGGTCATAGAGAGAAATCCTGAATGACGGACCTCATACTGTGATGTTCATGAACAGGGTTTGCATTCCTGGCACAACCCCTTTAAGACATGCATATACAGTTCAATATATATGTTCATTACAATACATAAATTCATTACACTGTATATATTCATATACCGTTTCATTCCACATTAATGCCCCTATACTACATTCAATTGAATGAATTTGAGGTTTTCTTTTTGTTGTGAACCCATCTGCCACATAAAGGCTAAAACAATTGCCAAATGTATATAGTATATTACTGTAGTATAAAATTGTAAAAATATTTAAGACATCCATGTATATTAGTTTGCATTTCATTTAGATATTGCTAAGTACTTATTTTGGCATTATATGAAGTATTAGCATTTAAACACTGTATGTTGTCACTTTGGGAATGTACGCTAATATTATTTGGGCTTTTATGGAACTGTTATTTCAGCACCGCAAGGGTGGTTTCACACACAGCAGGTTTTTTTTGTATTTTTTTATGGCTGTCTTTCATTTAGTGTTTTTGGTCAAAGCCAGACATGAATTCAAAAGGAATTAAAGATATAAAGATAGAATTTATACTTGTCATTTATGCTGGATCCACTTCTAACTTCAGCTTAAAAAATTACATCAAAAACAGTGGTGGTGTTTTTCCCAAAAATACTGCATAGCTTACACTTTTCTATAATACAATAGACAATAGTATATTTAATTACCACATCAAATTTGTAAATTTGTGAGAATGAGTAAAATGATGAAAGCTGGTAGGATGCTACTGAAACAGGACCATAATGACATGCATAGCACAGCAGCATCAACATTATTTTAGACATACTAAGCAGAGAACTGCTGTAGACAAGGTTATGCCTCATCTAGATTAAGGATTGTTACTAGAAAAATGCAATCCCATAAATAATGAGGATGTTGACCATTTTGCTTGACAGTCTCACTTCATCAAAGACAAATTAACATATTTAAGGTCATTGAAAGGAAACTATTAGAAACATAAATGTTTTTACTTCCTCTTATACAGTACTATTCATATAGTATTATACATCACGTTGGTGTTAATTAGTTAAGAATAATGGGTCTTCCTTTACATGCACAGTACAAAGCCTACCTATGGTGTATCGCTCTTGGTTTGTAAGATATATTTCAAATTGAATGTAAAGGTTACAGAGTGAGCCGTCCGGGAACTGATGCTGAATTTGAAACATTTACTCATTAGAATGAAATGGGAAGGATATGTCATTGAAAAAGACATGTTTTCCATTCAAGTTTACATAATCACATGGAATATATTTCATATCTGAGGGACAGACAGTCAAGTTCAAAAAATGTACTTCAATGACATCCAGATCACTAATGAGACTTATGTAAAACCATTAATTTTTGTTGATGTTCCTAGAATTACTATTCCTAAGCTACACCCAGGCTGTATTTAGACCTAAGAAAAATTCAGAAATCATATATATATAAAATTGTATAAAATATAAGTGAAAATGGTTGATAACTTCTTTCTGTTTCTACTGTTATTTGGTCTTCATTTTTTTGTATTGACTATAGAGTAACTGGAGCTTTAGAAGATTCATTATTTTTTTCAACTTTGGCATGGTCATGTTGCTCTGACTTAAAAAGGTCTGTCTGGAACTTTTACTATTTAGGACCTATCTTCAGAATAAGCCATCAATGGTTGGGGTCCAGCATTGTCTGGACCAACAGCAGGGCCGGCAATCAGCTGATCTGTTGGGTTCTCAAGCAGCAAACCCCCGCCAATCTGCTATTGATCACGTATAGAGATGAGCGAGCACCCAAATGCTCGGATCCGCATTATTCGAGTCAAACTTTTCATAAAATTCGAGAGCTCTACTCGAGAAACGAACCCCATTGACTACAATGGGAGACTCAAGCATTTTTGTATGTGGGACACCTGTTCCCAAGCTTTTTTTTTTTTTTTTCTTGGTTCGTGTTCTCTCTCTCTCTCTCTCTCTTGTAACGAGCACCATCGAGTACGCTAATACTCGAACGAGCATCAAGCTCGGCAGAGTATGTTCGCTCAACTCTAATCACCTACCCTGAGTAAGTCATCAATAATAAAATTCCCGGAACCCACTTTAAAAGTGTAAACCCAGTAGGTATTCCCTTCCCTCCTCCTATGCGATCACTGTTTCAGAACAGCAAACTACATTGTTGGACATGTCAGCACTGAGGCAGGAGGTGTGTATCCCAGCTGCCAATCAGTCGATGCACATTTATTCTGGTTCCTCCTCACAGAAGACACCAGTCTGAAGGGGTTTTTAACTTGGCAGCTTATGGTTCAGTCCTGGGTCTCTGCTCAGATAAATCATGTCTTGCTTTCACACTTAATCTGGAGTGTTGTTATATCTAGTTCCTTGTACATTTATGGTACGTTAATTCAAGTAACATCTATCTTCTGCCACATTTCCTGTCACCCACTAGGGAGAGTCAGGGTGGCAGTCAGGTCCCTAAAGGTAGAGGTGGATTAGCCGGGCTTGAGTTAGGGATGAAGTGGAGGGGTGCAAGAGTGTTAGGTCGCCTGCACACGGGCAGATTTGCATTGTGGAACCTGGGGCAGGTGTCTGCCTCAGGGTTCCACAGCAAATACCATCCATAACATGCTATGGAAAAGTGATTCTTGCTGCACACGAGCAGAAACCAATTGAGGAAAAATCGCAGCATGTTCTGTTTTTGAGCAGATTCCGTGCGGACTGCTTCCATTTAAATCAATTGACATTGCGGAAAGGTCGCAGATTCTGCCTCATTACTAGGCGATGACGTGGGAGAAGCAGGAGTTTAGGAAAAGCCATGTGGACCATTCGCAGTGCAGATGAAGAGAAAGGAAGACAAGTATGCGCGGACGCTGCTGCTGCCAGGGCCAGATGACGCTGCTGGATTCCATATGTGGAATCCGGCTCTGCCGTGTTCAGGCAGCCTTGGATGGGAGGCCACAAACGATAATGTTATTATTAGAGATGAGCGAGCACCAAAATGCTCGGGTGCTCGTTACTCGGGACGAACTTTTCGCGATGCTCGAGGGTTCGTTTCGAATAACCAACCCCATTGAAGTCAATGGGCGACCCGAGCATTTTTGTATTTCGCCGATGCTCGCTAAGGTTTTCATTTGTGAAAATCTGGGCAATTCAAGAAAGTGATGGGAACGACACAGCAACGGATAGGGCAGGCGAGGGGCTACGTGTTGGGCTGCATCTCAAGTTCACAGGTCCCACTATTAAGCCACAATAGCGGCAAGAGTGGGGCCACCCCCATCCCAAAAACTTTTACTTCTGAAAAGCCCTCATTAGCATGGCATACCTTTGCTAAGCACCACACTAGCTACAACAAAGCACAATCACTGCCTGGATGACACTCCGCTGCCACTTCTCCTGGGTTACATGCTGCCCAACCCCCCCCCCACCCCCGCACGACGCAGTGTCCACAGCGCACAACAAACTGTCCCTGCGCAGCCTTCAGCTGCCCTCATGCCACACCACCCTCATGTCTATTTATAAGTGCGTCTGCCATGAGGAGGAACCGCAGGCACACACTGCAGAGGGGTTGGCACGGCTAGGCAGCGACCCTCTTTAAAAGTGGTGGGGCGATAGCCCACAATGCTGTACAGAAGCAATGAGAAATATAATCCTGTGCCACCGCCATCAGGAGCTGCACACGTGGGCATAGCAATGGGGAACCTATGTGCCACACACTATTTATTCTGTCAAGGTATCTGCATGCCCCAGTCAGACTGGTAATATGTACCTTAACAGTAACCGCGTTGGTGGTAATGTGGTGGTGACTGCGGACCTAGTAGCGCGGTTTTATTTTGTTGGTTTTCGGAATGTGGCCAGGATTAAGTGGGCCGTGGCGGGGGGATGTTTTTGAGGCACTACGTGTCCTCTCCACATGTCCGTGGTTATATGCACCTTAACAGTAACCGCGTTGGTGGTAATGTGGTGGTGACTGCGGACCTAGTAGCGCGGTTTTATTTTGTTGGTTTTCGGAATGTGGCCAGGATTAAGTGGGCCGTGGCGGGGGGATGGTGGGGGGGCTCTCTTGTAGTGTCGGTAAAGGTGAAATTCTTGGACTGCCACCAGACGAACCAATGCAAAGGCATTTGCCAAGAATGTTTTCCCTGTTGGAGGAGGAGGGGGATGTTTTTGAGGCACTACGTGTCCTCTCCACGTGTCCGTGGTTATATGCACCTTAACAGTAACCGCGTTGGTGGTAATGTGGTGGTGACTGCGGACCTAGTAGCGCGGTTTTATTTTGTTGGTTTTCGGAATGTGGCCAGGATTAAGTGGGCCGTGGCGGGGGGATGGTGGGGGGGCTCTCTTGTAGTGTCGGTAAAGGTGAAATTCTTGGACTGCCACCAGACGAACCAATGCAAAGGCATTTGCCAAGAATGTTTTCCCTGTTGGAGGAGGAGGGGGATGTTTTTGAGGCACTACGTGTCCTCTCCACGTGTCCGTGTTTATATGCAGCTTAACAGTAACCGCGTTGGTGGGAAATGGCCTCGCCGCCATCATGTCTTTGGGAAGCCTCTGTTTCCACACCCCAGAGACATACCATTAGCAGCGGTATAGGCAAAGCCCATAATTCGTAACATTTCAGCCGTAGCATTAGGACAGGCCCCACTAACATATCACTAGCAGCATTATAGGAGGAGCGCAGTCTTCGTTCCATGTCAGCAATAGTAGCACTCAAGACAGGCCCCAGTAACAATTCCGAAGCAGCAGTATAGCGGGAGCGCAGTCTTCGTTCCATGTCAGTAATAGTAGCACTCAAGACAGGCCCCAGTAACAATTCCGAAGCAGCAGTATAGTGGGAGCGCAGTCTTCGTTCCATGTCAGTAATAGTAGCACTCAAGACAGGCCCCAGTAACAATTCCGAAGCAGCAGCATAGCGGGAGCACAGTCTTCGTTCCATGTCAGCAATAGTAGCACTCAAGACAGGCCCCAGTAACAATTCCGAAGCAGCAGTATAGTGGGAGCGCAGTCTTCGTTCCATGTCAGTAATAGTAGCACTCAAGACAGGCCCCAGTAACAATTCCGAAGCAGCGGTATAGTGGGAGCGCAGTCTTAGTTCCATTTCAGTAGCTGCAGTATAGCCAAGGCCCAAGTTACATTTATGTAGCTAAAGTGTAGGCCAACCCCACACACACTTCTGTACCATGAGTGCAGGCGAAGAACATACAAATTGCTATGATTACACTGTAGGTGAGGGCCCCAAAAAATTGGTGTACCAACAGTACTAATGTACCTCAGAAAAATTGGCCATGCCCAACCAAGATGGCAGGTGAAACCCATTAATCGCTTTGGTTAATGTGGCTTAAGTGGTAACTAGACCTGGAGGCAGCCCAGTTTAATGAAAAATTGGTTCAAGTTAAAGTTTCAACGCTTTTAAGAGCATTGAAACATATAAAATTTGTTTAGAAAAATTAGATGAGTGAGCCTTGTGGCCCTAAGAAAAATTGCCCATTCAGCGTGATTACGTGAGGTTTCAGGAGGAGGAGCAGGAGGAGGAGGAGGAGGAGGAGGAGGAGGAATATTAGACACAGATTGATGAAGCAGAAATGTCCCCGTTTTGGATGGTGAGAGAGAACGTAGCTTCCATCCGCGGGTGCAGCCTACGTATTGCTTACGTATCGCTGCTGTCCGCTGGTGGAGAAGAGAAGTCTGGGGAAATCCAGGCTTTGTTCATCTTGATGAGTGTTAGCCTGTCGGCACTGTCGGTTGACAGGCGGGTACGCTTATCTGTGATGATTCCCCTAGCCGCACTAAACACCCTCTCCGACAAGACGCTAGCCGCAGGACAAGCAAGCACCTCCAGGGCATACAGCGCGAGTTCAGGCCACGTGTCCAGCTTCGACACCCAGTAGTTGTAGGTGGCAGAGGCGTCACGGAGGACGGTCGTGCGATCCGCTACGTACTCTCTCACCATCCTTTTACAGTGCTCCCGCCGACTCAGCCTTGACTGGGGAGCGGTGACACAGTCTTTGTGGGGAACCATAAAGCTGTCCAGGCCCTTAAAGACTGTTGCACTGCCTGGGCTGTACATGCTGCTCGATCTCCGCACCTCCCCTGCTACCTGGCCCTCGGAACTGCGCCTTCTGCCACTAGCGCTGTCGGATGGGAATTTTACCATCAGCTTGTCCGCCAGGGTCCTGTGGTATAGCAACACTCTCGAACCCCTTTCCTCTTCGGGAATGAGACTGGGAAGGTTCTCCTTATAGCGTGGGTCGAGCAGTGTGTACACCCAGTAATCCGTAGTGGCCAGAATGCGTGCAACGCGAGGGTCACGAGAAAGGCATCCTAACATGAAGTCAGCCATGTGTGCCAGGGTACCCGTACGCAACACATGGCTGTCTTCACTAGGAAGATCACTTTCAGGATCCTCCTCCTCCTCATCCTCCTCAGGCCATACACGCTGAAAGGATGACAGGCAAGCAGCAGGGGCACCGTCAGCAGTGGGCCAAGCTGTCTCTTCCCCCTCCTCCTCATCCTCCTCATGCTCCTCCTCCTCCTCCTGAATGCACTGAGATATAGACATGAGGGTGCTCGGACAATCCAGCGACATACTGTCTTCCCCCGCCTCCGTTTCCGAGCGCAAAGCGGCTGCCTTTATGGTTTGCAGGGAACTTCTCAAGATGCATAGCAGAGGAATGGTGACGCTAATGATTGCAGCATCGCCGCTCACCACCTGGGTAGACTCCTCAAAATTACCAAGGACATGGCAGATGTCTGCCAACCAGGCCCACTCTTCTGAAAAGAATTGAGGAGGCTGACTCCCACTGCGCCGCCCATGTTGGAGTTGGAATTCGACTATAGCTCTACGCTGTTCATAGAGCCTGGCCAACATGTGGAGCGTAGAGTTCCATCGTGTGGGCACGTCGCACAGCAGTCGGTGCACTGGCAGCTTAAAGCGATGTTGCAGGGTGCGCAGGGTGGCAGCGTCCGTGTGGGACTTGCGGAAATGTGCGCAGAGCCGGCGCGCATTTACGAGCAGGTCTGACAAGCGTGGGTAGCTTTTCAGAAAGCGCTGAACCACCAAATTAAAGACGTGGGCCAGGCATGGCACGTGCGTGAGGCTGCCGAGCTGCAGAGCCGCCACCAGGTTACGGCCGTTGTCACACACGACCATGCCCGGATGGAGGCTCAGCGGCGCAAGCCAGCGGTCGGTCTGCTCTGTCAGACCCTGCAGCAGTTCGTGGGCCGTGTGCCTCCTATCTCCTAAGCTGAGTAGTTTCAGCACGGCCTGCTGACGCTTGTCCACCGCTGTGCTGTCACGCTGCGCGACACCGACTGCTAGCGACGTCCTGCTGCTGCTGACACATCTAGATTGCGAGACAGAGGTTGAGGAGGAGGAGGAGGAGGAGGGTGCTTTAGTGGACGAAGCATACACCGCCGAACATACCACCACCGAGCTGTGGCCCGCAATTCTGGGGGTGGGTAGGACGTGAGCGGTCCCAGGCTCTGACTCTGTCCCAGCCTCCACTAAATTCACCCAATGTGCCGTCAGGGAGATGTAGTGGCCCTGCCCACCTGTGCTTGTCCACGTGTCCGTAGTTAAGTGGACCTTGCCACTAACCGCATTGGTGAGGGCGCGTACAATGTTGAGGGAGACGTGGTCGTGCAGGACTGGGACGGCACATCGGGAAAAGTAGTGGCGACTGGGAACTGAGTAGCGCGGGGCCGCCGCCGCCATCATAGCTTTGAAAGCCTCCGTTTCCACAACCCTATACGGCAGCATCTCAAGGCTGATAAATTTGGCTATGTGGACGGTTAACGATTGAGCGTGCGGGTGCGTGGCGGCGTACTTGCGCTTGCGCTCCAACACTTGCGCTAGCGACGGCTGGACTGTGCGGTGCGAGACATTGGTGGATGGGGCCGAGGACAGCGGAGGTGAGGGTGTGGGTGCAGGCCATGAGACGGTAGTGCCTGTGTCCTGAGAGGGGGGTTGTATCTCAGTGGCAGGTTGGGGCACAGGGGGAGAGGCAGCGGTGCAAACCGGAGGCGGTGAACGGCCTTCGTCCCACCTTGTGGGGTGCTTGGCCATCATATGTCTGCGCATGCTGGTGGTGGTGAGGCTGTTGGTGGTGGCTCCCCGGCTGATCTTGGCGCGACAAAGGTTGCACACCACTGTTCGTCGGTCGTCAGGCGTCTCTGTGAAAAACTGCCAGACCTTAGAGCACCTCGGCCTCTGCAGGGTGGCATGGCGCGAGGGTGTGCGCTTTGGGAAACAGTTGGTGGATTATTTGGTCTGGCCCTGCCTCTACCCCTGGCCACCGCACTGCCTCTTGCAACCTGCCCTGCTGCTGCCCGTGCCTCCCCCTCTGAAGACCTGTCCTGTGTAGGCGTTGCACACCAGGTGGGGTCAGTCACCTCATTGTCCTGCTGCTCTTCCTCCGAATCCTCTGTGCGCTCCTCCCTCGGACTTACTGCCCTTACTACTACCTCACTGCAAGACAACTGTGTCTCATCGTCATCGTCCTCCTCACCCACAGAAAGTTCTTGAGACAGTTGGCGGAAGTCCCCAGCCTCATCCCCCGGACCCCGGGAACTTTCCAATGGTTGTGCATCAGTGACGATAAACTCCTCTGGTGGGAGAGGAACCACTGCTGCCCAATCTGAGCAGGGGCCAGAGAACAGTTCCTGGGAGTCTTCCCGCTCCTGAGCATGTGTCATTGTAGTGGAGTGAGGAGGCTGGGAGGAAGGAGGAGCAGCAGACAGAGGATTCGGATTTGCAGCAGTGGACGGCGCAGAACTGTGGCTGGACGATAGGTTGCTCGAAGCACTTTCTGCCATCCAGGACAGGACCTGCTCACACTGCTCATTTTCTAATAAAGGTCTCCCGCGTGGACCAATTAATTGGGCGACGAATGTGGGGACGCCAGAAACGTGCCTCTCTCCTAATCGCGCAGCAGTCGGCTGTGACACACCTGGATCAGGAGCTCGGCCTGTGCCCACACCCTCACTTGGCCCTCCGCGTCCTCGGCAGCGTCCACGTCCTCTAGGCCTACCCCTACCCCTCAGCATGCTGTATTACCAGTGATTTGATTTCACAGGCAGGAAATTAATTGGCGCAAGCCTGCAGGCCAAATATAATTTTTTAACTTTTTTTAAAAAGGAAAGGCCCACTGCCTCTAGTGAATGAATAATAAGTTTAATAACTGTGTTGCGGCCCTGCAAAAGTGTCACAGAACTTTACTGTTGCAGAGTTATTAACTGTGGCAGAGCAGGTATTTCCCAGGCAGGAAAGAAATTGGCGCAAGGCTGCACTCAACCGTAGCTGGTTGCGTCTGATTTTTTTACGTTCTCCACGCAGCACACACGTACCCAGAGCCCTGACGGCTGTCAGAGGCAGGGCAAATATACTTTTTTCCCTTTTGTTTAAAAGAAAAGGCCCACTGCCTCTAGTGAATGAATAATAAGTTTAATAACTGTGTTGCGGCCCTGCAAAAGTGTCACAGAACTTTACTGTTGCAGAGTTATTAACTGTGGCAGAGCAGGTATTTCCCAGGCAGGAAAGAAATTGGCGCAAGGCTGCACTCAACCGTAGCTGGTTGCGTCTGATTTTTTTACGTTCTCCACGCAGCACACACGTACCCAGAGCCCTGACGGCTGTCAGAGGCAGGGCAAATATACTTTTTTCCCTTTTGTTTAAAAGGAAAGGCCCACTGCCTCTAGTGAATGAATAATAAGTTTAATAACTGTGTTGCGGCCCTGCAAAAGTGTCACAGAACTTTACTGTTGCAGAGTTATTAACTGTGGCAGAGCAGGTATTTCCCAGGCAGGAAAGAAATTGGCGCAAGGCTGCACTCAACCGCAGCTGGTTGCGTCTGATTTTTTTACGTTCTCCACGCAGCACACACGTACACAGAGCCCTTAGGACTGACAGAGGCAGGGCAAATATACTTTTTTCCCTTTTGTTTAAAAGGAAAGGCCCACTGTGCCTATTCAATGACTAATAACTGTGTTGTGGCCCTGCCTACACAATTCTGTGCCTGTAGTATCAACGCAGGGTGCAATACTCTGCACCGCCGATTTTGAGAAAAAAAAAAAAAAGCAACACAGCTAACAGCAGCCTGCACAGTACTCCACACAGTTAAATGTGGCCCTAGAAAGGACCGTTGAGGTTCTTGAAGGCTACACTCACTCCTAACACTCTCCCTGCCTAAGCACCACCTCTGTCCCTAATGCCGGGTGCAATGCTCTGCACTGCCGATTTTGAGAAGAAAAAAAAATTTCTCCACTGCTAACAGCAGCCTGCACACACGTAGATGTGGCCCTAAGAAGGACCGTTGGGGTTCTTGAAGCCTACACTCACTACAAACACTCTCCCTACAGCAACTCCAATAGAACAGCACTGTCCCTCAGCTAACTCACAAGGCATGTGTGGCGAGCCGCGGGAGGGGCCGATTTTTATACTCGGGTGACATCAGATCTCCCCAGCCACTCACTGCAGGCGGGTGGTATAGGGCTTGAACGTCACAGGGGGAAGTTGTAATGCCTTCCCTGTCTTTCAATTGGCCAGAAAAGCGCGCTAACGTCTCAGAGAGGAAACTGAAAGTAACCGGAACACCGCGTGGTACTCGTTACGAGTAACGAGCATCCCGAACACCCTAATATTCGCACGAATATCAAGCTCGGACGAGTACGTTCGCTTATCTCTAGTTATTATCCTTTAATAAAGACCTTACAATATAGTAGACATTTTTCATAGCACAAGTATTTTTTTATTATACACATATTTAAAATTAATGTTCAAAATAAGAATTAAATACATTTTAAATACATCCCCTATGTATTCCATTGTCCCCAGCAACATGAAGAATAATCCTGCTTAAATTGTTAATAAATACATATATACGGTATTCTGCATTCTATCTATCCCTCCATTTATTTATCTAGCGATCATGTTTTCTCTTGATGATCATACTCATTTATCCATGAGTCATTATCTGTAGTCAGCATTTTATTATTTAGAGGAAGGGCTTAAATGTAATTTAAATTGTGACTGGCAGCTGAAGAGACTATGAAGGTATTAGTGATGCAGACACTGTGTGCCGAGAAGAAAATCAGTCATCGATAAAATCATCTGATGTCAGAAGTATAGATGAGGAAATTCATGATAGATAAACAGAAAAACTGCATGCTGAAATGTAATCTCTGAATACATCAGATTCTGTTACTGCGCAGACACACTGAGTGTCTAGATTATTTTACACATCCATTGTATAGTTAGGAAAACATATTTAGGAGCCTTAGAATTGAATTTTTAAAACATATTTTCCGTCATCAAAGGAGTGGTGAAGGATAAAAAGAAGTTTGCTTTTTTTTCTACCAGGAAGAGCACCACATCTGTTCATGGACTGGGAATGGTACTGCAGTTCAGCTCCATTGATTTGAGTGGGAATGAGCTGAAATGTCAGCCACAGCCTATGGACCACTGCTGGACTATTTCTAGAAAAATTAGTTCTTTTTGTTTTTTTTAAATTAATCTTGGCCAAGCCAAGCCATCATTGCAAATCACTGGTACAGAAATCGAGTTAGGGTTGCACTGCCATGTTGCCCTTGACGTTCAGTAATTTTTTCAGTGCAGGCCTACATTCTACTATCTTTCTCTGACATATTATTTTCATACGTAACTTATCTACAACTTGTCACTGTTACGCGTTATTATTATGGTCGGTTTATCTGAAATGACATAATATACAATACTCAGATTAGCTCACAATTCCAGCAAAACCTTTGAAACTACAAATGGATTGAATAGAGTGCACATGCAAAGCCTGATAAATCCTTTCAGATGTTAGAGAGGTATAGGTGTGTCAATTTATTAAAGGGGTTGTCTGAGGTCATTAGTGGCAGTAGGGAGAGCAGGCTACAGAAAAAAGCACACTACTCACCTATCACTGGCATGATGCTCCCCTACCATGCTCTCCCGGGCCACCAGTCTTCTGTTTACAACTGCTGCAGCCATCACATGGATTGTTCATCCATGTGACTGCTACAGCTAATATAACGCATGATAGGGACGTCACTGATGATGTCCCGTAAACCTTCCGGGAGCTTCTACATTAGAGGTCCGTGTGACAGGTTTACAGGACGTCACCGGGCCTTCTGGTTTGGTGACATCACCTGTCAGATGCGACCTTTGTCATGGTGAGTATATTTATTTTATATAGTTTTAGGCATGAGGAGCCCAAGCTATATAAAATAAATAACTCTGAAAACCCCTTTAATGGTTGATAAGAGAATGGGGAAACTATCAAACAGTATAGAAAAGGGTCAGATAAATGGATATATAATTATGCAAGGGTCATCTTTGGTAAATATTTATAGATAATGTAATTGGGAAGTATATTGTATAGAGGCTCTTAGCAACTATCTAATCTCTTAACTAGAAAGTCATTGTGGGCTTCCTGTGGGCATACAAAAAATAATTCTTCCTTTTTCTCCATTTCCCCGTGGCTGTTTTTCTGGATTCCCTTTTCAGAATTGCGCGGAGAAGCCAAAAGTGGTGACGTCACCATCTGTACCTGCCCGTTCCACTCATATACTGCAGCTTGTACTGATGTCTCTTACCGGTGTTAGCACTGTCCTACCTCACTACTTCCATCAATAATGCCACCAGAGGGAAGTGGTAGTCTTAAATTCACAACAACATATGTTGCCATAATGTAGCATGATCATAAGAAAGAAAAGTATGACTGTGCTTCTGTTTATGTCACCCAGTAATCTCTAACGGAGTTACAGTCTATAGGAAAAACATAAACTGTACATGCATGACAAGACAATAACATAAGACAACTGTGAAAAAAAGAGCCTGGTGTATGGTTCAGCCTTCCAAAGACTATACTTTAGGCAAGTCAGTGAAGATCATTCTTTTTATTATGTAGAATACCAGCAATAAAGTATTTTTAAAGGTGGAGAGCCTCTTTGTCGGTAAAGCTGGGATGCAGTTGTTGCCTAGACCAATGTTGCAGGAGGTAGTAGAACAGGCACACATTGCAGTGTTAATGCTGTTGTGGTGTAAACATTACAATTAGTATCAGTTATACTACCTCCAACATTGGTCTAGGCAACAACTGCAGCATTTGCTGGTGCCTGTTCTACCCTGTTTCCCTGAAAATAAGACATACCCTGAAAATAAGACATAGCATGATTTTCCAGAATTTATGAGGATGCAAATGATCTTTCAGGCTTTTTGAGGATGCTTGAAATATAAGCCCTACTCCAAAATTAAGCCCTGCTAACAGTTAATTAAAAAAGCCAATTTAAATAGTGTCCAGGCAGTTATACATGTAAAAAAGTTGAACCTTTTTGAACAAAAATTAACATAAGACACTGTCTTATTTTTGGGGAAACACGGTACTACCCCTTGCAACATTGGTCAAGGCAATAAATGCCTGTATTCTAGCTTCACTAATGAAGATGCTCTTTGCCTCGAAATGCTTTTTATTGTACACAAAATTGGACTAACATTTATGTGAAGCTGGCCTTACACAGTGTGAAGCCTTTTTTACAATCAGCCCAAGTGCTCCCTAAATGTAAGCCTTTCAATAAATGTGAGTATGAGTACTACAAAAGCAAGTTCTTCTACACTGTGATATAGTACGACTAATGGAAAGGGAAAGGGCTGCTCACCTCTGTTGATCCATGTACTTTTTCTGGATCAACACAGTACGAATTGCCATACAAATAGATTTACTTTCATAGCTATTTTTGGCTATAGTCATAGAATCCTAGAATGGTAGAGTTGGAAGGGACCTCCAGGGTCATCGGGTCCAGCCCCCTGCTCAAGGGACGTCATTCTAATAATCTAAATTTGCACAGTAAACTCACTTTTAAATGCGGAATAAGTGTAAATTAGTCCTGGATAGCAATTCCACAGTGATTAGCTGATGTTAAACTGACAGTTTCTTTGCATTACCTCGGCTCTTCTGCTGAATAATTATTTCTTCTTACAAATACATATCTTTTAGTAGCATACTAGAACATGCAGTAATAAACAACTGCAGTGCACTCATTTCAAAGATGCCTTGAATTTCTTGCATTTTTATTTGGCCACTTTTTTTTTTCCAAGACTGAACACACATACTTTAAATCTTGACAAAGTGAACATTATAGTGCAAATCGTAGAGAAAGTAATGAGAAAGTTAAAGTTATTGCATTTTATAAAAATGTGATTATAAAGAATGACTTGAGAAAACGATTAAAGAGAATGAAAACTGCCATACGTAAAGCTCAAATTGAGGCAACACTAAGCTACACTGCTAGATAACTGGCTCATTTTATCTTGATATGTTCTTTATTTACAAAAATGTTGAAACAGCATTTAAAAACAAATTTGCATTAATAAAAAAGGATTCAAAGATTTATGGAGCATGTTTGGAGCAAATATACACATTTTAAGACAGGATATGTTTCTCCGATTCTTAAGACCTTTATATTCCACTACATCAAGCTGTTCGAAAAATGAGACGTATCTCAAATGTGAGAAGGTTTAAAGTCATGATATCCTTTTAATAAATGACGAATAAGTCCTCTGTTGGTTTATAATACAGTTAGATTCCTTTAATCACACAGTATTTACCTGGCTAAGTATTAATATAGACGTCCAGTAGTCCAGAAAACCTAATAATATGTCATAATTCTGGTCCTTATGTGCATTATCATTCTTAATTAACATTAATTTCTTTTAATCCTCTAATACAAGTTGGTATCCCTTTCAAAACCATAAGGACAACCCATTTTCATAGGATCTGTTAGGATATATATATTATAGAGGACACAAAGCACACTTGGAACCATAAGGACTTATTCTCACTCTGAAGATTTTGGCATGACCATGTATTACATGGTCAACTTGTAGTACCACATTTATACAGCAGCAGTTGCTTGTGTTTTACAGATACAGCATTGGCTCTGTATGTGACAAAACATCTGAACTAGAGTGGCTATGTTTTTTAAGATATGGAGATTGTTTTTTTAAATCCGGCCACAGGCGTAACTATAGGGAATGCAGGGGATGCGGTTGCACACGGGCCCAGGGGACGTAGGGGGCCCATAAGGCCTCTCTTCTCCATATAGGGAGGCCAGTACTATGAATAAAGCATTACAGTTGGGGGCCCTGTTACAGGTTTTGCATTGGGCCCAGAAGCTTCAAGTTACGCCTCTGAATCCGCCACAACTTCTTAGGTGCTTTCACAAGTGTGGAAATATTCTACCACAGTGCACCAAAAGACACAGCCTTAGCTGTCACCATGGAATTCTGCACTAAAATCTGCAGGGTTAACTAAATTGCAGGCAGATTTAATCTATATTCAATTACCTATCAAAATCCACAGGTAGCTCTGCAGATTTTGGTGTAGAATTTACCTCATATTGCACCCATGTGAAAATACCCTTAAGAGGCTACAGAACCAGAAACCTCATTTAGCACTCATTTTATTGAAAGAGTTACACTTTTCAAAACTTATCAAAATTATTAGTAATTTAATTTGAAACTATACTGATATGTTATTTGAAACATATTTCAGTTCTAAACGTGTTAAGTTAGGCCACACTCACATATGAATTCAGTAAAACGTCGCTCGGAACCATGGCATTCTACTACGATTTCGAGCTGCATTTTTGAACACATTTTACAGCATTTTTTAACGCACCCCATCATTGTGATGGGATGCGTCAAAAAACGCAAGAGTGCTGAAAAATAGAACAGACAACGCTTGACATTACAAACATCAAATTCAAGTGCAGGTTGGAGAAGCACCAGTAAAATCAATGAGAGTGTTGTGCTGCCATTAGCGTGGCACTCGGGACGCCGCGATAATCGCACTAAAAAGAGATGTGTGAGAGAGTGGCCATAGGCTCATTTGCATCAGTGTGATAATCTATGATGCTCGTGATGGGTCTATGCTTACACAGGCGAAGCTGCAGAAGTGGGAGCGGTCGCCTGAACTAATAATGGGACATGGGTGTGTCTCAGACTCCCTGTACACTAACTGTAGTCACAGATCACAGCTCTTATGTAACATAGCTGAGCTAAAAAGCAGCAAGCACTAAACAAAATAAATGGCAAGTAATCTTCACCTATAGAAACTGATTACTACCGTATATCATTTCAAGTCATAAGGGAATATGCACGGCACTTTAACTAACATCCCTGATCTCCCTATGAACATGCCCATTCTGCTGAGTCAACAATGTATAATAATGGGGTTATCCAACCTTTAAAAATTGCTGTTCTACCCTCAGTATAGACCATCAATATGTTATTGGTGGGGATCCGCTCCTCGGGATCCGAGCCGATTAGACGACTGAAGGGGTTGAGGAGCTTGTGCAACCACCTCATTATTTTCATACTTTACATCTGAGCACAAACCTGTTTGTACTCAGAAAACTGTACTATATAGGCACTAAATAGTATCTAGGGACTATTAGTACTGCAGGCTTGTCCCATTCACTTTAATGGGAGAAGAATGTAGAGTTCAGACCTGACACTAGAAATAATATGGCATTCTGAATATCAACAGGTCCATGCTCAGTTGTAAACTTTGAAAGGGCTACAGGGCATACACCAGCATCTCAGCCCCTGTAATCAACTGATCAGCGGAAATCCCAAGGGGCAGATCTCCACCCTTTGGATATTGATGGCCTATCCTGCGAGTAGACAAGCAATTTTTAAAGGCTGAATACCCCTTTAATCTTTATTAGGCCTCCTCTACATGGGTGGGTCGGACCCCACATGTGGGATTATCGCAGCAGAGCCTGGTGCCCAGCCGTTGACCCTAGCTTACCTGTCCGTCGGCTTCTGCACATGCTGCAGATGTGCCTACCTGCACTCCGTTGTGCATGTACAGAAGATGCCGGCGCTGGGGGGGTGACATGTATCCCGCGATACTTCCGCAGTGCTCACTGCGGAAGTGCTGCAGGAACAGACGTCTTCCATTGAGTTCAATGGAAGCCGGCCAAGCGTTACCTGCACAAAATCACAGCATGCTGCGATTTATTCTCCGCGAGCGGAAAATCGCAATTGATTTCTGCTCATGTAGATGAAATGGCATTTTGCCTTTGAATTCTGTGGGCTGTATTTGCTGCAGAGTCTGGAAGCGGACGCCTGTCATCGACTTGGCAATGCAATTACACCTGTGTGCAGGAGGTCTTAAAGGGGTTGTCCCGCGGCAGCAAGTGGGTCTATACACTTCTGTATGGCCATATTAATGCACTTTGTAATGTACATTGTGCATTAATTATGAGCCATACAGAAGTTATCAAAAGTTTTATACTTACCTGCTCTGTTGCTGGCGTCCTCGTCTCCATGGTGCCGACTAATTTTCGGCCTCCGATGGCCAAATTAGCCGCGCTTGCGCAGTCCCGGTCTTCTGCTGTCTTCAATGGGGCCGCTCGTGCAGAATGCCGGCTCCGTGTAGCTCCGCCCCGTCACGTGCCGATTCCAGCCAATCAGGAGGCTGGAATCGGCAATGGACCGCACAGAAGAGCTGCGGTCCACGGAGGGAGCAGACCCCGGCGGCCATCTTCAGCAGGTGAGTATAAAGACGCCGGACGGCCGGGATTCAGGTAAGCACTCTCCGGTTTGTTTTTTTAACCCCTGCATCAGGGTTGTCTCGCGCCGAACGGGGGGGGGGGGGGGGGGGGGGGTTAAAAAAAAACAAAAAAACGTTTCGGCGCGGGACAACCCCTTTAAGAAGGAATAGTTCAATGACTACCAGAGATGACTTGTTTACTGGTTCAAAGATTTACCTATCGGTGAAAATTGTTTATTCCCATTCTTGTAACTGTATTTTTTATCATTCAAGACAATGGAAGCTATAACAGAGATTTACATTTGCAGTAAAACTATATTCTCTAATGAGAAAAAAAAAATCTAAAGTTGAGAATTCTCTTTTTGGTTAATAGGTGATATTGAACATTATTAGGATTTTCTCCAACGCTACTCAACCCCTTTTGCATGTCTTATGGTTTTTCAGGAGATTGATATAACACACATATTAGATAATTACCAGATAACAGAACTAGATTTCAGTGTATGTAATCCCAAACTAAACACAATCACCATAAAATGCACCATTCACAATTACCTTTCTCTATGTTTTTGCTGACTTTTATTCCAAACCCATACAGTTTTGAGCTTGACCGTTTCATTACATCCAGCTTTCCACTCTTGCGTGCCGCTATTCAGTAATATGTTCTACAGTATAAAGCCCTTGTAACACATATTAGGGATTTATGATTCTTGTTAAGTAATAGTAAGATAAAGATTTAATAACCACTAAGCATATATTCAGAATAGACAGTTATAGAGCAGCTGAGCACTTTCTTGTGTTGGCAAATACTGTCCTTGTTGGGTTGTACTCTAAAGATAAATTATGAATGCAACATGAAAGCTGTAAAATTTGTTGTATCTTATATTATCTCCATGTTAAAGGCCACAAAAGCTCTTCAGTGAAGTCAGCCATTAAAAAATGACAGGTATTGCTATCAGCCTTCTTTATAGCCTATTACCTGCAATGACAGCAGCTGCTACAGTACTTCTGTACAGCCTATCACATTATTTGCAGCTAAAGCCAGCTACTGTGTCATTTCGGCTCATTTCCTTGACAGTAGCATCATAAATCCATGCAGCTGCAGGGTAACTGTCGGCTGCTTCGATTATCTTCATAGTTGGAATGAATCTTGAAATGTATGTAACAGGCAATGACTGTTATGGATCAGGCACAAGGGCCATTCTCTATCCATTCTGTCAGTTCTGTGATGCAATATCTACCTGAAAGAGAGTCCCTAAACTACTGTCATGTAATCACAGATAGAGTGCCTGAACTTTAACAAAATGTTCCATAGAACTTCTAAAAATCCACTCCGCTACCCTTACACAATCAGCAATAAACCAAGCATCTCTGAGGTGTTAATAATGTCAAAATTGAAAAAGGATACCTGGGCCATTAATCAGATAACTAATGCAAGATGAAACTCATGCTAGGTGTTTAATGACATGACGGGTCTGATATCTATCAATAACCTTGTGCGTGAAAAATCAACCACAGAATATACAGAAAAGCTAAAAGCAAAATACTTGCCATTAGCTAAAACTGCATATCTCAGTGTGTCTCTCTGTTTTTCTCTCTTTTGGCTCCTCTTCCACCTTCCTCTTTCCATCGACGTCTATGGGTAGCATGTAATCTGGCCTTGAGAAAGACTGACTCAATTACTTAATGGAGGAATGAAGCTGATCTTTAATGCACCCAGGATGCTGCTTTTGAAAAATCTCCTGCCATATAACTTGGCCTGTCGGATGGATTTGGCTAGTATTTTTGAGAGTTAGGGTACAGTTTAGAATGGAAGGCAAAGTTCACCTGTAGAGATGAGCGAGCACGGAAATGCTTGAGTGCTCAGTACTCGAGTCGAACTTTTCGTAATGCTCGAGAGCTCGTTTAGAGTAACAAACCCCATTGAAGACAATAGGGAACTCGAGCATTTTTGTATGGGACCGATGTTCCGCATAGGTGATGACTTGTCAAACACCAGAAAAAAACATCCGAAAGTCATGGAAACACCACAGAAACAGATAGGGAAGGGCAGGGGCAGCATGCATGGCTGCATCTGAGGCTCCCACTATTAAACCAAAATGGGGGCAAGAGCCTGGCGGTCACCTCCCTAACAATTTACTTGGGACAAACCCTCATTAGCAAGGCACACGCGCTGGCCCATCTTAGCTAAGCACCACACTACCTGCAACCAAGGACAATCACTGCCTGCGGGTGACACCGCTGCCTCTTTTCCTGGGTTACATGCTGGCTTTGCTGTCCAACCCTCCGCATGACCCTGCGTCCACAGCGCACACAAAATTTTCCCTGCGCAGTGTTCAGCTGGCCTCATGCCACACGCTCGCTTCATAGCCACACCACCCTCATGTCTATTTATAAGTGCGTACTGGATGAGGAGGAACCGGAGGCACACACTGCAGAGGGTTGGCAGGGCTAGGCAGCGACCCTCTTTGAAAGTGTGGCCCACAATGCTGTTGAGAATTGATGATAAATTGACGTACAATCATCATTCCAATGCCGTCCCACCTCCGTCACAAAATTGTCAGGAGCCGCAAATGTGGGCATAAAGAGGACTCAGGTACCAGCACTTCTATACATCTCCGCAATGCAGCAATACTCTGTGTGGGAAGCACGTGAGTGGGCCCAGGGTCAGGCTCGGTCCCAGCCTCCACCTTGTGTGACCCAAGGTGCCACGAGTTACATAGCAATGGGAAATCCATGTGTCCCCACATAATTCATTCTGTGTAGGTGTCAGATAGCTCAACACCGCAATGGGAGTTCCTTGGGCTCGCCTATGCTGTCGGTGCACAAAGATGGTATTACACAGGAAGAAATCAGAGTGCCCAAACATGGCAGAGTTTCACCCCGCCAAGGACCTCCGCCTCGGCCCACATTTCTGCCCAATTCATTCTTTGTATGTGTCAGATAGCTGAACAATGCAATGGGGAAGCCTTTGTGCACCCACAGTATAGGCGAGCCCCTGGAACCCAGGGACAAAATTAAACAGGAAGAAAAGAGAGTGTCCAAACATGGCAGAGTTTCACCCCGCCCAGGACCTCTGCCCACACTCCTGCCTTAGTCATTCAGTGTATTTGTGCCAGATAGGTAAAACACTGCAATGGGAAAGCCACCTGCGCCCTAGCCAAGTCACTCAGTGTATTTCTGCCAGATAGGTAAAACAATGCAATGGGAAGTTTTTGTGCACAGCATAGGCGAGTCCATGAAACTCAAAGATGGTATTACACATAAAGAAATCAGTGCACCCAAACAAGGCAGTTTCACCCCGCCAAGGACATTGGCCTCAGCTCCCACCCTCAGTAATCGTGGGCAGAAAGCAGACTCGGATGCTAGTACAGCTGTGAATGTCTCTTTAAATCAGTAACTGTTGCTTTCCTCACTCCAAAGACTGGATGAACAACAAAGATGTTCCACAGGCCATACCTGGCACAGTTGATTCTTCCCCCCCAGGACCTTGGCCTCTGCCCACACCCTCAGTAATCGTGGGTCTCAAGCAGACACAGATGCTAGTACAGCTGTGAACGTCTCATTAATGCAGTATTGCTCCTTTTGTTTGGCCCAAACCACTGTCTCAGATAACTGTGGTAACTCGAGAGAAAATACATGTTGCCCACCGCTGATCCCCAGACCCCAAGCAGGAGGAGGAAGTGGCATAATAAGGCCGAGAAACCATGACTGAGGTAGAAGACACAATACTCTGTGAGGGAAGTACATGAGCGGGCCCTGGGTCAGGCTCGGTCCCAGCCTCCACCTTGTGTGACCCAAGGTGCGGTGAGTTAAATAGCTATGGGAAATCCATGTGTCCCCACACAATTAATTCTGTGTAGGTGTCAGGCAGCTGAACACCGCAAGGGGGAAACCTTTGTGCACCCACAGAATAGGCGGACCCCAGTAACATTTCTGTTGCAAGAGTATAAGTGAACCCCTCAAACCTTTCAGTAGCAAGTGTATAGGCAGACCCCAGTAACATTTATGTAGCAAGAGTATAAGCGGATGCCTGTAACATATCTGTAGCAAGAGTATAGGCGGACCCCAATCACATTTATGTAGCAAGAGTACAGGCGGACCCCTGTAACATTTCTGTAGCAAGGGTATAGTCGGACGCCAATAACAGTTCTGTAGCAAGAGTATAGGCGGACCCCTGTAACATGTCTGTGCTAGGAGGAAACTTACCAGCAGCACGGTCTGGTCTCGGCAGTATGCCTGTCCAGCTGCGTTCTTCCTTCCGGGTCCAGCGCCGGTTCCCTTAGGGCGGCCACGCGGATCTGGGAGCCTTTTCTGATGTGAGTGGGTGGGTCTTCTTCCTCCACCCACCAGCATGTCATTTGGCTCTATTCCTTTGCTAGGGATAAGAGGCAGCAGCTGGCAAGTTTTATTGCCAATGTTTGTTTGTATCTAGTGAGGTTAGCTAGGTCTCTCTGGTCCTCTTAGTCCTTGTGCTTTAACCCTTGCTTTCCCTTGCTGTAGTTTTGATTAACCCTTTTGTGTTTCTCTGTGGTAGTATCTTCCTTAGTTTTTGCTCCTTTTTCCCCAGTAGTATCAGGTTATCCCTAGACAGTATAGGGACCGCTGCCCAGTTGTCCCCCTAGGTTTAGCCAGGTCGAGGCAAGTAGGTAGGGCAAGAGGGGTGGGTGGTTTTTAGGGACTCCCAGTCTTTTCTCTGTACCCACCTAACAGTCCGTAGCAACAGCAAGAGTATAGGCAGACCCCAATAACATTTATGTATCAAGAGTATAGGCAGATCCCAGTAACATTTCTGTAGCAAGAGTAAAGGCGGACCCCTGTAACATTTCTGTAGCAAGAGTATAGGTGGACCCCAATAACATTTATGTAGCAAGAGTATAGGCGGACAACTGTAACATGTCTGTAGCAAGAGTATAGGCGGACCCCAATAATATTTCTGTAGCAAGAGTATAGGCGAACCCCTGTAATATTTCTGTAGCAAGAGTGTAGGCGAACCCCTGAAACATTGGTGTACCAAGAGTACAAGTGTACCCCTGTAAAATTGCTCAACCGCGAGGGTAGGTGAAACCCATAAACATTTTTTAAAGATACAGCTCGCTGTTGCTTAATTTGTAACAGAGACTTGAGGCAGCCCTGTGAAAAAAATTGATTTCTGTTAAAGTATAAATACTTTTGAAACTTTGAAAAATTGTAAAAAACTTTTAAACAGAGCTTTTTGGGCTGCAGAAAAATTGGCAGTTCAGCGTAATGACATGCTGTTTTAGGAGGAGGAGTAGGAGGAGTAATATTATCCAAGAGTGATTGACAAAGCTAATTCCCCCTTTTTGTGGTGATAGAGGAAGCATTTTTCTCCTGTTGCAGCGAGAAGAATCATTAGGTTCCACTGCTTTCCGCTAGTGGAGAAGAGAAGTCTAGGAAAATCCAGCCTTTGTTCATCTTTATGAGTGTAAGCATGTCGGCACTGGCAATTGACAGGCAGGTGTGCTTATCCGTGATGATTCCCCCAGCTGCACTAAACACCCTCTCTGACAAGACGCTAGCGGCAGGGCAGGCCAGGACCTCCATGGCGTACAGTGCAAGTTCGTGCCACGTGTCCAGCTTTGACACCCAATAGTTGTATGGAGCAGAGGCATGGCACGTGTGCAAGGCTGCCAAGCTGCAGAGCTGCCACCAGGTTACGGCCGTTGTCACACACGATCATGCCTGGTTGGAGACTCAGAGGTGAAAGCCAGAGGTCGGTCTGCTCTGTCAGACCCTGCAACAGGTCAGGGGCCGTGTGCCTCTTGTCACCTAAGCTGATTAGTTTCAGCACAGCTTGCTGACGCTTTCCTACCGCTGTGCTGCCGTGCCGCGGGCTACCGACTGCAGGCGACGTGCTCACACTTCTTAATTGAGAGGTAGACGTGGTGGAGGAGGAGGGTTTGGAGGAGGTGGCAAAAAACATTGCAGATACCAGCACCGAGGTAGGACCCGCTATTCTGGGAGTGGGTAGGACATGTGCGGTCCCAGGCTCTGACTCGGTCCCAGCCTCCACCAAGTTCACCCAATGTGCCGTCAGGGAGATATAATGGCCCTGCCTGCCAGTACTTGTCCACGTGTCCGTGGTTAAGTAGACCTTCCCAGTAAACGCATTGGTGAGGGCACGATTTATGTTGCGGGAGACGTGCTGGTGTAGGGCGGGGACAGCACACAGGGGAAATTAGTGGCGACTGGGGACTGAGTAGCGCCGGACCGCTGACGCCATCATGTTTTTGAAAGCCTACGTTTCCACAAGCCTGTAAGGCAGCATCTCCAGGCTGATTAATTTGGCAATGTGCACGTTTAATGCTTGTGCATGTGGGTGGGTGGCGACAATGCTTGTGTTAGCGACAGCTGAATGCTGCGCTGAGAGACATTGCTGGGTAGAGAGGAGGACGGTGGAGGTGAGGGTGTGGGTGCAGGCCGGGAGGCGCTCGTGCCTGTGTCCTGTGAGGGGGATTGGATCTGTGTGCTAGGTTGTGGCACAGGGAAAGAGGCAGTGGTGTGACCTGGAGGCGGTGAATGGCCTTCATCCTACCTTGTGGGGTGCTTGGCCATCATATTCCTGCGCATTCTGGTGGTGTTGAGGCTGGTAGTGATGGCTCCCTGGCTGATCTTGGTGTGACACAGGTTGCACACCACTGTTGGTCGTCCGCACTCTCACTAAAAATCATCCACATCTTTGAACACCTAACCCTCTGCAAGGGGGTGCTTTGGGATACAGTTGGGGGATTCTTCGCTCTGGCACGGCCGCTACCCCTGGACACTACACTGCCTCTTCCAACCTGTCCTGCCGCTGCACTTGCCTCCCCCTCTGAAGCCCTGTCCTCAGTAGGCTTAGCCAACCAGGTGGGGTCAGTCACCTCATCGTCCAGCAGCTCTTCCTCCGAATCCTCTGTGTGCTCCTCCCTTGGACTTACTGCCCTTACTACTACATCACTGACAGACAACTGTGTCTCATCATCATCATCCACAAAAAGCTCTTGAGACAGTTGCCGGAAGTCCCCAGCCTCAACACCCAGACTCTGGGAACTTTCCAAAGGTGGGGCATCAGTCAAGACAAACTCCTCAGGTGAGAGAGAAACCATTTTTTCCCACTCAGGGCAGGGACCCTAGAACAGTTCCTGGGAGTCTGCCTGCTCAGAATATGTCATTTTCATGGAGTGAGGAAGCTGGGAGGAAGGAGAAGCAGCCAGAGGATTCAGAGTTGCAGTCCCTAGGCTGGGAGTAGTGGACTGCGTAGAAGACTGGGTGGTCAATACATTGCTGGATGCATTTTCTGCCATCCATGACAGGATCTGCTGGCACTGCTCTGTTTGTAATGAAGGTCTACCACGCGGACCCGCAAATTGGGATATGAAGCTGGGGAGCCAAGAAACCTGATCCCTCAGCAGCCGGCTGTGATTCACCACGCCCAGGAACTTGGCCTGTGCCCACATCCTCACTTGGACGTCCGCATACGCATTCGCGTCCACGTCCACGTCCTCGACCCTTACCTCTACCTCTCATCATGGTGGATTAAGAATAGAGCAGGGCCCAAATGAATTACCCCACTGTACAGCACTGCCAACTGTGGCTAATTCATCACACACAGAAACTTGTAGATAGGCTCTATGCTGTGACTAGAAAAAAATTAACCCGCTGTGTTGCGCTGATACCTAGGGGTAATTCACCGCTCAGAGAAACTTGTAGATAAGAGAGGCTGTATGGAGTGAGAGAAGACTCTAAAGCTAGTGGATAGTGCTGGTAATTGCGGCTATCTCAACCCCACCACGGAAAGGGTATTGTGAGATGCTCTGCACAGTGGCAGAGCTGAAATACTTTGCAGTGGCCTAGGAAATATTAGAGTACTGTTTAGCGGTGAGACCTCTGTCTAATGCACTGCAGACATAGAGTGATATAACTGAAATAGTTTGCAGTGGCCCAGGAAATATTACAGTGCAGTTTCACGGTGAGAGCTCCTTGTAAGGCACTGCAGGCTGAGAACGATATAACTGCAAGGCTGGGAATAGGCCTAGATGTGTAATACAAAAGTTGGTGCACTACTGCTCCCAGCCAGCCACAACTATAATGCACACGGTCAGATATAGCCCTAAGAAAGACCGTTGGGGTTCTTGCACAGAGAATGAGGAGTCCTGTAAAACTTTCCCTATATAGGCAGCTCTGTCCCTAAGCTCTGCGTAATACACTGCAGACTGAGAACGCTATAGCTGAAATGGCTTGCACAGCCCGAGATGCTTTAAAAAAAAATTGGTGCACTACTGCTTCAAGCCAGCCACAACTATAAGCACATGATGAGGAGTAGCCTTGAGAAGGACCGTTGGGGTTCCTGAAGACAGGATCCTACGCTAACACTATCCCTGTATATGCAGCAGCACTTTCCCTAACCTCTGCCAGCATGCGCCTGAGGTGAGCCGCGGGCGGGACCAGTTTAAGTACTCGGTGGTCACCTGATCTCACCAGCCACTCACTACAGGGGGTTGGGATAGCGCTGGCACGTCACAGCAAGAAGTGGTAATGCCTTCCCCGCATGTCTATTGGCTAGAAAATGGCGCTAAACATGCAGGGAAGGAAATGCAGTTGACTCGAGTACCGCGTGGTATTCGTCACGAGTAATGAGCATCTCAAGTACCCTAATACTCGAACGAGCATCAAGCTCAGACGAGTGTGCTCGCTCATCTCTATTCACCTGTACTACTGATGTATGCAAAATTTATTGAAAGCTCAGTGACCATTTAAAGGGGTTTTCCAATATTAAAATCATTGGTGGCAGTAGAGGGATGAAGAATATATACCTGTATTCCAAGGTAGAAGCCCTGGCAGATTTACGGAACATAACTTATCCTGTATTCCTAAGAATTGCAGACATCATCAATAATTCTGGCCAAATCTTCAAATCCATTTGCTGAAATACAGCCCCAAACTTGCAATGTACCTCTAATATGCCTACAGACACTCATTACTATACTGTGATTAGTTCTCAGAGATGTTTGGAACAACCTCCCTGCTAAGTTCCTTCAAAAACTGTGTGCAAGTGTACCTAGAAGATTGAGGCTATTTTAACGGCAAAGGATGGTCATATCAAATATTGATTTGATGTACCTTTCTCTTTTATTCATTCCCTTTGTATTTTGTTAATTGACAAAAATAAACTAGTAACACTTCTATTTTTGAAAGTATTCTTACTTTGCAGCATTTTTTCTCACTTGCCTAAAACATTTGCATAGTACTGTATAGAAAAAGATTAAACAGGGCTTCAATAGAGAAAAAAAGGTATAGTTAGAATAACCTGGTATGACAGTGGTAGCCTAGTGTAGCCCCACCTTCACACTGAATAGCCGCAAGAGCAAAAGTGACAATGCCAGTGGTCAGTTGCAATCCTCCATCCACTCTGGCCATCAAACTAAACAGTGCCAGTATCAATACCCGCAGAACCAAGGTGCTTGGTGCAGGAAAATCATATAACGTATACATGGAATTACAAGTACATAGCACAGATAAAACTTATTTATGTGAGGGGCAGTAAAACCTTTCTGCCCCCTTCCAGGTCCAATTGTTATAGTCATTAGCCCTCATGCAAAGAAACTAAGCAGCTACAGCTTGAGAAAGGAGGCAATCATTGAAAACCTCTCGAAAAGGTTGCATGTGTAGCTTTATAAATTTTAGCACATAAAACAATTGATGAAGTCTTCATCTATAAACCGATGCTGCCTGGTTTCTTTATATTGGAGCAAGTGCTTGTGAGAAGCAGACCTGGAAGGGGGCAGATAGAAGGTTCTACTCAGAGGCATAACTTGAAGAATAGGGACCCCAATGCAAAACCTATAACAAGGCCCCCAACTATAATGCTTTAGTCATAGTACTGGGCTCCCTGTATGGAGAAGATAGGCCTTATGGCCCTCTAAGGCTCCTGGGCCCGGGTGCAACCGCATCCCCTGCATCCCCTATAGTTACGCCCCTGGTTCTACTGCCCCCTCACATAAGTTTTTTTCTGTGCTATATACTTGTCATTCCATCAACATTAAATTTGTGGTACACCTGAGCGCCCTTTAATTTTTTTTTTCTATATGAGTGGGACAAAAAGCACAAATAAGTGCAGTAGAAACAATCTGTACTATTTAAAATGTTCTCTAGAATTGTCTTAAAAGAATTCAGCAATGTTGAAATTAAATATTAACACCACTATAATGCACAATTCCCTATTGATTTGTTACTTTATATTTAGTTTACCTGGGTTGACATTTTACAGTATAATTTTAAGCTTTCTCTGGAATAATTCTCGGAGGAGAGGTAAATGAAAGAATTTAAGATCTATAGTGACTCTTCCAGTGTTGCGCTACGGCTTTGTTACTTTCATTTTGGATTACCTGTGTAAGTTTTTGAAATGTTCATCTCCTAATCCACCACGCTCCCATAATATCTTTATTAGTCTAATCTTGTGAAACATTTGGGACATTGCCACAGATGGCATCTACAATTGGCATCGTGGAATATTATTAAATATTAACCCCTTGAGGATGCAGCTATTTTGGGCCTTGATGTCTGAGTAATTTTTTTTTCATCACAGCATGATGATGTCATAGCTTTTGAATTTTTTCCATCAATGTAGCCATTCAAGAGCTTTTTTTGCTTGACAAGCTGCATCATTAATGGCTCTATTTTAGGGTACTGTAAGGAGAATTTATGTGTTTACCAAGGAGTAGACAATTAGATCTTGTGTAGAAGTCTGGACCCAGGAGAAATACAAATCACACCAGCCTTGTTGCGGTATCAAATGATTTCTAATGTATTTAAAGGTACATGTGGTTTATATACCATGAATGACATCACAACAAAAGTATATACCTTCAAGATTAATAAGAATACATGATGGGATACAACTAAAATATTTTACATAAGTTACATCTTTTAGGGTGTAACTATAACATACAAAGAAATTGTTATAATTTAGTGAAAAGGAATGCAAGGGGGAAGTCTGGGAGATTGTCTTATCTTTTGTCTGTCTTCATCCCGTACCATTCACTGGTATAGAAAATGTTTCGTTTAACCCCTTCACTACTTATACTAGCAGCATGCGATATCTTTGTAGTCTACAATCTAATAGAAAAACAATTAACTGATACATTGATCTACAATTTTCTTAACAGGTACATATAGTGTATTTAAGAACGTTTATCAATTTATTTGGGGAAGAAAGAATAAGAATTGTGACTGTAATTCACCACTGTTTTTTAGTTTGTTTTTTGGTATTCATCAAGTGCTATTAATAACATTTTAACTGTGCTCTGCAGGTTGCTTCTATTAAGGCAATTCCAAATGTATACAGGATTTTAAAATGGTTTTTCACTTTTGTACAATAAAATCATCTTAAATTTTTTTTTTTTTTAAATCTTTTTACAAGACCCATTATGTTTTTATTTTTCCATTAAAGGAACTATGCAAGGGCCATTTTTGTGGAACAAACTATACATTTCATCGGTACCATTTTAGAGTGTACATATTAACTTTTTTTCCTTCCTGGGAGAAGAGGAATAATGAAAAAAATGTTATTCCATATTTTTGGTCATTTTAAAATATTAACTGTTTAACACATAAATAACACATCAGTTTTATACATACATATATTCATTATTTACAAGTTAATACAGTTACATTGAAACAAATTCTGTGTACTTTTTTATAAATTGTATTTTTTACATATTTTTTTTTCTTTGTTTTCCTCGCTAGAGGACCTAACAATTCAATTGCTTGCATGTATCAAAGTTATAGCATATGACTGGGTTGTCACAGGGCGGAATCTCGCTGGAAATCTCGTGGTTCTGCCATTTTTGTGAGTTGTAATACTGATTTAGAGGCAACCCCATTGGCCTCAAGGTGTGCCTGACAGGCGGTCAGTCCATCTTCATGTGGGATGTTGGAGTTTAAGGATTCCACATCCATGGTGGCCAGGATGGTGCCATTGGGGAGGGGACCTATTGTTGACAGTTTGTTTAGTAGGACCGTGGTGTCCTGCAAGTTGCTAGATGTATTTCTCACCAGTGGTTTGAGGACACCTTCTACCCATCCTCTGATTTTTTCAGTGAGGGTTCCCACACCTGAGATAATTGGCCTCCCTGGGTTGCCAGCTTTACAAAGTTTGGGAAGCATGTAGAATATACCAATCCTAGGGTTCTTCGGTATCAAGTCCAAAAGTTTTGTGGAGCCCACAGACAGGCTTCTGATGACCCTTTTCAATTCCCTCACATATTTTTGAGTCGAGTCTTAATCCAGCTTGATGTAGTATCTGGTGTCCGTGAGCTGTCTGTCTGCCTCTTTCGTGTAGTCAGATGTATTCATGAGGACTATAGCACCACCGTTACCTAAAGGCTTAATGTTGATCTCTTTGTTGTCTTTGAGTGCATAGATGGCCCTTCTTTCCAGCATTTTGATATTTAATGCTTTCTTTTTCTGCTTATCCAGTATAGTAGATTGCACCACATGCCTAAAGGAGTCTATAAATTTGTCCAAAATGGGGTTGTGGCCAGGAGGGGGTGTCCAATCAAACCTCTTCCTGGCCCCTAGTTTCTCCTGTGTTTGAGTGCTTGAAAGTCCTGTGTCCTCTTTGTCATGGAAGAACTCTTTCAGTCTTAGTCTCCTGAAATATTCCTTCATATCAACTGTAGAGTTTTGTTTTGTCAAGCGTTTTAGTAGGACAGAATGAAAGTCCCCTGGAGATTACACTGAGCTCCACATTAGTGGGGTTGGAAGATGACAAATGGTCCTGTGTCCTGTTGGGAGTTCTGTTCCTGATCAGTGTTTGGATACAGGCCTGCTCTGAGTCAAAGTCTTTGGGGTTTCTTTTCCTTGTTCTTAATTAGGCACAACCATATTGTTGTGTAATAGCATTACATTTCCAGTTTCAAGTCCTCTGTAAGTGTGTTGCCTAAAGTTTGTATAGATAAGGGCCTTTTCCTTGTTGCTGCAGAAGATATGGATAAGGTGGTTCTGCAGTCTCTAAGAAGCCCTGTAGCAAACATGTTGTGCATAAAGGGTATTATAAGTGTGTGGAATGGGATTTCTTAGGCAAAGGCCTTTGGGAATTAAATGTTCCTTCTTGCATCTGCTTAAAAAAAAAGGTGCTGTCCAGTTGTGCCAATTTCTTCAGAAGATGTTTCAGTTATATTTGTGTATGGTATATTCTGGTACCATTACCTCTATTAGGTATAAAAACAAAAAAGTTTGGTACCGTGTTAGCACAAAGCAAAATGTGATTGTTCTCAGTAAGAGAAGCCACATAGTCTTGTAGATATGATACCATTTAACCCCTTAACGACCAGCCCATAGTGTTTTTACGTTCTTCTCCCAAGTGGGCATAATTCTCTGAGGATGTAAAAACATGTGTCCTGCAGAGAATAAAGCCCCTTGGGATGTGGATGTGACAGCTCCATGCTGTCGGTGCCTGCAGGTAGCCGACAGCATGGAGCTGTCATCCCGGGCTGTACGGACCCCCCCCCCCCCCCCCGGCATTGCGATCGGCGCTATTCAATGGATAGCGCCGATCGCAAAAAAGTAAATAAAAGTACAAAAAAAGTTAAAGATTCAGCTGCCCTGATGGATCGGATCCATCAGGGCAGCTGAAATTACTCACCGAGGTCCGCTGCACTGCTCCCCGCTCTCCTGCCGCTGCGGGCCCCAAAGCCGGTCTTCTGCGCATGCGCGCCAGGTGGCATTACGTCAGCCGCATGCTCAGAAGGCCCGGCGGCATTACCTCAGCCGCATGCGTAGAAGGCCCGGCGATCGCGGAAAAGTGCAAAAAAGTAAAAAAAAGTAAATGTTTCACCTCCCCTCATGGATCGGATCCATGAGGGGAGGTGAAAATACTCACCTCAGGTCCGCCGATGTCCCCGGTGTTCTGGGACCCGAAGTCCCCCTCTGCGCATGCGTGCCTGATGATTGACATCAGGCGCGTGCACAGAGGGGCTCGAGCCCCGGGAAATTCAAAATCCCTCTGCTCCTGGCTGCCATGTGTAGCCAGGAGCAGAGAGATTATACTGGGGACATGATTACTGTTATCCAATGGATAGCAGTGATCATGTAAAGTAAAATAAAATGTAAAAAAGTAAAAAAAAAAAGTAAAAAAAAGTTTTAAAAAGTAAAAAAAAAGTTAAAAAAGCGTACGTTTCATCTCCCCTCACGGATCATATCCGTGAAGGAGGATGAAAGTACGTACATAAGGTCCCCGGATTTATCCGCGGACCTTACCCCAGCTTCTGCGCACGCGCTCGTCGCCAAAGTGGCGGACGCATGCGCAAAAGCTGTGGATTGCCAGGATAATTTAAATTCTCCCTGCTCCTGGCTACAAAACGTAGCCAAGAACATGGAGATTTCACGGGGGGCCGCGGTGAGCGGTTCCTGATCACGTGTTCGCCATTATCCAATAATGGCAATCACGTAAAAGTTTAAAAAAAAATTTGAAGTTTCATCTCCCCTCACCGATGCGATCGGTGAGAGGAGATGAAACTTTTTACCAGAGGCCTGCGTATTTGAACCCCGACACGATCCTCCTCCATGAACCTTCCCGAATTCTGCACATGCGATTGCCGGCAAAAAGCCAGACACATGCGCAGGAGTCGGGGAGCCCAGAAAATTTAAAATCTCCTTGCTCTCAGCGACCAATGGTCGCCGAGAGCCTGGAGCAGTGACAGGTGGCCTCTTTGAGCGGTCGCCGGTCACGTTATAAAAAAGTAGCGCTCTAACATAGGTCAGTCTCACATGACCGGATAGGAATTACGGATTCCGCATGCGTCTGATCCGCGCTAATACGCAGATCAATCGCATTGGATTACACAATTCCGCCCACATTAGTGGGCTGGAATTGTGTAATCTACTCGCAGAAAAGAGAACGCAGCAGGTTCTATTTTACCACGGCTATCTGCAACATAGAGCCCATTGTGCTCCATGGTTCGCGGATATACCCGCAGCCCATGCGCAACTACTTTGTATACGGGCTGCGGGTACCCGCGTCATCGCTAAGCGAGGGTTCGGGAAATGCAAACAACAAAAAAGGTCTACTGCGCATGACCGCCTGTGTGAGTAGGCAGTTATGCGCAGTACATTACGCGGCCGTACGCAGGGTCACAGCCGGGCTCACAGATGAGATCTGCTGCGGGCCTCCGCAAGCGGATTCTGCCTATGGCTGCGTGAGCACGGCGTTATTCAGACCGCTACCTGTAATACGTAATTTACAAGAAGCCCCGGGAACGCTTGCCTTCATGCAGTTCCAGGAGCAGCTCGTTGAGCGCCTTCTGTGTGAGACCGCCGCACCTCCGCAAGCTTACGGAGACTCACGGAACGCCACTTTTTACACCCCATACCAGCCACTGAGGTCACTAAGTACCCCCGAAAAGCATGAGAGGAGGGGGGATACACGGTTTTATTGCCCCATGGGCCAATTTCAACCAGTCTCCGTAATTACCCCTGTCTTCGGAAGTACTACACAGTTCACATTATTACTTTTATCTAAGATTTGCGAATGCCGAAAAGGGCGCGGAGTGTGTGTGTGTGTGGGGGGATTTTTAGGGAGTCAATTTTTATTCCGTACAAATAAGCAATGGGGCCTGGAATTTATTCAGTTGTGCCCTGAAATCGAATGGGTGTTCCCTCCTTTATAGGCCTTGCCATGGGTCCTGTAAGTAAATTAGGGCCACAATGGGTATGTTTCTGAACACGAGCAAACGGAGGTATCCATTTTGGGGTGAACGTCTTCATTCCTATGTACACTGTACAAAAAAACTTTTTAAATTTAAAAAATTGCCAAAAAAATTTAAAATCGTAACTTTTTCCTTCTGCTTTGCTTAGATTCATTCAAATACTGTGGGGTCAAAATACACAGTACACCCCTAGATGAATTCGTTAAGAGGTCTAGTTTTCAAGATGGGGTCATTTGAGGGGGTTCTTTATAGTTTTGGCCGCTCAATGGCTCTATAAGTGGGCAATGGAGCCTGGTATTTATTCTGTTGTACCCTGAAATCCAACGGGTATTCCTTTCATTTGAGGCCTAGCCATGGGTCCTGTAAGTCTATTAGGGCCACAATGGGTATGTTTCTGAACACGGGACAAACAGAGGTATCCATTTTGGGGTGAAAGTCTTCATTTATATGTGTGCTGTACAAAAAAACCTGTTTTTAAATTGACGCAATAGCCCAAAAAATGAAAATCGTAATTTTTTCCTACTGCTTTGCTTAGATCTATTCAAAAATTGTAGGGTTAAAATACACAGTACACCCCTAGATAAATTCGTTAAGGGGTCTAGTTTTCAAAATGGCTTCATTTGTGGGAGTTCTCTATGGTTTTGGCCGTTCAAGAGCTCTACAAGTGGGCAATGGCGCCTAAAAGGACTTCAAGCAAAATCTATGTTCTGAAAGCCACCGATTACTCCTTTCATTTTGGGCCCCGTTGTGCATGCGGACATAATATTAGGGCCACAATGGGTATGTTTCTGAAAACAGTACAAATAGGGGTATCTATTTTGGGGTGTAAGTCTTTATTCATGTGTACGCTGCACAAAAAAAGCTATTTTTAAAATGACAGAATTGCCAAAAAAACAAAAATCCTAATTTTTTCCTTTTGCTTTGCTTGAATTTATTCAAAAACTGTGGGGTCAAAATACGCAGTACACCCCTAGATAAATTCATTAAGGAGTCTAGTTTTCAAAATGAGGTCATTTGTGGGGGTTCTCTATGGTTTTGGGCGCTCAAGAACTCTACAAGTGGGCAATGGGGCCTAAAAGGACTTCAAGCAAAATTTATGTTCTAAAAGCCACTGACTACTCCTTTCATTTTGGGCTCCGTTGTGCATCCAGACATAAGATTAGGACCACAATGGGTATGTCTCTGAACACGGGACAAACAGGGTTATCCATTTTTGGGTGCAAGTCTTCATTCATATGTGTGCTGTACAAAAAAAGCTGTTTTTAAAATGACAGAATTGCCAAAAAAACGAAAATCACAATTTTTTCCTTTTGCTTGGCTTGAATTCATTCTAAAACTGTGGGGTCAAAATATGCAGTACACCCCTAGATAAATTCCTTAAGGGGTCTAGTTTTCAAAATGGGGTCATATGTGGGGGTTTTCTATGGTTTTGGGCGCTCAAGAACTCTACATGTGTGCTATAGGGCCTAAAAGGACTTCAAGCAAAATTTCTGTTTTGAAAGACACTGACTACTCCTTTAATTTTGGGCCCCTTTGTGGACTCAGATATAACATTAGGGCCACAATGGGTATATTTCTGAACACAGGATAAATAGGGGTATCCATTTTGGGGTGTAAATCCTCATTTTCATGTAAACTATAGGAAAAAAAATTGTCTTTAAAATGACAGATTTGCAAAAATATGAAATTTTACTTTTTCTCCTCTAATTTGAATTCCTGAAAAAAAACTGTGGAGTCAAAATACTCATGACACCCCTCAGTGAATACACTAAGGGGTGTAGTTTTTAAAATGGGGTCATTTGTGGGGGTATCTATTATTCTGACATTCATGAGCCTTTCCAATCTTGGCTTGGTATAGGAAAACAAAGTGTTCCTCAAAATGCTAAAAAGTAATGTTAAATTTGTACGTCTCCTAAATGGTTAAAAAGAAACGAAAGTTTTTCCAATGTGCGCCCAAAATAAAGTAAACGGGTGGAAATATAAATCTCAGCAAAAATTTCTATATTATATTTGCACATATTTAAGATATTGCAGTTGGAAATGTGAAAAAATGACGATTTTTTTCAAAACTTTCCCAATTTTGGCGCTTTTAATAAATAAACACAAATTCTATCGGTCTATTTTTTCCGCCTAAATGAAGTACAACATGTGGCGAAAAAATAATGTCAGAATCACTTGGATATGCAAAACCTTTCTGGTGTTTTTCCATGTTAAAGTGACACATGTCAGATTTGCAAAATTTGGCCTGGTCATTAAGGCGCAAACAGGCTTGGTCACTAAGGGGTTAATGCCTAACAAAAATACAGGCTGCTATAGTGAACTTTCAAACCTGACATGGTGGGATTAATTTGCACTTAAAACAATACCAGAACAGGATGAGTAGGGCAGTAAATACTTAATTAGACCACAGATAAGGGATGTGAAAGTTTTATGGTCTTTGAATTGGTGTTAGGGGGTCACCGGGCCAGTGTGTTATCTCTGCTCCAGATTTCTCATATTCTCCACTGATACAAAAAGACCACTTTGACGTTTATTCCCTTCTTGAGAGTATCAAAGATGGTTATAAACTTGTACTTCCAAAATTCTTCTGTGACGTTGAGATTTGAAATTTCCTCGCATGAAAATAAAACATGCTGCAATTTTTCCATCTCGCACCATCATTGCGAGAGAAAAATAACCTATGTAAATAGACCCATTGAAAAGAATGGACTCTACTTTTGTGCGAGTTTTGTATGGCTTACAACATACTAAACGTGTGTGATTGTATGGCCTGTTTGAATGCCCTCTTGCTGTATCTTTGAGACCTAGTCATTGCAGCAGAGTTTCAGCAGTAGTAGACAGAGGACACCCACATTGCAGGCAAACCTCTTGTGCCCTCCCTATCTCTACTGCATTTACACGATTGGGTACTTGCTGGTGCAAAGGGGTTAATAAAGGATAACACTGAAGTGATTAATCAGAACAGATGCTATGTGGAATTAAAGCTGGTATGAATATGAGGGTTGCCAGGGATGTACCTGAAGTACTGGATGTCAGGGGTGACTCCCGCAAACCAATTTTGTACAAGTGAAACAATAACTTTTAGTAAATGTCACATATTATATTGTGTTCAACTATCCAAAAAATAATGGAAATATGCCAGTTTACTCAAATATAGATTTTAATAAGCTAATTGTAATTTAGAAAAGACAAGTAGAAGTGTCAGATGCGAAAATTCATAAAATATGCTATATTCTTCATTTGAACAATACCATGTAAAAATACATACTTCAACATGCGATTCTAGTGACTGTAACAGCTAAAGTATATCAACCAAATAAATCTGGTTTCCTATGACTTACCCAATAACACATAGGACATTACAGCTGTTGCTGTTCATCTAAGGGGAATTGCATATACAAAAGATTAAATGTGTAAATCACTTCACAAATTTGCAGCTGTTTAGGGGATCGCTCTCTTATAATGCCTCTAATATTTCCTATGTAAACAACTTTACAGGAAGGAATACCATATTGGCTCCATAATAAAGGTGACAGCAATAAAAAAAAGGAGTCCCAAACATGGTTCGAATAATAAAACCTTTTTCTCCCTTGAGAACAAAGAAATCCAGCAAAAAGTATGGGGCAATAATAATTGGCATCATAAAAATAAGCAAAATACTGTACTGTAGCACAATCATGTTCTCACTGGTAATGTATGTATCTGACCATACCAGTATTTCTGTGGAATTTGTATGTTTTCCATGTGTAATGCTGTTTCCTTTTACACTTTAAGAAAAATTAGTGAAAAGTTATTGGCTCCATATGAAATTGACAGTAGCACATATGTGTGTATGTATGTTTAAGGTCAAACAATTAGATTTTGTTCTCTAGTGGAGATAGGGAATGATTAAATTCTTTACAATTTGTGCATTGTGCTATGTGCAGGGCATGGAAGGGAAAGATGAAAATAAAGTTTTGGACTTAAAACATAGTTTAAAGCAATTGTTTTCATGCCAAATTGACACTATATTGCATTGATGTATGAACAGTATGCTTGAGATCACAAAATTGGATTGTGAACAATAATGGGTACAGGGACTGATAGGAGCACTGTGGGGTTGGGAGGGGAGGAAGGAAGATAGTGACAATGGTTAGTTACCTTACAGCAACTATGCAATAAAGTTAATCCCTTCCTTAGGGTTGTCTCACTAAGGAAAAAGAGGGTTGTCTAGCTTCAATGAAGAAGGATGTCTCTAAAGTGTCTGAATTGAAACTCATTTGCATGTGGGAAGACAAGCTGCTTTGGAATTTTGTCTCCAATAAATATACTTTTACTTACTAACCATGGAGCTGGACAACTTTCTTTCCTATGTGATTGATGCCTGGCTATGCATGATCCATGCTTCGGAGTAGCTATTGCAGAAAACTGATCACTTGAAGGGAGGCTCTAGGACCCTGTTGTGCCACCTCTAGCTTGGATGCAAGATGTGATATGGGCAGGAATGGAGGCATGCAGGTTCCGTATGGTATCCTGCAGCATATCAGTCCGCATTTGCTGTAACTGAGCCTCTATATCGTGCATATTGTAGGCTGGTGAAGTTGGCACCCCAGATCGTCCAATACATGTTCTATTGGCAATAAATCTGGAAGGCGTTCAGAAGTGTGGTAATGTCGTGGAGACATTCCTGTGACCCCCTTGTGTGTGCGGCTGAGCATTATCCTGCTGAAAAATGCCTCTGGCCTGCCATGAGAGGAACACATGTGTCTGCAGGATGTCCAGAATATATCACTGAGCTGTCATTGTCCCTAGTTCTATACTACGGGTGACCGACTATCATATTCAATCTCCCCCCCATGACCATAACACCAGCAGTGGGAACAGTGTGACACTCCACACCATAGGTTAAGTTAGTCCCCCCTAAGTCTGCAGACACGAATACAGACATCGACAGTGCCAAACTAAACAGTCCAGTTTTATTGTTTTATCAGTTTTATCACTGTAAAAAGGCAATGTTGGGTGGGTGTCAAAGGCAGTACATGTAATGGGTGCCATGAGACCAAATGTCCTTCAGCCAAGTTTCTGGAAATGGTTCTGACAGACACAAGGGCCTGTAAAAATGATGGCACCTACCTCTGTAGTGGAAACCCAATATTTCTATATTTTGGATTGTGGGCCTTTGATAGTGGACATTTGTGAATTAACATTCTGTATAACATGTTCTGATACAAATATTGCATAAATGTAAGAACATATTTCTATATGTATACTTCCTTTAATGAAACTTCTGTTCTCAAAACGCTGACAAGATAATATATAGTGTAAACACGTTACATTTTCCACCTGTTTTGTAAATTTAGAAGAAGTAAAGATCAGACACAGTTAACCGCAGTCTGAAACAGCTACCGCAATAATTACCCAAGCAATTTTACTGGAAACGTATGCAAATAACATGGGAGATTTAGGCAATTACTAATTCATGATGTAACATCCAATCATATCGAAGGAACCACACGTGGGTCCAAGACAACCCACTCATCTCGTTCATCACCTGATGGCCAATCACAGATGACCAGAGGATGGAAGAATTGCAAGATGCTTATCCAATAATTAAACAATACGTTGTATCTATGTAATCTTTGACCTGCCCAGATGGGCAGATATGTTAAACTCTTTTAAAAGAGACTGCGCGCCCAACAATAAAGCAGAATTGAGGAAGCTTATACATGCTGAACCTGTGTCAGTGTGAAAACTTCTTATGCGCATTATCAATTTAGAATTAATATGGAAGGGTGTAAACATTCCAAATTGATCAAGTCGGTGGACACAAAAGGAAATCCACGACAGCTGGTGGCCCGTACGGGGAGTGATCGATAAGTTCCAAACATCTCGGACAGAAGACACGGACATAGGCAACCTTGGACTTGGCAGGCCCAACTAACCATCAGAACACGGTAAGATGAATTAATTATCTATACCTGTGTGGCTGAGTTTATGCTTGCCTGTGTGCCGTGTCAAGGCCGATCGGTTTGGACCCGCACGACGACAGGTATTTCTTTAAGTCTCGATCACTCGATAAGAACCTGTCATAAGATATAAAAGGAATGTTTACATGCCTGTTGTTTTGAGAGTATTGATGAGTTGGTGAAGTCTTGTTGCCTAAGGGTGTGACCCGTGTAGGGACTCAAGGAGGAGAGGCTAACAGGTGGTCTGTACAGGGACTCTAATCCTGGGAAGTGTGTAAAGTTAGGATACTACTGACTCTCTGGTGCGACTCAGGAGGGGGGAGAGGCTGACAGGCGTCTGAGCAGGGACTCTGCCCTGGAAAGGGGGGGGCCTGTGGAGAGGCCCAGGGGTGAGAGAGGCTGTCAGACATCCAGGCTGAAGTAGTTCAGTCTGGCGTATCCCAAGGGGCAGCTAGACTAAGCCAGCCGTACTGGTGCTCTGTTTATCTGTGTGTGTACACCCATGTCTTGCCCAAATTGCCAAAAAGGATTGTTATTGACGATTAGTACCCTCGGATGGGAGATCTGTAGTCAGAATAATCCCTACCCCGCCCACCGGTGTGGTTATGGTCCACTGCTCGAGGGTGGCAATCCAAAAATATTTGTTTATCGTTTAAACGTCCTACCTGTCCTTTATATAAAGTTAGTGTGCTTGTCTGTTGTGTAGAGCTAATCCTGCTGAGTTGTTTATATAGAAATAGTCTGTTTGTCTATCATGTAGAATTAGCATCAGTCCTGCTCAACTGTAAGAAGGGATTGTCGGCAGTGAGAACGCATTGGCTGGGTTATAGCCAAGATTAATGCACTGTACACAGCGGCGCGCTGAGAGTTTGGACTTTATAGGTTAGATGTTCATGATTGGATCCCTTCTAATAAAGGCGGACTGCTAAACTGTGAATTGTTGAAAGTTGAAAGTATAGCCTTGTGCCCGTAAGTGAATGTATAAAAAGGGTTAACTGAATTTGTTTAGTGAGAAAAAAAAAGGCTGCTTACTTCATTTAAAAAGAGGAAGTGCTGTAACACTGAATGTAAGAAATGATAGAAGAGAAAGTAAATTCATGTGCTGTGACAAATAACTACTGTTCGTATGTCTTGTTATGTAATCTAATCTTTGTTATGTGTCCGTCATACAAATGTAAAAAGTTATATGCCACTCACATCCTGTGGGGGCTTTTAAGAATACAAAGTTACAAACTGTAACAAACTGCATAACCCACCATGCCCACAAGAAAATACATCTATGTTTGCCAAATCCCCACTTCAATTGTAATCACAACTGTGACCGTAAAGTTACAACATAGTAGTTATACATTAGACGTTAGAATTTCCCTGTATGTCAGTCACAGGGAGAGAAGGCGGGCTGGAATGGCGTCAGTACCAATGCATGCCAAAGACACCAGCGTTCAATATAACAGTTCAGTAAATAGGGAGATAGAATAATATCTTAGTCACTCAGCAACCTTTGGCACACAATAAATGAATAAGAGTACATTACCAATCAGATGGAGATGCCTGTTATCTAAGACTGCATCTGCCCGGTCACCGGAAGGACGACCAGGAACGAGTCTGGGACAAAAACTGTTGTAAAAGAAAATTAGCCACGTTCTCCTTTATAATCCTGTTTCTGTGCCTTTCCATTCTGTGTTAGAAAAGGGAGGGGCTGTCACAGGAGAGAGAGATTGTAAAAAGAGGAAGTTACTGGTGCTGCAGTCCCAGGGAAGTTAAATTTAAATAGTTTAAACTAGTTTAAATAGTAAAATTTAATAAAAGTTAAATTAAATTACAGGGAGTAAGGTGTAAAGGAAGTAGGTTGCTGCAGAGAAGCTGAAGAATGGGAAGCAAGCAGGTAATGATAAGGCCAGGTATCCACAGGAGGAACGGGGCAGATTGACCCGTAATTTGTAAAATGTAAATTGTGTGATGCATAAGACTTTATTTGGTTGTGATATGTATCCGAGGACTGCCAACGTTGAATGAGAAAATAAGGAAGTAGGTATACAGACACACTCAGAGGGGTGGAGCTAGATGATGCAAGTATACGTAAATGGGACATCCCTTGTATAAGGGAGGGGGGTAAGAATCATAGCTAGCCAGGAAGAAAAAGTTTTGTTTTTTTCTCCTGTCTCAAACTCAGCTTTCCACGGTTCCTGACAAATTATGGGCCACCTACAAGGCAGACGTAGGGAAATTGAATGTACCCACCATGATAATATATGCGAGACCCAGATACACACCCCTGGGTTAAACAGTATCCCCCTAGGTTAAAAAAAAAAAAAGGGGGGTGAAGGGTCAGCCATGCATGTTAGGTGCTGTGTGCTGATGCTTTGGAAAAACTGCCGACCAGCCACAATTTCACTGTTAATTTCCCTTGCAGAAGCTGTAAGGCCTGGAGGCCTCCAAAGACTAACCAAGTTCTGCAAGAAAGGTTGTTCTCCTGGCCAGGCCATACCTGTACCTACACCAGTTGCCAAATTCCGCACCTTTCTGGGCCTTGTTTCATACTGCCGCCCATACGACAGTATTGACACAAAAGCACGGAGGACAACCACGGCCACTGAGATACTACTCCATGAGGTTGGATCCAGTGACTCGAGGAGCTCCCTCATGTGTTTGTGCGGTGGCAGCAGTACAGGCAATGGCTGACAAATCTTCTAAGTTGGTATTGGACTACCCCCTAGTGGTCCACACCCCAAATGACATCCAGAACATACTCATGCAAGTGCAACCCAAGCACTTATCTCTGGCCTATTAGATCCGGCTACAATGTGCTCTTTCCATGCCTCCCCCAATATTTCTTTCCAATGTTGTACTACCTTGAACCCGGCTACTCTTCTTTTAATCAGGTATTCTGGTTCAAACGGGGGAGGGGAGGCATAGGTGATCTGAGTATGGCAGATCAGCTATTTTTTTAAATTTTTTAAAATTCTGTGCAACAAGATTCTGACAAAAACTGTTATTAGAATCTACTGTTAATGATGCATATTTTGAGTTTTCTTTTGTAGATGGTACCAGGGTGAGGATTGATGACTCCGAACCAGATATGCAGAGGTCACACAATAAGATGTCCTAAACGCAGAAGCTCTGCCTCCGCATGTCTCAGTGCAAGAAGCAGAACCGAAGGCCCTCACTGAGGCGTGTAGAGTGGTAGAAGGTAAGGTTGCAACTCTTTACACTGACTCCTGGTATGCATTTGGCATAGCTCATGATTATGGCCCAATATGGAAGGCCAGACAGCTTGTTATCTCAGTAGGACAGCCAATTAAGAATGGTGCAGCGGTGCAGAGTCTCATGGAAACCGTACTACTACTACCTGGCAATGGAGAGCTCACACCGATTTCTACAATGGAGAAGCGAGAGACGACACCCTTGCCAACAGCACAGCAAAGGCAGCGGCCCTCAAGCCGTGGAAGAAAGAAGAAAAGATACTGACAGCATGAGTCAGTGATAAAAACTTTGGACATTGATAAAACCTTTGTACTTTGATAAAGACTTTGGACATTGACAAAACTTTGGACATTGATATGCTAAGGACTCTACAGTTACAAGCCAACGAGGAAGGAAAGCAAAATGGGCTAAAAGATGGGAGCAACAGAACTGGACGGCGTATGGCGAACAATCAACAGGACTTGCCTACAGAGGTCCCTGTCCCCCATGATGGCCCAACTGGTACACAGAATCAAAAGCAGCAATGATGTCGACACTGAACGAGAATGGGTGACACCTGGGTTCCCTGTAGCTGCTGCATCATTTGTCCAGTTTACATGATCTTTGCCATATGCGAGTTAGGACAGAAGTAAGGTGGCCATATAACACTTGCCTGGACCACTCTACCCATTTCAGAGATTGCCAATTTGACCATATTCAGCTCACACCTGTTGGGGAGTATGAATATGTGCTTGTTGTTGCTTGAGTCTTTTTCAGGTTGGAGGCCCACCCTGATACTAAGGTAAATGAGCAGGTAGCCACACAGAAGCTCATGAATGAGGTAATCTACAGATACAGGGTACCGGAAGTGAATGAGGTAAACGAAGGTACACACTTCATAAGTGAAATAATGTGACATCATGTCTGGAAGGTAATTGGACAGGGGAGTGTGCCTTAGTAAAACCCTTATGCTCCTCCACATCCTGTCAGGCAGCATTGAGGATAATGAGGTTACACCAAATAGTTACTCTATCTTGATCCAACTCTGCTGTGTTCTGTAGTTATTCTGTCATGTTGGTCTATCATTATAGTCTGCATAGGTATGGCGGTTCTTTCCAGTGTTGTCACTAGGTAGTGTAGGGTCAGTGTAGGCGGCCTGGACGTGTCCACCATCCGGGCTATCTCCAGGAGGGACATTGGTGTGGGTGAAGATCAGGGAGTCCCACGCCGTGCGTACCTGTGCACACTACTAGCATTGTAACAGCACACTAGAGTGAGAAGAGAGGCTCCTGGTGGTAGTTTTGACCTACACGTGTACATTGACGTCGTAGGACAGCCAAAGGGGTACCTGACGAGTTTTTAAAAATTAGAGACCACGTTAAAGCTAGATTCGAGTCCATTTTCCTGATCATTATGGTAAATAAAATGTTGACTGGATTAATTATGTTTATTATAATTAGCAGCGGTTTATAAATTATACTAGAGATGCCTTATAGGGACTAGTCGACCAATAGGACTTACCTCGACTATGACTTTTCAAAATAGAATGGCACTAGGTACGACTTTAGCCAAAAAGGGAAGTGTCTGTAAGATGATAGGGGAGACTTGTACCTACATTCCAGACAAAATGTGACCCGCGGGTAAAGATGCAGTTGCCATTAGGAAGCTGACCGCACTAACTAAAAAGATCTAACCTTAGTCTGTTTCCTCAGTTAGGTACATACCTAACAGCAGAATAGAAAAAATAAGTTTTAAAACATTGTGTATTTAGAACACTGTGATAGGTTTTTCGCTAAGATTTTGCTTTATTTTATCAGCAGTGCACTCTGCTCATGCCACGCAACATGCCGCTGTTACAACGCCCCTGGTCCTGTTACCTTGCCGCCTCTGGAAAAGGGAAGTGGGAATAATCCCCTTGTAGTTTGTCCTTCCAGACTGATAGATATGATCATGCACTTACTAATGAGACAGGGGTTCGGTCATGTTGATCAGGCATTAGATAGCCCTAATTTTGCAGTCTTTGTGGATGAATCGAGGTAGCGTCAAGAAGGCGGGTTCCACACAAGTTATGCAGTGTTTACCTGAAATAGTAAAAGCCGCACCTCTCCTAACCTAATGCCTAGAGATTCCAGGTGGTAGCCTAGACCTCCACATGTACCAAAGACCCGATTGCCATGAACCCACAGCTAGGTATCGGAGGGGCATTTACAGCCTAAGCGAAAGTTGTGAAAGACCGCCACTCTACTGAGTTTTCAAAACATTCTACACTAGAGTTTATCCTGATAAAGAAGTTATTAATTATATTTGTTGCCATTATAATTGTCCTAATTTCCGTTTGTTGTTGCATACAGTGTATTCCGACCCTGATGACTGCCTGGTCCACCTGTCTCACTCTGGTGTCCAACAAAAAACCCCACTGTCAGCGCAAACGTCGTCATCATGGATCCAGAATATGATGATGTCGAACCATCCTATACCCCCACGGCAGTGATAGCCCCAGTCTACAGCACAATGCAAGTCTAGGGTCAGCGGTGGGGGATTGGGGTGGGACGGAGTAGGGAGAGTTTAGTGAAACAGATAGTTTCAAGGGGGGTCTGTAGTGGAAACCCAATATTTCTATATTTTGGACTGTCGGCCTTTGGTAGTGGACATTTGTGAATTAACATTCTGTATAACATGTTCTGATACAAATATTGCATAAATGTAAGAACATATTTCTATATGTATACTTCCTTTAATGAAACTTCTGTTCTCAAAACGCTGACAAGATAATATATAGTGTAAATACGTTACATTTTCCACCTGTTTTGTAAATTTAGAAGAAGTAAAGATCAGACACAGTTAACCGCAGTCTGAAACAGCTACCGCAATAATTACCCAAGCAATTTTACTGGAAACGTATGCAAATAACATGGGAGATTTAGGCAATTACTAATTCATGATGTAACATCCAATCATATTGAAGGAACCACACGTGGGTCCAAGACAACCCACTCATCTCGTTCATCACCTGATGGCCAATCACAGATGACCAGAGGATGGAAGAATTGCAAGATGCTTATACAATAATTATACAATACGTTGTATCTATGTAATCTTTGACCTGCCCAGATGGGCAGATATGTTAAACTCTTATAAAAGAGACTGCGCGCCCAACAATAAAGCAGAATTGAGGAAGCTTATACATGCTGAACCTGTGTCAGTGTGAAAACTTCTTATGCGCATTATCAATTCAGAATTAATATGGAAGGGTGTAAACATTCCAAATTGATCAAGTCGGTGGACACAAAAGGAAATCCACGACACCTCTGGATAGTGAGCAATTAAACAGTTGGAGCTGCTCGTGCCTGTTGGATGATTATACAATCCTCTCTACTGCTGGTCTGTCGAGGGTGTACTGAGCCCAGTTGTCTTGTGTACGTGCCCTCATCCATCCACTGGTCCCAACAAATCCTAACAGTCTGGTCAGAATGGCAGAATGGTACGCAATTTCTCAATACAACTCTCGCATTCCAATATTCCAGCTTCTCATATTCCAATATTGCACCCTCTCTCAAATTTTGTTAACTGGGCCAAATATCTTCAATTGCATCATAGAGGCATGACTAGTGGTCAACAAGCTCTACAAAAAGAAAAAAGAGATTCACTATCTTCTGAAAGCCTTTTTATAGGCCTAGAGTGAAACCACTTTTTGGGCCTCAGATAGGAAGACTGTTCAGTTAATACTTTGGATATCTGCCTGAGATGTAACTGCATGCTGAATTTTGCAGCAAAATGACAACTTCTAGGTGCTTGATTTTTTTTATAAAGAGTGTATAATTAAATAGATAACTAGTTTACCAATGCTGCAGTGATTCAATTCACTATGAATAGCCTCACAACACAGTTGTTGCAATCTATAACATGACTAGTGCATTGCGGTAACTTGATTTACAGTATTGTATTACATTGTAATTTAGTTATCATAACACATTAAATGTCAAGTTAATGTTTGCTACATGTGTATACATTTCAAATCTATAGGATTCAAGTGCAAGATATATAACAGTTCAAGTGCATTGCAATGTATGCACACAGGCGGAAATTCCGCGGCGGGATTTCCCACAGAATTTCTGCCCGTGGGCGCTGCCATAGGATTTCATTAGAAAACACAATCCCAGGCAGACGGACACGATTTTTCCACGTGAAATCACACGCAGAAAACAAATTGCGGCATGTTTTGTTTTTGTGCAGGTCTCGCAGAGGCCTGCACAGAAATGTCAGTGGTGACTGGCCAGCTTCTCTCTGCGCATGCGCCGACGGGTCGGCGCATAGCAGAGAATGAAGACGCCGGGAGCGGGTGAGCCGCATCCGACCCGGCCGTCTGCAGGGGCAGGGGACCGCATCCGACCCGGCTGTCTGCAGGCAGCCTAAGGGTAACATCTGTTTTCTGTTTGTTTTTGTTTCTTGCTTGTTTTTTTTATGAAAATAAATTATTTACACAATAAGACTTAGGCCTCCTTCCCACGGATGGATTTCCGCCGCATATTACGCGGCGGAAATCCGCTGCATTGCCCGCAGCTATTAGGTTCTGTTGAACCTAATAACTGAATGCTTACAGTGCGGAATTCCACCACAGAATTCCGCACCGTAAAATCACCCGGACTCACCCGCGGCATGCTCTATTTGCGGAATTCCGTGGCGGAGCCCATTATGGCCGTGTGCAGCCGGCCTTAGCCAAAAAAGAGGAACTTTCCTTGGAAAAAGCAAAAAAAAATCAGCTTTGAATTTACAGTTTATATAACAAGACTATGAATGGAGATTTCTCTTGTTGGATTAAGGCCGCTAGTACAGCTACACTTTGAGAATCACAGTTCTAACAGTCATGACAAACAAATGTATAATCAAACCTAAGTATTACATTTCTCAGAAGAGTACGACTTGTATATTTCCTCTTACTATGATTATGAAGTGGTAATAAGTCAATCTAATCAAATAAAGTATTAATTAGCTAAAATTTGTTGGTGAAATACTGGTCAGATCAGAAAGGATATTATATTAGCAATCCTGCACAACGCCCCTAATTTGATAAAGTTACCCGCAGAAATGGCACTGTAACAATGCGGTTGTGGATCCACCGTGTCATCCTGCTGAGTTAAACCACCCAGCAGGATCGACAGCTGACTCTAAGGAGGAGACTGCGCAAAAGCTGGGACTCAGTACAAGGGACGTGAATGGACCTCACTCTGAACTGAGAAGGGGCTAAGTGTCCCTTACCTGGAGGTACCCCTGAAGGTGGGGAGGTCCAGGCCACCTCTTCTATCCATAACTCCTAGTCCTCCCTACCTACCTGTGACGAATGGAAGCCAGAGGGAGTTGTACCGAGCCAAGCAGGTATGGAGAAATGAACGTGAGGAAAGGATAGGACACAAGCCTAAACAGAAGTAAGAGACGCAGGGGAGAAATAGCAAACAAGCTGCAGGAACTAGCAGCAGAACATGGAGAAAGATGGATTCACACAGGAGCAGAATACCATCCAGCATAAACACACACATGGAACTCGATGCAGACAGAATAGCTGCAGCAGCTAACTAACAGCAGCTAACAGGCAGTCATGAAACAAAGTACACAACAACACTTGGGAAAAGTCTGGTGGGGGTTAAATAGGAGGTTGATTGCAAATCACCTCCAGCTGGATTGAGAAGCCAGACTAAGTAACTGTAGGGATCCTGGAACAAAGTGAAGCAGACTCAGGAAGCAGGACAACACCCACGTCTGCCAGACCTGATAGCACCACCTTCTGGATTATCTAATGCAAAACTAGATGTAGAGTATAAGCTAGATTTTGATGCATGGTACAAAGTTGTGCGTTACTCTCAGTATGTTTCATTCTGGAGCTTCTTGGGTCCCATTTGGTTACCATTTCAGAATACTATTGGGAGATGCTGTATGCTGCACCAGAGTGCTATGTAGTGTTGAGTGAACTGGAACAGTTGAACTCTGTTTTGGGTTGAAGTTTGCTAAATTTCGGTTTGGCATGAACTCAAACCACATGGCAAGAAAGTGAAGTTCTTTTTTGCAGCATAAGGGTGGCTTCACACGAGTGCATTTTTGTGCGTGCATATGCACGCACAAAAACACACTTCTAGTTGCAACAATGCATTCCCTATGGTGTGTTCACATGTCTGTGCTTTACAGGCGTGTGCCTGCAAAGATAGGACATGCATGCACCATAGGTAATGCGAACATTGTTTTCAATGGAGCCATGGCTGCTGCCGGCAGCTCCATTGAAAACAATGGTCTGCTGGCACCCCCTGCATTGTTGTTCAGGGAAGGGCTTTACATATAAGCCCTTCCCTGAAAAAGAAAGATTTTAGTGTAAAAAAAACCAAAATATATATATATACCGGTACTTACCTGTCCGCCACTGCCGTGACCCCTGCGGGGATGAAGAACACATCTGCTGCGTGTAGCAGATGTTTCTTTCCTGCTAGTTAAAAGAACTCCCTGCTGCCACATCTGTGACAAATGCAGCAGAGGAATTCTTCAATTCTCTACCACAGCTGTCACACATGTCAGCTGCGGTAAAGGATTCTGCTGCCGGCAATTGATTTCAGGAAAGGGCTTTTAATATAAGCCCTTCCCTGAAAATCAAGTAAAAGTGGTTTGAAGAAAAAAAAAATTCTCACCTTGCTTCAGCTACCGGGGCACAGCCGCGTCGTCTCCTGCTGTCCCCTGCTCTGTGGTGCTGATCTATCAACAGGCGGGGATTTAAAATCCCCGCCTGCTGAAACAGCTGAATGTGATTGGCTGAGATGCTCAGCCAATCACAGGCAGCTCCAGCCTGTCATTCATTTACTTGATTTTCAGGGAAGGGCTTATATTTAAAGTAGGTAAAATAGGTAATCAATTTTTAAGAGCTGGAGAACTCCTTTAATGTTTTAGTTAAATTATTATTGAATGTTCTTTTTGCATTAAAGGTACCCAAGATCCGTGTATTTAGCAGATGTTTTTTTTGTGGTAAAAGTTTTTTCAAGTCGATATGCAAAACTGATAAACAGTTACTATGAATGTTTCATTGACATTATTGTTACTCAAGGGGGTTACATAAGTGTAAAAGCAGATACATTTTTTTCAAGAAAAGCATTTAATGTTGGGTAATTAAATCTATAAATAAATGAACACTTTATTATATTGAGTTCTTTTTATCCATACTTATGATCCTAGCACATTTAAGTCAAATGTATGCAGAAAAAAAGTCTAAATGGATCACAAACTTTCTAGCAGCAGTTTAAAATGTATTTTTGTAAATTGATATCGCAATATTGGAAGGGAAAATACAGTATTACTGTGCTGTAGAATTTCTTCTTCCATCCTATCCGTAGATTCCCTCTTCTTGTCGTTCTACTTTATCACACTCTCTTCTACCTTCAAATGCACTTAGACCTGGGATGTGTGCTGCTTATAGACAGGACCTTTGCATCATGCCTGCTACAGACAAAACTGCAATCACTTATTTAATTCTAAGTCTCTGGCTTGTCTCTTCAACAATCATAAATATATACATATAAAATGCCAGAAAAATCCAGGTCACTGTAAAATAAGAAATACAAGTTACACATTTAATGCCCTTTCAGTTTTATCAGCACATAATAAATGACAGGCCTGAAGCCACTAGTTTATAAAGAGCAACCCCTAAGGCACATGCCATGAACACCGAGTCTGTGCTTCCTTTGCAACTTTATAACTATATGTGCATATCAATTCTACTAAAAGTATCAGTTGAGGACTTTTTCTGGAAACAGAAAACTAATTTGACATATAAAATATTTTTTATTAGAATCTAAATTAATGCTAATTAAGTATTCTGCAACATGGCGAAGCTTAAATACGGTTATCCCATGAACATAACCCCACTTTAGCTGAAAAATATTGCAACAGGTCCTTCAAGACATGTGGCAATGCTACATGAGGAGAGGCCACATTGCAAGGTGGCCATGCAAATGCATGGACAGGCATGGACAATATACATATAAGCATGGACAGAGACAGTGACTCATAGAGGTGGGCCCCAAACAGGTAGAGAGCATATTGGCAGAGCAAAAGTGCATTAAACCCATACTGACTCTCATAGGAATAGTTTTAATATGACCCATATAACCCCTAATAAAGTGAGCTACTCGAGGGGATCCTATGCTCAAGAGTCTCATCCTTTAACTAGATAGAACAATTATAAAAAAACATTTCTTACTCTCAATGACCTGTACTCTCTTGCATTACACAAGCCATTGATTTGAATTGTAAAATACTGCAAATTTTATGTGGTAGCACTGCAGGAAAATCGGACACTTACTGACAAGTTTCCCCTCACATTAGAACTGGCTGTGGGTGGTCAAGGTGCCCTTCTATTAAGTTGAGATTGTTCAAAGTGGAAATTTGTCAGCGGAGGCTAGATTAGCCTATTTGATAACTATGTAGCTAAATTAATTGAAGGTGGAGCTTTACTTCAATGCTGCATATTAGTTAATCACTTTACATGTAATTAATAGAGATGAGCGAACGTACTCGGATAGGCACTACTCGTCCGAGTAATGTGCCTTATCCGAGTACCGCTGTACTCGTGCTCAAAGATTCGGGGCGCTCCGCTGCTGACAGGTGAGTCGGAGCGGGGAGCGGGGCAGAGCGGGCGGGAGAGAAGGAGAGAAAGATCTCCCCTCCGTTCCTCCCCGCTCTCCCCTGCAGCTCCCCGCTCCGCAGCGCGTCCCGAATCTTTGAGCACGAGCACAGCGGTACTCGGATAAGGCACATTACTCGGACGAGTAGTGCCTATCCGAGTACGTTCGCTCATCTCTAGTAATTAATAAAGCAAAGAAAACTGATTCTTGCACTCAAAATATATGATTTTCAGTAAAATATTGAATTTACAAGTTTTAGGCTCCAAGCAAGTAATTTTTCTTCCCAAAATCACACACCACATCAGATTTTTGATACTCAATTTGGAAAATATCTGCCATAATAATAATAACAATAATCTTTATTTGTATAGCGCCAACTTATTCCGCAGCGCTTTCAAGCATGGGCTAAATGCAAACAGTACAACAATTACAATGTGAGATACAATCAGTTTGAAACAAACGAGGTGGGGGTGATACAGGGGGAACAAGGGGTGGGGGGAGCGAGGCATGGGGGAACAAGGGCAGTAGGGGATTTCATGTGGAAATCAGTTATTAGAAAGCAAACCGGGTGGGGCGGTAAGGAGGTGCAGGGGTAGAGGTTGTATCTGATAGGCAGGGTGGAAGGTGTGGGGAGCCGTAGGGAGGGGCAGGAGACTAGGTCAGGGGATTTGGGATACCTCCCTGAATAGGTGCATTTTTAAGGCGCATCAGAAATTTTGTGCGTCGGGAATTGTCCGGATGCCTTGGGGTAGAGCATTCCAAGGATGGGTGCTGCTCTGGTGAAGTCTTGTAGGCGAGCATGTGAGGTTCATATTAGAGGGGTGCTATGTCTTAGTGTGTTAGCAGGTCGGAGTGAGCGGGCTGGGTGGTGTATGGACAGGAGAGAGGCGATGTATGGTGGCGCGGTGCCATGCAGAGCTTTGTGGCTGAGGTTGAGGAGTTTAAATTTAGTTCTGCAGTGGATGGGCAGCCAATGCAATGACTGGCATAGTGCGAAGGCATCTGCATAATGGCTGGATAGAAAAATGAGCCTAGCTGCCACATTTAGTTTTGATTGGAGTGGGGCGAGTCTGGTACGCGGGGGGGTGGGGGTGGGGCAAGGAATAGCAAGTTGCAGTAGTCGAGTCGGGAGTGGATGAGGATGACCACGAGTGTCTTCAGCGTGTCCATGGTGAGGAACGGCCATGTTTTAGCAATATTTCTGAGGTGGATGAGGCATGTTTGGGCCAGAGATTGGATGTGGGGGATAAAGAAGAGGTCAGAGTCCAGTGACCCCAAGGCAGCAGGCATGCTGTCTGGGGGTTATGATTGTGCCAGACACTGGAATGAAGATGAAAGAGTGGTCAGAGGGGTAGGAGTAAAACCAGGAGAGAGCAGTGTCCTTTAGACCAATAGAGCGGAGCATAGTGAGAAGGAGTGAGAAGGACTTCATTGTTATTACTTGGCAGGCATTCATAGCCATTTCAGTGCTTACAACTAGAGCAAAATATGAATACAAACAAAGACTTAAACAAAACTAAGAGCACAAATAGTCAAACCTACTTTTATATCATCAATATAATGTTCCTTTGGCCTAAAAGAGAGAGGAGGACCTTAACTACTTTCCCAGTAGCCGATAAGAAACAAACTAAGTAAAATAATTTCACCCTTACAATTGATTATGTAGAGGCGGAACTCCCACAACAACCCAAGGCATCTGTTCAAAACATTATCAAAGAGGTGGTTCTCCCAGCCACTAAGACGTGAAATAAAAAAAGTCCCTGAGCTTATGTCTAATTCTCTGAGGTAGCACCTGGATGAACCTCCTCCACATGGCAAAGAAAGATTCCAAAATTCTTTCCTTAAAAAGTGACATTTCAGTTTAATCCATTTGGAACACAAATGCTAGTTTGTCAAGAAATAGCCTAAAAGGGGGTGTAGTTGGCTGGAACCTCGTCTGCAGGATAGCCTTCAGTCCTACTGCACCTATGAAGTCCAACCATTTCCTGACCCCCTCCCGATACAGTGGTATTTCCTAGGGTTTAAATACCAAAAGCTGGCCCATAAGGGTTCTTGTGGACAAAAGGTTGTTAAGTGTGAAGTACTGTAAGTATGAATCCGTGTCCAGATGGCCTGTTTGACTGGACACGTCCACAGGCAATGATTTAGATTGGTATTTTGTTTGTTGCATTTAAAGCAACTTGGAGTTTTATATACGTCCATATGATATTCCCATAAGGGTGTTAAATATGCCCTATGAAAAACTTGCAGCCTCATTTTCAAAAATCTGACCAAGGGCAGGTACCTGTGAGCAGGCTCCATGGATCTAAGGATTGATGAAGGGGTTAACTCAGGGGTGTCTACTGAGCATTTCCCAACATTGGAGTCAGTGTCGTCCTACTCTTGCAAACTACGAATATAGCCTGGTGATTAAACCCTGTGTGCCTGTTGGTCTAGACATACAGTTGCCACCTGTTGAGTTCCAGTGTATATCCCGAAGCTCTCGGATGCATCGTTGAACATACTGTCTGGCCTGTAAATAAGAAAAGAGTGGTATCGGTAATTGAGAGTAATTTCTGTCTAATCTACATGTATGTCATAATGCGTTTTTCCTTTTTGTTTAGCAGTTTCACTACCAAATTGAAACAAAGTATATGCTATAAAAGATCTGGTACGAACTATTCTGAAAATTGGAATTGTGTATAAAAGATAGGTGGAGGAGACACAAGAGAAGATGCCCGGCTATCAGGGTGTAACCTGTTCCATGCCCTGCATGCAGTAAATGGTTTACAATTCTGTATAGAGGAGGTGAAGGACGAATATAGAGACAATAGTCATTGTTGCAAAGCTAGATTCGTAAAGTTAGATGAGGAGCATAGCCAGTCTTGGATGATTCGGGCATGTCCCCCCAAATTATAGGTTTTGATATGTACAAAGTTAATCCTTCCATTTGATCTTGGCTGTTGTAGTGCTTTGAGCGCTATATGGCTTTTAATGATAATATTCTGCTGAGAACCCATCTGGCTCTGTCGCAATCGCGTTGCACATTTCCTCCTACTGTATCTCAGTGTTCAACATGTGTGCTTGTCCTGCCATGAGGTTAAGCATTCTAATGTCTAGAAAAGTATGTATGTCCTGCATATTGGCTGGGTCCACCCTATAAAGATCCTCAAAATAGTCTTGAAGTATCTGCTCCACTTCTTTGCTTTTACTGATGAGTTCACCTGTGGTTGGGTGTCTCAAGGTTAAAATAGGTTTCTGAGGCTGCCGTTGTTTAGCGAGACCTGCCAACAAGCAGCCTATGCGATTACCCCATCTATAAAATCTATTTTTCATTAGTCTAACCAGCCAATGTGAATTGGTTTGTAAGAATGCATCCAGTAAATGGGAAGAATGTATAGTATGGGAGTCTGTGTATTCTTTCTGCACCGCCAATAAGGAGATGTACAATTTAGTAAATTCCTCTATATATTTTTCTTTCTGTTGGAATCATATCTTACAATTTGGCCTCGCATGACAGTTTTGGAGGTTGCCCAGAACAGCGCAATGTCCTCCTCATGTTCCCTATTTTTATCTGCATGATTACTCTATTAGAGCTTCAAATAGGCTGAGAAATCTTCAGAGTCCATTGAATATGTGGGAAACTTCCATATTTTTGATAGGCACTGAGAGGGGACCAATTGAATCTCCAATGAAATGGGTGCGTTGTCAGAAAGGACAACAGAGTGAATTATCAATTCACCAAAAAGAGAGGATAAAATTAGGGAGAACTCAATACGTGAAAAAGAGTGCAACCGACATATACTCCCTGTCATCAGCATTAGGCCTCAGTCAGACGGGCGTTTTTTCGCGCGATTTGAGCATGCGCATGCGTCCGGCGATTTTTTAAAACCATTGCTTTGCAATGGTATCGGACACATGAACGCCTCACAGACCGCCACTTTTTACACCCCATCCCCACCACTGAGGTCACGAAATACCCCCCAAAATACATGAGAGGAGGGGGGATACCCGGTTTTCTTGCCCCATGTGCCCAACCCAACCAGCCTCCGTAATTACCCCTGTCTTCGGACATAAAACGCAGTTTATATTATTACCTTTATCTAATATTTAGGGAATGCCAAAAAATGGGGATGGCAGGAGGGAAGGGGGGATTATTTTTAGGAAGTCAAATTTTTTTCCGTATAAGTGGGCAGTGGGGCCTGGAATTTATTCAGTTCTGCCCTGAAATCCAGCGGGCATTCCCTCCATTATGGGCCTAGCCATGTGTCCTGTAAGTAGATTAGGGCCACAAGGGGTATGTTTCTGAACACGGGACAAATGGGGGGATCCATTTTGGGGTGAACGTCTTCATTCCTATGTACACTGTACAAAAAAACCAGTTTTTAAATTGACAAAATTGCCAAAAAAATGAAAATCGTAATTTTTTCCTTTTGCTTTGCTTAGATTCATTCAAATAATGTGGGGTCAAAATACGCAGTACACCCCTAGATGAATTTGTTAAGGGGTCTAGTTTTCAAAATGGGATCATTTGTGGGAGTTCTCTATCATTTTGGCCGCTCAATGGCTCTACAAGTGGACAATGGGGACTGGAATTTATTCCGTTGTACCCTGAAATCCAACAGGTGCTCCTTCCATTATAGGCCTAGCTATGTTTCCTTTAAGTAGATTAGGGCCACAATGGGTATGTTTCTGAACACGGGACAAACGGAGGTATCCATTTTGGGGTGAATGTCTTCATTCCTACGTACACTGTACAAAAAAAAACTGTTTTTAAATTGACACAATTGCCAAAAAAATGAAAATCATAATTTTTTCCTTCTGCTTGGCTTAGATTCATTCAAAAACTGTGAAGTCAAAAAAGTCATCATATCGCTAGATAAATTCGTTAAGGGGTCTACTTTTCAAAATGGGGTCACTTGTGGGGATTCTCCATCGTTTTGGTCACTCAATGGCTCTACAAGTGGGCAATGGGGACTAAATCTCCTTCAAGCAAAATTTCTGTTCCGAAAGCCACCGGTTGCTCCTTTCATTTTGGGCCCCATTGTGCATACAGACGTAATACTAGGGCCATAATGGGTATGTTTCTAGGCACGGGACAAACAGGGGTATCCATTTAGGGGTGCAAGTCTTCATTCATATATGTGCGGTACAAAAAAAACTACTTTTGAAATGACAGAATTACCCAAAAAATGAAAATCGTAATTTTTTTCCTTCGGCTTGACTTAGATTCATTCAAAAACTGTGAAGTCAAAAAAGTCATCGTACCCCTAGATAAATTCGTTAAGGGGTCTACTTTTCAAAATGGGGTCACTTGTGGGCGTTCTCCGTCGTTTTGCTTACTCAATGGCTCTACAAGTGTGCAATAGGGCCTAAATCTCCTTCAAGCAAAATTTCTGTTCCGAAATCCACCGGTTGCTCCTTTCATTTTGGGCCCCATTGTGCATCCAGACGTAAGATTAGGGCCACAATGGGTATGTTTATGAGCACGGGACAAACAGGGGTATCCATTTTGGGGTGCAAGCCTTCATTCATATATGTGCGGTACAAAAAAAACTGCTTTTGAAATGACAGAATTACCGAAAAAATGAAAATCGTTATTTTTTTCCTTTGGCTTGGCTTAGATTCATTCAAAAACTATAAAGTCAAAAAAGTCATCGTACCCCTAGATAAATTCTTTAAGGGGTCTACTTTTCAAAATGGGGTCACTTGTGGGCGTTCCCCATCGTTTTGGTCACTGAATGGCTCTACAAGTGTGCAAAAGGGCCTAAATCTCCTTCAAGCAAAATTTCTGTTCTGAAAGCCACCGGTTGCTCCTTTCATTTTGAGCCCCATTGTGCATCCAGACGTAAGATTAGGGCCATAATGGCTATGTTTCTGAGCACGGGACAAACAGGGGTATCCATTCTGGGGTGCAAATCCTAATTTTCATGTGTACTATAGAAAAAAGTCCTGTCTTTAAAATGACATATTTGCAAAAATATGAAATTTTAGTTTTTCTCTTCTAAATTGCATTGACTCCTAAAAAAAAACTGTGGGGTTAAAATACTCATGACACCCCTCAGTGAATACCTTAAAGGGTGTAGTTTTTAAAATGGAGTCACTTGTGGGGGTATCTATCATTTTGACTCCTATGAGCCTTTCCAATCTTGGTTTGGTGTAGGAAAACAAAGTGTTCCTCAAAATGCTGAAAAGTAATGTTAAATTTGTACGTCTCCTAAATGGTTAAAAAAAATGAAAGTTTTTCCAATGTGCACCAAAAATAAAGTAAACGGATGGAAATATATATCTTAACAAAAGTTTCTATATTATGTTTGCACATATTTGAGATATTGCAGTTGGAAATGTGAAAAAATGACGATTTTTTCAAAATTTTCCCAATTTTGGCGCTTTTAATAAATAAAAACAAATTCTATCGGTCTTTTTTTCCCGCCTAGATGAAGTACAACATGTGGCGAAAAAACAATGTCAGAACCGCTTGGATATGCAAAACCTTTCTGGTGTTTTTCCATGCTAAAGTGACACGTGCCAGATTTGCAAAATTTGGCCTGGTCATTAAGGCGCAAACAGGCTTGGTCACTAAGGGGTTAAGCCCTTCCCGACAATTCATCCCGCGCTCGCCCGCAGCGCATTGATTTCAATGGAGCCGGCTGTATTGCCGGCTCCATTGAATGCAATGCGCTGGACAGCTCCGGCCCGTTTCTAATGAAACACAGCTAGGAGCAGATTTTCGGGCGATTTTTGGGCCCCGGTCACACGATTTGCGGATGCACATCCATCATGCGATCCGCAAATCGCGCGAAAAAATGCCCGTGTGACTAAGGCCTTAGCCATTCTTTATAGATCACATAAACTCAACTGGTTTATCAGTTCTAACAGTATTCAATTACATTGCGGAGGGCCGATGACATCACAGAGGGAGCGCTCTACATAGATTGTGGCATGTAGGAGATTAACAGCAGGAAGAGCTGTTCTTATCTATCCCCGCTGTTGAATCAGGAGGCTAGCTATCAGTAATAGCCGGCTCCTGCTATGGGATGGTGTGAGCTCAGCTTCTGATCCCACGCCATCCACAGGACATAAATTTTCGTCCAGTCATGTAAAGTTCCATTCAGCCAGGATGTCAACTTACGTCCTGTAGTATTAAGGGGTTAAAAAAATCTAAGAAAACTACATTATGACACCCATATTTTTTAAGTTTTCCATCAAATGGAGTGTAAGGGTTTATTTTTGAGGGTAGTTTGGCTTTTCATGGATTCGATGATACGTGATTTTTTTTTTGTTTATGTGAATAGTTTTGTTTAGATTGTTTTATGTCATCAATAGAAAAAGGGTTCTCTGGTATTTTTAACTTTTTTTTTCTTTTTTTATTTGTTGAAAATGTTCTTAAACTTTTTACCATGCAATCTCCTGATCACTGGTATGATACACTGCAATACGTCTGTATAGCAGTGTATTGTCTTTCACAATTCTCCATTAAACCCTGATTCTGGCCGTTTCAAGGCCCTGGCAGCCATAGGAATCTATTAGTCTTCCACAATCACATTGCAGGGGACAAATACATCACAGCTGATGTTTGCAGGGCAGGGCAAGTGAGCAAGATTCAACCACTGGCTGTAGTTGCTCAGTTTTCAGCTCATCTAAAAACTGAGTGACTGTCAGCCCATGTAAACAGGCAGTCCTTCATCTATGAAGGACTGCCTGTTTATTTTGGAAAGGAGGTGGTTGACCAGAAAAGATCTCTAGCACGATCCACCTCCATTCAATGAGTGATCATCACTGTGATGACTGTTCTGACAGTTGTTCTTTGTAAAACAACTTACCCTAACCACATACCGATATTGGTTTCTATAGACCACAGCATCTAAGAGGTTAAACAGCATTGATAGAAGCTAGCTCCAGCCCTGACACTTGCAGGTGGGTTTCAGATGTATAACACACCTGGAACCCACCACTAATGGGGAGAATTGAATCCCTGAGCTGGCTCCATACAAAAACCCCTGTGATGTGACTTACATATATGTCACATTTCGAAAACGGCAAAGGAAAATGGGCATTTTTTTCTTTTGATTTGCACTTTGAAAGATCAAAAAGTTCTGTTTCCTTGTATGTAATAAGCTGCGCTTGTTTAAAAGTACAGAAAACCTAATACTTTTGACTAGTTTGAGTTTTGGGAATTTGCTATAGATTTTGGTTTGATGTTCATTTTAACTCATTGGTAGATGGATTTCTAAGGGTAGTTTCAGACACACAGGTTTTTTCAGGCTGCAGTTTCTGTGGCAGTTTTTTGAACTAATGTCAGAAGAGGATTCAAAAAATATGGGTAATATGAAAAGGAAGAACTTATTCTTCTCCTTCCTGCTGAATCCGTTTCTGGCTTTGGCTCAAGGGATTTCAAGAAAAACTGCCACAAAAACAGCTGCTTTGAAAAAACAAAATAAAAAAACTGTGTGAAGCCACACTAAAGGCTGTCTTACACGAGTTTATGGTAATTGTGCATTATATGTGTGGGTTTTGCGTGCACCAATATCACATAGGTGGCCATGTTGCTGCTCATATGAATTCTGTATATTAGTTGCCCTAGAAAAATCACATCATGTTCTATTTTGGCACGTATTGCGCACGCATAGATGCAAAGATAGTACATGACGATGGGCGGCCCATAGCCCATGTGCGTGGGCAGCCCATAACCCAGATGGCTGTGTGCCAGTCACATCTATCTCGCAGCCCACACACTGCAAGGTACGCTTATCTGAGCCTGGCCTTAGGGTATATTGTTATATGTGGCACTGTATATGCACTGCACTGAAAATCCACACCAAAATTCATGTGTCTAACTTGTGTATTTTGACATGAATTTGCTGCAAAATCACTGCAGATTATCAAGTTTGCAGCAATTTTCCCGAAAAGCCATGTCAAATTCAAAAAAGGTATGTGGATTTAGGTGTGGATTTTCCCACCATGTGTGGGTAGCGGGTACTCGAAGACATGCAATTCACTTTTGAGAAATTTAAGAAAATAATCAAACTAAATTCTTCCATCAACTTGGCTAGAATAGTCAAATGGTGAGTCAGGGAAAAAAAACTTCTTTATCAGACCAGTTTCAGACAAGCGTACTGTAACACATTCGAAACAAGGATCTGTATTGTAGTGGAAACCCAATATTTCTATATTTCGGACTGTGGGCCTTTGGTAGTGGACATTTGTGAATTTAACATTCTGTATAACCAAATGTCATGTTTGCCTTCTGTTCTTACATTTACGCAATATGCAATACTTCCTTTAATGAAACTTCTGTTCTCAAAACGCTGACAAGATAATATATAGTGTAAACATGTTACATTTTCCATCTGTGTTGTAAATTTAGAAGTATAACTCAGACATAGATAACCGCAGTCTGAAACAGCTACCGCAATAATTACCCAAGCAATTTTACTGGAAACGTATGCAAATAACATGGGAGGTTTGTGCAATTTATAGTTCATGATGTAACATCCAATCATATCGAAGGAACCACACGTGGGTCCAAGACAACCCACTCATTTCATCCACCACCTGATGGCCAATCACAGATGACCGGAGGATGGAAGAATTGCAAGATGCTTATCCAATAATTGAACAATACGTTGTATCTATGTAATCTTTGACCAGCCCAGATGGGCAGATATGTTACACTCTTTAAAAGAGGCTGCGCGCACAACATTAAAGCAGAATTGAGGAAGCTTGTACATGCTGAACCTGTGTCAGTGTGAAAACTTCTTATGCGCATTATCAATTCAGAATTAATCTGGAAGGGTGTAAACATTCCAAATAGAGTAAGCCGTGGTTCCACAAAGGAAATCCACGACAGCTGGTGGCCCGTACGGGGAGTGATCGATAGGTTCCAAACATCTCGGACAGAAGATACGGCGGACATAGGCAACCTTGGACTTAGCGGGCCCAACAAAATCATCAGAACACGGTAAGATAAATTAATTATCTATACCTGTGTGGCTAAGTTCAGGCTTGCCTGTGGGCCGTGTCAAGGCCGATCAGTTTGGACCCGCTCGATAGGTATTTCTTTAAGTCTCGATCACTCGATAAGAACCTGTCATAAGATATAAAAGGAATGTTCACAACCTGTTGTCTTGAGAGTACTGGCCGGTTGGCGAGGTCAGTGAGTTGCCCTAAGGGAAAGGAAGACCCTGTACAGGCGTCCCTGCTCGGGTCAGGTTTGGTGACGAAAACCTTAGAGTAAGGGACCTGTTGGGGTAGTTTGACTAGGTGTTCCTGCTCGGGTCAGGTTTGGTGACGAAAACCTTAGAGTCAGGGAACTGTCAAATGTCTGGACAGGCACCGCTGCTCCGGTAGAGTCTGGTAAGAGACCTAGGAGAGAGGGGACTGCCAGACAGCATCCCGAGGGGCAGTTTAAACTAAACCAGCTGTACTGGTGCTCTGTCTATTTGTCTGTCTGTCGACAGTATTACAGATGTGTTCCAGATAACATTACAGTTGTATGCCAACAGTATTTGATCTGTTTTTACCTTTTATACATTTTTTTTCAACTGAACAGATACTAATCGGATATTGCCATTTTTTTCCCCAAGGATAGGCTATCAATTTTAAAAAGGGCTAATAGCCCCTTTAAATTGGACTTCCAGTTTTAGCTCCTTCTTAAAGGGTTTATTTCATAGTTGACTTTTATCAATTTTCCATAGGATAGGTGTAGGGCACTATTCCTGCACAAAAAAAGGCATATACAGGGTGTCAGGCCACACAGTACATGTAGTTCACCATGCAGGCCTACAACCTATTTATGACACCATATTTAAATCCAGCAGGCTGCCCTGCACTCCAAAGGTGAACTACACTGGCACTGCCACCCTGGGCTCCCCCAAAGTGCAAAGCTGCACTGTATGTTACTTAATACATACTGATAAATATGAGTCCCTACACAAGTAAATGAGGAACCTTGGCATGGCTTGTGAGCTTCTGTATTTCGGCCACAATAATAATCAATACCTCGTATTTATCTGTATTTATCAATATGTATCAGTGCATGGTGAACTGCACAGTATAAGGAAGGTGTGTGAGTGGCTGTTCATCAGTACCTTGCACCTGTGCAATGCTCCTTCATTTAGCATTTTGGCTGTTTGCATATTGAAGTGCAGTGGTCCAGCACATCATCCTGGTCCCCTCCATAAATGTCATACATGTTTGTCCTATGTTGATGCACTGTGCAAAGCTTGTCTTGTCATTTACAGTATGTGTGCTGCACAGCTGCGGCACTTGAGAGGTTAACGTCTCTAAAATTCAAAGCCTGCATGTAAATTCAACAAGTCTGTCAGGTCACATGGTATGAGAGAAGGTATAAATAGGAGTGTTTGAGAGGGGGAAAAGAAGTTCCATCTTGTCTGCTACCACCAAACACAGAGCCACATGGCGGCACCTTCAGCCTTCTTGTGGTGAAGATGGAGGAGGAAGAGAGATATCCCAGGCTGTTTGAATGTGGGATGTCAGTGGAATGAGCCCCCGAGAGAGAGCAAATTGTAAGTAACTACTTCTTCTCAAGGCCAGTGCAGAGGTAGTACTTCACGGTCTGATTTTCCTATGTGGCCGTCTTCAGCCTAGATCAGCGCGCAGAGGTACACCCTTTAATTGACACACCCTTGCGTCTTTCAGACTGGGTGGAGGTACTACAAGAGAAAATAACCACTGTTCACACATGTGCATCTTTGAGCTTGTGAGAGCCGTGTGGAGGTACTACGCTTTGAAGACTAACATCCTACCTGCACTGTGAAGTATATAAGTAAACTGCCTTGTAATAATTATTCAAAGTTTCCAAGTAAAGTTTGCTGGGCTCTAACCATTCCTAGGGACCCGTGGTACTAAGAAACTGTCTGAGACTGCATTTATTCTCCTCCGAGGGTTAATAATAATAGTTCCTATATAATATTCTCAAATACCAGCTTTACACAGTGATAGTAATTAGAGTGCAGTTGCCTCCAGTGATTACAGGTGATGTAATCACTGGTGATGACAGGTGATGTAATGGAGTTGTCCGCATTCAGTTTTCTTTTCTCTGGGCTCAGACCGCCATTGAGACTTCTTCTAGCCATGACTCACCTTTGAACACTATCCCCATCCTGCTGTTGTACAGTTTAATCAACTTTTCAGTGCCCCCAAAGTGGCAATGTGCCCCTACTATAATCCAACTTATTAATAGTGACCCTTTCTGTGGCCCCACTAAATAACAGGACACTGTGTGTTTTCCCACTTAGTAGTAGGACTCCCCATGTGGCTCCACTTAGTGATAAGACCCTCTATGTGGCAACACTTAGTAGAAAGGCTTCTTATGTTGCCCCACTTAATAAAAAGTCCCACAATGTGGCCCCACTTAATAATAAGACCTCCTAGCAATAAGGTCCCCTATGTGCCCTCACTTAGTAATAGTGATAGGATGAAAAAAAGAGGAGAGGAGCATCCTCAGTTAAAAAAGGGGTATTGTTTTGTAGATTCTAATGTTTGCAGGATCATTGGGACTAGAGAGATCTTCCCAATGATATAATTAATTGGCATAAAGCAGGTCAGGAGCAGCCAACCCAGGTTGACATCATACCCACAGTGTGTAATCTCTTTAAAGGGGTTGTCCCGAGGCAGCAAGTGGGTCTATACACTTCTGCATGGCCATAATAATGCACTTTGTAATGTACATTGTGCATTAATTATGAGCCATACAGAAGTTATAAAAAGTTTTATACTTACCTGCTCCGTTGCTAGCGTCCTCGTCTCCATGGAGCCGACTAATTTTTGGCCTCCGATGGCCAAATTAGCCGCGCTTGCGCAGTCCGGGTCTTCAGCAGTCTTCTATGGAGCCGCTCGTGCCAGAGAGCGGCTCCGTGTAGCTCCGCCCCGTCACGTGCCGATTCCAGCCAATCAGGAGGCTGGAATCGGCAGTGGACCGCACAGAAGAGCTGCGGTCCACGAAGGTAGAAGATCCCGGCGGCCATCTTCAGCAGGTGAGTATGAAGACGCCGGACCGCCGGGATTCAGGTAAGCGCTGTGCGGGTGGTTTTTTTAACCCCTGCATCGGGGTTGTCTCGCGCCGAACGGGGGGGGGGGGTTAAAAAAAAAAAAAAACCCCGTTTCGGCGCGGGACATCTCCTTTAAGTACACACCAGCTCATGCCTTAGATTTTTATTTTTCCTTAATCTAAAGTCACCATTAAGCAATAGAACCACTTGGGTGCCCCCACGTAAAAAGAGGACCACCTAAGTGCCCCCACTTAGTAACAGGAACCCCTTGGTGGCCTAAAATACTAATAGTGAGACAACTGTGGCCCCAAATAGTAATAATGACCCCCTCTGCAGCCTCAAATAGTAATAGCGACCCCTGTGTACACCATTAGTAATAAAAAAATAACCTCTGTGGCTCCACTTAGTAGTAAGACCTCTTGTGTGCCTTAGTGCATGTTTATGGCTGTCCAGCGCCACTCCTAATATTCCAGCTGGTGGTAGGGGCTTAATGAAAGCACATTCACCCGCACTTGCTGCCAGCCCACTTGAGTCTCCGACGTTTGTGTGATGTTGCATAGCATGATGTTGCTGCTCCTCCCCCGATCCAGTGCTCTGAATACAAAGAGTGCCAGAGCCAGTTAGTGATAATTCCTTTTTATTAATAGAGTCTTTGACTAAAAGTAAGAGTTTTCTTATTTTGTTCAGTAAAAAAATGAAAAAAAACCCCATAATGGCATTTTTTTTCAATTATTTTCCTGTAGTTCCCTCAAATGTAAGTTTATGGATGATCTGCAAATTCTAAGCACTCTGGGAAAAGTTTTCATTATGTGGTCAGTTGTTAATAGCTGTGCTGCTAATTTTCTTAGCAACATCTTTGCTACTGAAATGTCAACTTTGTCCTAGTCCTTTGGTTATACCACTTGATCTGCATTCTGACTCCTTGCTAGGGGATCACTGCTCAAACATGTCTTAGCAATCTTTAAAGGGGTTGTCCCACATCTAGTGGTGCACAAACAGCTTGCACAGTGACCCAGGTTAATACTGCATGCTTAGTCCTATTGAAGTGAATGGGACTCAGACTGCAAAACCAACTCAGGCCACTGCACAATGTACGGACCTGTCTGCTTCCTGTGGATTAGCATCGGTCTACTGCCCAGGACTCCCTCTGATGAAATGTTTACCAGGCCAGTGCACTTGTTCACTGAGCTGATTTTTGCAGGAAGCAGACAGCTGAGGTCTCACTGCAGAGGCCAGACTTAATATTGCAGGCCAAACTCCCACTTAAGTGAACTGGAATTTTGCCTGTAATACTTAGCCTGGCCACTGCAGTGAAAATGGAGCTATCTGCTTCCTGCAGAAATCAGCTCAATGCATGAGTGTACTGGCCTGGGGAACAGCAGATTGGCTTGGGTCTAAGGCAGCATACCACTGCTAATCTACTATTGACTGCCTAATCTAAGGATAGCAGGGAGAGAAATGCCACAGGTTTTTTTTTTACAGTGTTAATCATGCAGCATAAATGACACAATACATTTTTTCTGCGGGCCGGTACGATTGCAACGGTACCAAAATTCTTCTATTTTTTTTTAGGTTTTTCCACAATAAAAATCTTTTTTTTTGGAAATTATTATTTTTTTGTAAATTGCTGCATTCAAGGTCCTATAACTTGTTTTAATTTTTCCATGGAGGGAGCTCTGTGAAGGCTTATTTTTTTGTGAGACTAGCTGTAGGTTTTATTGGTACCATTTTGGAGTACATACAGCTTTTTTCATGACTTTTATCATGTTTTTTTGGGAGGCAAAATGAAAAAATAAGCATTTTTTAGAAGTTTTTGTTTACATTTTTGCTGTGCAGGATGAAAAACATGTTCAATTTCTTGTACGCGTCCTTACTAGAGATGAGCGAACGTACTCGGATAGGCACTACTCGTCTGAGTAATGTGCCTTATCCGAGTACCGCTGTACTCGTGCTCAAAGATTCGGGGCGCTCCGCTGCTGACAGGTGAGTCGGAGCGGGGAGCGGGGCAGAGCGGCCGGGAGAGAAGGAGAGAAAGATCTCCCCTCCGTTCCTCCCCGCTCTCCCCTGCAGCTCCCCGCTCCGCGGCGCGTCCCGAATCTTTGAGCACGAGCACAGCGGTACCCGGATAAGGCACATTACTCGGACGAGTAGTGCCTATCCGAGTACGTTCGCTCATCTCTAGTCCTTACGGATACGACGATACCAAATATGCGTTTTTTTTTTAAATTATGCTAATATGGGAAAAAACTCAAAAAAGGATTTTTCTTTTTCTACATTTTTTTTTTTTTTTTTTTTTTTACACCTTCTATCTCCCTGTAGGGGACTCGTACAATAGCATCTATGATCGCTATGATAAGGCATTGCAGGACTTCTGTCTTATAATGCCTTATCGCTTGTTATAGCGTTCATAGTCAATGGCAATGCAGGACGCCTGTATCTGGCGTCCTGTTACCATGCCAACCTGTCAGGCTCTCCGCAATTTTTTATTGCAAGAGTCGGATGACATCACAGAGAGAGCGTACTCCCTCTGCAAACCCTTTACCTGCCGTGATCCACATAAATCAAGGCAGGGAAGGGATTAACAGTGGGGGTTGCTGTCCCAATAGACCCTGACTGTTGCAGCAGGATGCCGGCTATCGGTGACAGCTGGCTCCCACTGCCAGATAGCACAGGATCCCTCCTGATCTTGTGGTATCCACAGGATGTAAGTGTACGTCCTGTTGTGTTAAGTACCACCCTGCCAGGACGCACATTTACGTCCTGTGGTGGGAAGGGGTTAAAAAAAAGCCATTGAAACACCATTTTTACATCTGTTATAAAATGCAGGTAAAACTATGTGAAAGAGATCTTAAAAAGTTATGATATACACTCAAACACTTAAAACTTGTAAACCAATGGTTCTAAAATACAAGACCAATTTTCTTTATCGAACGCAGATGAAAGCAAAGGAAAAACGAGGGGACTAAAAGCATCATTGCTGCTTATTACAAACATTACAAAACCCACTGAAAGGTAACTTTACTACATTGTTTCCAGATTAGCAATAGCTGGTTCAATGATCAGACGCTTATAGACAAAGATGACAAGGTAACAATATAAGCTATAGCTAGGAAGGAATAGTTCTTGCTGATTAATCATAAGCAAATGTTCTCAATCTATAATATTATATTTTGGAGAACACAATAAAATTAACTTCTATTGTTCTTACTTGAGACAGCAAGTGTTATAGAAGACTTCAAAGTGCAAACCCATTCAATTAAAAACCCAACCTGCTAGTTTTATGCAATACAAAGTTAATGGACTGGTTTAAAATCCATAAAATAGTGGATTTCTCCTAATCTGAAATGGTTCATGTGTTTCATGTGAACATACCTAATGTTTCTCCGACATCACATCTTTCGAGGTGTAATCACAATGTGCATCAGTAGAGATTAAAAGATGAACGTTAGTGATCTGAAAAGAAAGAGATGGCTGAATTACTGTAATTCCACCGATACTAAAAGCCTGCAAAGTGAAGGAATTTTGTGAAGTATGTTTTTATTTATCATGTACAATCATTTCTGTTGGATGAACTCATTCAGGAGGAGACACAATGTTAGATTTTATATACTCCCATTATGTATTTTTATTTGAGAGCAGTTTCAGCCTGCACTTTTCTTTGCAAATGGTTGACACTTTTTATATCCACCAATCAACTGGCCCAGAAAATGTATATCGTCTACATAATAGTAAATAGTATACCATATGGACATGGTTTGGTTTTATTTTTCAACAGGTAAAGGAATCTAAATAAAGATACTCTTGAAAATTAATTAAAACTCTTCAAAGGTGTTGTCAAGTTTAGAAAATCCATTTTCCTAATCCCTTATCATGGCTATATTTACAACAAGGCACCCTGTGTGGCATTTTGTTTGCTTAATTATCTTTTTTTTTTCTTTAATTGAATCGCTGCTTTTTGCCATTCAGTTGAGTGTATTGAAACATGTTCGTAATCCGGATCCGCATATTGGACGTGTTCCAGATGACATTACAACCTTATGTCATCAATGTTTTCATTGGTATTTGCTTCTGAATATTTTTTTTATAAAGGTCAAATATTGATCAGTTTTTAAAAATTTTTTCAAAATGTTTAATGCCGCCAACACCAGGCCAGCCTTCATCTAATCGTCAACCATTGTCCAGTGTTGAAAGAAACCATCACTGTTGTGCAAACATGTCACTACAAAGGACTCAATGCTGCTGTGAAGCTAATGCAACTTATATGACACAGCGACAAGCCATGATTTCACCTCAGCCAACAGCTGAAATTTGTATATCTCGTGCAGCAGATATGCAAAAGCAACAAGCCAACATGTCTCCTCAGCAAGCTGCTGAAGTTCATAAATATTGCACAGAAATATTTTGATTAACCCCAATCCCTTTCACTATATTATATTAGTAAGTGGTGCATTGCACCACTAGAAACACTGGTACTAGTATATTTATTAATGACCAGGTAGAGGTATTGCATAGTGAAATGTCAATATTTACAGAGGATAAAAACTATATAAAGTAATTAACACAAGAGAGGACAGAATGTGGTTGCAGGAGGTTCTGGATAAGTTCGGGGTTCGGGGAAAAAAGTGGCAAATGAGGTTTACTACTGATAAATGTAACGTTATGTACATGGGCAGGGAAATACATGTCACCATTACACACTAAATGGGAAACCACCGGGTAACACTGAAATGTAAAAGGGCATGGGGAATTTAGTTAACTGTAAGCTTACCTAAAGCAACCAGTGTCAGGCAGCTGCTGCCAAGGCAAATAGGATCATAGGGTGCATTAAAAAGAGGTATAGGGGCACATGACGAGAACAATGTTCTTCCTCTTTACAAGTCACTGGTCAGAGTGGTCACACATGGAATATTATGAACAGTTTTGGGCACCGGTACTCAAGAAGCACAAACAGAGCTTAAGTGGGCACAAAGATGGGCTAATAGAATAATAAACAGAATAGGCGGACTACAATACCCAGAGACGTTATCAAAACTGGGATTATTTAGTTTAGAAAAAAGAAGTCTGAGGGACGACCTAATAACGATGTATAAATATATCAAGTGACAATACAGAGATCTCCCATCATCCGTTTATGAATGGGAGGAATTGAGCTAAGCAGCAGCACATGTGAAAAAGACTTGGGTATACTAATAGATCATAGACTGAACATGAGTCAACAATGTGATGCAGCAGCCAAAAAGGCAAATGCAATTTTGTATTAAGAGAAGCATAGAGTCTAGATCACGTGAGGTCATTATCCTCCCTCTACTCTTCCTTAGTCAGACCTCATCTGGAATACTGTGTCCAGTTCTGGGAACCCCACTTTAAAAAAGACATAGACTAACCGGAGCAAGTTCAGAGAAGAATTACCAAGATGGTGAGCGGTCTGCAAATCATGTCCTATGAGGAACGGTTAAATGATCTGGAAATGTTTAGCTTGCAAAAAAAGAAGACTGAGAGGAGACTTAATAGCGGTCTACAAATATCTGAAGGGTTGTCACAGTGCTGAGGAATCAGCCCTGTTCTCATTTGTACAAGGAAAGACTAGAAGTAATGGGATGAAACTGAAAGGGAGGAGACACAAATTAAATATTAGACAGTGAGGGTGATCAATGAGTGGAACAGGTTGCAACGGGAGGTGGTGAGTTCTGCTTCAATGGAAGTATTCAAACAAAGGCTGGACAAATGTTTATCTGGGATGATTTAGTAAATCCTGCACTAAGCAGGGGGTTGGACCCGATGACCCTGGATGTCCCTTCCAACTCTACCATTCTAGTTTTTTTCCTTCTTCTGGATCAACGGGGGGGGGGGGGGGAGTAGGCTGAACTGAATGGACGTGCTCTTTTTTGGCCTTACATACTATCTTACTATGTATGTCTTGGAGACTTTAAAAAGATTGTATTGTTATAAAGTCATATTTTAAAATTAGTGCTAAATGGCTAAAAACAATAAAACAAAGGGTATTCACCTGTCTTCAACCCTAGCAAGAGCTACAGCCTTATGATTTCTCTGATTTCTGTCAACAGCGGAAGTCATGTTAGTGGATATGGTGTAGAAAAAGCAGTGGAGCTACTCTAGTCGCAGTTAAGTGCAGCGGTTGTGGAAAAGTACTTATCCTAATTATGCATCCTGGTGATAAAGTAGTAAAAGAGGTATACACATGGGAAATTGGGTGCAGCCAACCCAGTATTCATACAAGCTGTGGGTTGACGTATAATAAATGTATCACTACAGCGGAAGTCTGGTGACCGCTTCCTGCCAATCAGAAGCTGCAACATCAACGCCCATTCTCCTGGCATCAGCACTCACATCCTAGGCACCATGATGCCAGAGGTTTGGAAAAGTGCTGAAGCTTGACACTCAGCTTCTAGAGAGACCTGTGTCTCCTGCTGTTCTTCCTGACTTCAGCACAGCAATCATGGATAATGTCACAGAGTAAAAAATACTTAGAATCACAGAAAACATGTATAATAAAGTAAAAAAATAAAGCAAAGCACGCAGATACATTATGCAGACATGTACATGGATAGCAAATTGAAATTAATTATCTACATAGATTTGGGCAATTTGCAATCAGGAATAAAAAGATGAGGACACACTATACTAAGTTTAACAGGAGTCGGCTGTTAACCAATAAACCCTAGAGTGCCAAGAAAGGAGGCAATGTACTAGGCCACCAGAGTTAATGATGTTGACCTTTCCACTTCCTTAGATCACCAGAAAAGTTTTCTTTAGTATGAAATATTTGTTTCAATTTTCTGTTGTCTAAGCCGAGGGTGAGTCTTACAGTTGGAGAAATATAGTAATTAGGCAAGTGAAGATCGCCCAGTGTGCAGTCAAAGCGTTCCATGTGATTGTAGAATAAATTAAACATGTACCTAGAAGGTGTGCGAATTACTATATTTCCAACAACAAATAACACAGTGTCACATATATACATGGAGAGGTCTAAGACAGGTAAACTAAATATCCAGCTTTTTTTTTTCTTTGAATAACAGCAAAAGTTTGTACAGATTTTTTCCCTAATATATCTTTATAGATGTTAGATGGACTTGAAATCCACTGGGGTCTTCCCACACAGGTTCTATTTTTCCTCTACTCTTCCTTGATTAGACCTCATCTGGAATACTGTGTCCAGTTCTGGGCACCACAATTTTAAAAGACATAGAAAACTGGAGTAAGCTCAAAGAAGAGTTATCAAGATGGTAAGCGGTCTGCAAATCATGTCCTATGAGGAACGGTTAAAGGATCTGGGAATGTTTAGCTTGCAAAAAAGAAGGCAGAGAGGAGACTTAAAGGGGTTGTCCCGCGATAGCAAGTGGGGTTATACACTTCTGTATGGCCATATTAATGCACTTTGTAATATACATCGTGCATTAAATATGAGCCATACAGAAGTTATTCACTCACCTGCTCCGTTGCTGGCGTCCCCGTTGCCATGGTGCCGTCTAACTTCAGCGTCTAATCACCGGATTAGACGCGCTTGCGCAGATGGGTCTTTCCTCTTCGGCTCCCTCCGGCATCATCGGCGTTCTGGCTCCGCCCCCTTGTACGCGTCATCGCGTAGCTCCGCCCCCGTCACATGTGCCGATTCCAGCCAATCAGGAGGCTGGAATCGGCACATGTGACGGGGCGGAGCTACGCGATGACGCGTACAAGGGGGCGGAGCCAGAACGCCGATGATGCCGAGCCAAGCAGAAGAGAAAAGACCCATCTGCGCAAGCGCGTCTAATCCGGCGATTAGACGCTGAAGTTAGACGGAGCCATGGCAATGGGGACGCCAGCAATGGAGCAGGTAAGTGAATAACTTCTGTATGGCTCATATTTAATGCACGATGTACATTACAAAGTGCATTAATATGGCCATACAGAAGTGCTTAAACCCACTTGCTGCCGCGGGACAACCCCTTTAATAGCTGTCTCTACAAATATCTGAAGGGCTGTCACAGTTCAGAGGGATCAGACCTATTCTCATTTGTACAAGGAAAGACTAGAAGCAATGGGATGAAACTGAAAGGAAGGAGACACAAAGTAGATATTAGAAAAAACTTTCTGACAGTGAGGGTGATCAATGAGTGGAACAGTTTGCCATGGGAGGTGGTGAGTTCTCCTTCATTGGCAGTGTTCAAAGGCTGGACAATTATCTGTTTGGGATGATTTAGTGAATCCTGCACTGAGCAAGGGGTTGGACCCAATGACCCTGGAGGTCCCTTCCAACTCCATTCTATGATTCTAAGCATGAGGAGATCACCAGAATGATGCATATTTAGGTCAACAGTGTTTTGTGGCTGCATTCCTTTATTTATGATCAAAGAGTTCCTAATCTTCCTCTAGTGATGGTTGTAAACATCTAGCATTTAACACTAGGACTATGCAGGGTATTTGGAGCTCTGAACCATAAAAATGGATGTCTAACCTCTATTAAGGTAAAATCATTAATCATTACAGAATACTGAACTTAAAAACAGTGTGATGTTAAAAGGGGGAGAGTCGGACCACCCTTAAAAGGGTTATTCCCATCTTGGCCAACATGATGGGAATATTCCTGTAAATAAGGTGCCTGGGTGGTCTGCAGTTACGGAAATAGCTCAGTGAACTGCCTTACATAGTTTTCATAACTTCTCTATATGTGTAAGGCCCGGCTCACCTGAACGGGGCGGATTCTGCTTGTTGATATCCACAGCAGAAGACCTGCGAGTGATCACGGAAACAAATTGCGAATGGTCGTGGGTGTACGCATATGGACAGAATATCGTCGGTGCAGAAGAAAGATGGCAAGCAGGGAAAGACATCAGCAAGTAGAACATCACTCTCACGACCGCTGTGAGTCTTTGTCTTTCTTCCTAGCAAGTTGCAAGCAATTGGCATCCATACGCAATGTTAATTGTGTATGCACTGCAGATGGCACGTATCTATAGAGATCAACTCACAGAGTCGACACTAAAATAGAGCATGCTGCAATTTTTCTTCCACTCGAAAAATATGCAATTCCTACCTGCATGTCTGAGTGAACCAGCAAAAGTCTATGCCTTTCAATGCCCACGTACTACCACGCATCGCCCGCACGGATGACGATTGCGGAATCCGCAATTCAAATCTGGTTGTGTGAGACCGGTCAAAGGGAGTTCAGAAACAGCGCAGTGCAGCCTGCTTGTCTGTTTTCATAATTCCTGACCACTTCTGGCTGCCATATTTACTCAGACTGTGGGTCAAGGTGGAGTCCAAAGATAAAAACCCAGAGGTTTGTCTTGAATCTATGAGTGTTTCATGGCATATCCTTTTGCAAAAAGTTTGTTTCAGTCCGAATTATTTCAAACCGAACAGGAAGTTCAATAAAACCCCTAAAACTAGTGTATAAGACTAAGAGCAATAAAACCCTGTATAACACTCTGAGATATACATATCATATAGGGCTTCTATGGCTGTTATACAGTGTTATACACCAGTGTTCAGGATTAGTGTTGAGCAAGCTGAACCAATAGAACCCCGTTTTCGATAGAGCTTTACTAAAAGCCTGGTTCAGGTTCATACCAAAATGAACTTTTAGCTAAGTTTGACTCAAAATAGGGTTCTACTGATTTAGTTTGCTCAACACTAATGACCTGCAGTGATTTACATTTGGTTCAGTAGAACCTCGGGGGTCTGAGTGTTGCAGCCATTACACGAACCCATGTATGCGGTCAGTTTGTACTTGTCTATACAGTCAGATTTCAGACAACAATCACCCTGTGCTTCAGGAAATCACAGCAATCACAATGGATTGGGACCTGACTGAGCTGGAGGAATTATGTAAAAGAGAAAGGAGGGAAAAATATAATATCCACATGTGTAAAGCCAATTGAAACCCATAAAAACAAACCAAAACCCATACAAACATCCCATGGTTGCCCCTACTAAGTACTGATATGAACAGGTGAAAAGTTATGCAATCATTTATCTTGTATGCAATATTTTAAATGAATGTAGATGACTTTGTGGAGAATTGTTTTCACTTTGACACTAAGGCCTCATGTCCACGGGGAAAAGAAGAATTAAAATCCGCAGTGGATTTTAACTCTTCTCCCGCACGTGGATCCGCACCCCATAGGGATGCATTGACCACCCGCGGGTAGATAAATACCCGCGGATGGTCAATAAAAGTGAATTAAAAAAAAATATGGAGCATGAAAAAATCCGGACATGCTCCATTTTCGTGCGGGTCTCCCGCGGGGAGGGCTCCCGCAGGCTTCTATTGAAGCCTATGGAAGTCGTCCAGATTCGCGGGAGACCTAAAATAAGAATAAAACTTACCTGCAGCGGACCGTGCAGATCTTCTCTTCTTCTCTGCCGGATCTTCTTTCTTCGGCCCGGCGGATCTGCCGGCGTGCCGAGCACATCCGCCGGCCGAAGAAAGAAGATCCGGCCCCGAAGAGGAGAAGATCTGCACAGTCCGCTGCAGGTAAGTTTATTCTTATTTTCAGCCCTCATGTCCGCGGGGCAGGAGGGACCCGCTATGGATTCTCCATGGAGAATACGTAGTGGGCCTGATTTTCCCCGTGGGCATGAGGCCTTAAAGGGGTTGTCCCGCGCCAAAACGTTATTTTTTTTTTTCAATAGCCCCCCCGTTCGGCGCGAGACAAACCCGATGCAGAGGTTTAAAAAAAAAAAACGGATAGTACTTACCCGAATCCCCGCGCTCCGGTGACTTCTTACTTACCTTGCGAAGATGGCCGCCGGGATCTTCACCCACGGTGGACTGCAGGTCTTCTCCCATGGTGCACCGTGGGCTCTGTGCGTTCCATTGCCGATTCCAGCCTCCTGATTGGCTGGAATCGGCACACGTGACGGGGCGGAGCTACGAGGAGCAGCTCTCCGGCACGAGCGGCCCCATTCAGAAGGGAGAAGACCGGACTGCGCAAGCGCGTCTAATCGGGCGATTAGACGCTGAAATTAGACGGCTCCATGGAGACGAGGACGCCAGCAACGGAACAGGTAAGTGAATAACTTCTGTATGGCTCATATTTAATGCACGATGTATATTACAAAGTGCATTAATATGGCCATACAGAAGTGCTTAACCCCACTTGCTTTCGCGGAACAACCCCTTTAAGGTTTTACTTTCTGTTGATCTTAGTTAAAACATTTGTGATACAATGTTACTAATAATAGAACATGAAAAAGATCAAAGGGGTTACTTTTTACACTGAAAAGTAGCATCAAACATGGACACACAAATGTAGCAGAGTCTGTCCAAATTTGGAAAAGGTTAGCTCATCTCTTAGTTTTTCTTTGACACAATTCATCATGATGCCACAATTTATTATCTGCATCTTCCCTTACTGTGTGACTGCAGTACAAACTCAGTTGAATACCACAGTGTGCGATATAGACATTTACATAGTGAAACCACAATTTCAGCTTTGCTATATCTATACTTAAAAAAAAAAATCTAATGCTGATATGAGATGCAAATGGATCAAACTATGTTTTTGCCTGCATTTACAGACTGTTAACTGCATTTAACAATTGTTGAACTCAATTTACAGCATTGTAGTACATTGTATTTAAGATAAATGGTAAATGTCAAGTTAACATTTGCTGCATCTGTAGATGTACTGTAGGTTATGGTAAAATTTAAGAGACCTGTAGAAACACTATATGTAAGTATTATCAAATTCTCTGCGGAGAAATAAAACCATAAGGGTGCATCTTGAGCTGCAGTAATGCTCATAAATGGGCCACAGCATCACCTATTGTGATTTGTAACAAAGCGCTCACACGTGGATGCCAACTCATTGCTCTGGAATTTCAATTTGGAATTTGAAAACAAATTGGATGAGCAAGATCTGGAGTTTAGAAAGTGAGAAATATTCCATCTCCCAAACCGTTATCAAGGAACTCCCTCTTGTGGTTATCACTGGTATTACATGTAGTTAACCAAACATCTCATTTACAGTAGAGCAGATAAAGTAATGTCTAATGACAATATCATTCCTGTAATGACAAATTAAGTAAATCCCATTAAAATGAAGTGCTACATGCTCTAATTCTAATAGTTAGAAAATCTTTTAATAAGTTCTTGAGTGCTCTGAAAATCATTCTAGAAGAAAAAAATAATGACCACACATAAAATATTTCACATGGAGATCAATATGGGCTTACCAGGAATATGCAGATTGAGATACACAGTTGTAGATATTCTGTTAGGCTTTATTATCTGTATATTTATGTAATGTCAACGTGTTCTGTAAGGTGATACACAGATTGCAACTAATCTAATTATTTACATACACCAATGGTCTCACATTTAGATGAAGCTTATTAACTTATGTTTTTGGAAAGTACCCAGAAGAGGCAGTTAGCACACAGGTTTACTGGTTAGCATTGTTACCTTGCATTGCTGGGGTATTGGGTATCAATCTAGCTAAGGACCATATCTGCATAGAGTTTGTATGTTCTCCCAGTGTTTGCATATGTTTCCTCCGGGCACTCCTAAAAACATACCTATAGGTTCATTTGGAATTTAGTTTGTGAGCTCCAGTGGGGACAGGAAGTAATGTGAGTGATGACACTCTATAGAATGTTGGTGTTATATAAATGAATAAACTAAGAGAACGCACACAAGCATAAGGGCAGTGTGCAAAGTCCTTTCAGATGCCATCTTGATCAGATTTGAATTTAGGACCTCGATTTTGCAGGTTGCAATTTTCCCAGGACTTCCTCTGTAAAATGAAAATATTAGGAGAGAGATTAGAATAAGAAGTCCCAGACACCACTGTCGTAACTATAGGTGGTGCAGGTGTTGCGGTTGCACCCGAGCCCAGGAACTTTAGGGGGCATATAAGGCCTCTCTTCTCCATATAGGGAGCCCGGTACTATGAATAAAGCATTGAAGTTGGGGGCCCCGTTACAGGTTTTGCATTGGAGCGCAGGAGCTTCACGTTGCGCCTCTGCATTAACGGGTTAAGAGAAGTTGGGGGCCCTAAGATAAACTTTTGCAGCCGGGCCCATGAGCCTTTAGCTACACTACTGCCAGTCACTCTCATACAATGTAAGAATAACTTAGGGAATCCCAGCCAGGCCAATCAATGAAACAGTGGGAAACATTAAAACCATCTTACCTAATATTGTCTGGGTCTTCTTCATGTCGTCAAAACAGCTGTGACCCCTCAAACATGAACGCTACAGGACCACTGAACGTGTTTGAACAATGTTTGCATAGTGTCAGGACACAACATTCTGCTGAAAGAGGCGGTTGCCCTTAGGAAATTCCGTTGCCATGAAGGGGTGTACTAGTTTAGGTAGGTGGTATAGTACATGTCTAAGTAATATCCCCATGATGCCAGGACCTCAGGCTTTTCAGCAGAACATTACCCAAACCATCATACAGTCTCTAACAGCTTGTCTTCCTCCTGTCGTGCCATCCCATATTTAGGTAGTAAACTCACAAGCACCCGGGCATAGTGTAAAAAAATGTGATTCATCACAACAGGCCAACTTCTTCAATTGCTTCATGATCAAGTTATTATGCCCATGTGTCCATAATAGTCACTTTCATAGATAAACAAGGGTCAGCATGAGTACTATGGCTGGTCCGTGGCTACAAAACCCCATGTGCAGCAAGCTGCGGCGCTCTTTGTGTTCTAACACCTTTCTAAAAGTCTGACATTGACTTGCAAGAATGCTATCTATGTTCCAATAGGTCCAGAAATATTCTATTTCAAGAGCAGCATCTGGGTTGCCAAACGAATCAATACTCACATATTTGACTTGACAAAGACCGCAGACTGCGGTTGAAACGTTGTCTTTCTGTGGATTTAAATAAAGAACATGTCCGTATAGGATGTGAGTATTGATTCGTCTGGCACCCCGGATGCTGCTCTTGAAATAGAATATTTCTGGATCTATGTGGATTGCAAGTCCTAATCCATTAACAGAGCGTGCATATGCTTTACCCTGATTTATGCTTCCCCTCTCATTGGAGGTTACCTAGAGTGCTGCTGCCGACTACACTTATGTTCCAATAGGTAGTGCTATAGAGATAGGATTTCATCTTCCCATTTGCATATTTCCCAGAGGAGCATGGATGGCCTTAAAAGTCTTCTCACACCTCCTAGATGCTCTCCTAAGGAGAAACGATACCTTTCCTGATTGTCACTTTTCCGTCATAAGTAGCAGTAACTTTTTTAACATTTTGTTCTACAGTAGTTCTTCTGACAGGTCAGATCAGTTTGGCTAGACTTTGCTCCCTGCATACATTAATGAGTCTTGGGTACTGGGGCAAGTTGGGGTCACTTGCCTGCGGATCACCAATCTTTCGGTTAGGAAAATGGGCACCGCACATGTAAACCATCTCCAGGAGACTTGACATTCTTTAAATCTGGTGCCTGCTAGCATTTATTCACAATACAGCAAACATATACAGTATATCACAAAGCCCATATTATCTGCAATCCACTTGGGTGTGAGTCCAGGGTTGTCGTCCCTGTCAGATGCAGGCCTCTGCTGATCCACCTTAGACCACCAGCCTGCAGCACCTCTGCTGCGCTGTTAACCTTCCCCTGAGTGTGGCAGGAACTGATCCTTTTATCTCACTTCCTGCCTCACCCATAGGTAATTTCTCTCACCTCAGGTATCAGAATGCCTGTCTATCACCCTCTACAGGTCATTCCATGTAATGCACCTCTACAATACCTGTAAGTAATAAGCATAATTCTGGTGCACTATGCTCACAGTATTCCATTTTTGGTACAGACATAACACACTGCGAAATAATTATATAGTTTTGGTGCACAGGGTAAGCAGCACTGATAGCATAATGCAAATAGTGTAGTTTGGTGCTCTGCAGTCACAAAATTCCAGTTTTTTTTCTATCTGAGACACAAGCAGAGCACAATGCACTGATAAGAACATTTTTGCGCTGTTGTTTTCTATCTTTGAAAGGCCTTGCAATCATTTATATATGTAAAAGACCTTGATGCTGTAAACCGATAGGCAAAAAACTGCAAAATACAGTACATGCATAAAATAAATGTTATTCACCACACTTTGCGCACTACAAATACCACAGAACAGTACAGAACAGAAAAGCTGAATTTGCCAAAATACAGAAAAAGTTTTGCTTATTTCCAGCACTCCAAATAAAGTAGAGCTTTATTAGAAACAATCCAGTTGATAATTCATAGGAACAATATAACAAGGGTCACATTAGATTTATAATAATTGTTATATAATGATAGAACTAGTCTTCAATTACTGGGAAAGAATAAATAGGAAAGTGGGTGTAGCTAATAATTTTCAAGTAATGAAAGAGACTTCAGAATCTGTAATGATTTTTCTGGAAAAAATACCCACTATAATGTAAATAGCAGGCTTAATAGTACATCCTGCAGTCATTAGATTCACAAAGCAAAGCACAATGAGAACCATATATCAGTGAATGGAAAATATGGCTTCTAAAAGATAAAGTTGTGTAATTAAATGACATTTTGCATAGATTTGTCAAGGACAATTTACCAATCATATTTCTATTATCAGCTATGTAAATTTCATGTACTGCAATCTACACAACATGTATATAGGAGAACAGTGACTCATTGCACACTATTAAATTATACGTCTGCTTATTGAAGTAGTGCTCATTAATAAGAAAAGGCAAAAATAATAATCTTTGTTTAGAAAGGGCCAACATATTCTGCAGCACCTTATAAATTAGAGGGAAGAGGAATGAAGGCTCTGCTCACAAGAGCTCACAATCTATGGACAATGGTTCAGCCATTTTTTATATAAATGGGATATATATATATATATATATATATATCTGCATGCGTTAGTCACCAGCCGGTTTCTGTGTATATACAGAGATGAAATGCCTTTGAGTACATGAAACATGGGGGCTACTGTTGGATAAAGGGATGAGGTCCTGAGGAAGAATCTAGAAGACAAGTAGATGGAGAAGAGTTAGGTTAAAGAATGTGCTAAGCTTCCCCAAAGAGATGTGTTTTTAGGGCATACTTAAAATTGTGGGCATTTTTGATTAACCTGATTGTCCAAGGTAACGCATTCCAGAGAGCTGGTGCAACTCAGGAAAAGTGTTGGCGATGGGAGGGAGAGGCTCAGATAGAATGGAGAGCACATGTAGGATCGTAGACAGAGATGATGGAGGAGATATAAGGTGGTGCAGCACTGCGGAGAGCTTTATGTATGAGAGTGATGAGTTTATATTCTACAGTGGATGGCAACCAGTGCACAGGGTAGAGGCATTGGTGTAGCAGAAAGGTTGCAGACAGGTGAGCTTGGCTGCTACAGGATGGTTTGGAGAGCGATAGTTTAGTGAGGGGAAGACCGATCACTAATGAGTTACAGTAGTCAAGATGAGAATGAATGAAAAACTGCAGATTCTGGAGATGTTTTGAGGTGCAGGTGAAATGAGCAAGCAAGTGATTGCATACAGAGAATGAAGGAATTATCTGAATTAAATATAATCCCAAAACAGCAGCCGTGCTGCCTCGGAGTTATGGTAGTGCAATACACTGAAATAGAAACATCAGGTAGGGTATTTGCGGTAATCATGGGATGATTTCACCGGAAGAACCATATACAGATGTAGCATACATTAATTTGCCATTTAACATTTTATGATAACTTAGCTAGGATCTACTACAATGCTGTAAATGAAATTATCATGAAACGCTAGTCATGTTAAAGATTGCTACATCTATAATGGTGTGTCATTAGGTTAGAGATAGTAATGAAAGCCAAATCTGCTGATGGTCTGCCCAATAGGAGCTGTGTCAACAGAAAAGAAGAGAGGACCCAAGACCAAACCCTGAGGATGCCCAACATCAAGGGAACACAAGAACAATAAACTGCTATCATTATCATTACCCCCTTCTCTCCCAAGGTCGAAAATGTATGTCCTGACTGGGAAGGGGTACCCGCGTAAAAAGTTACGTCCTATGGATGGCATGGGCTCAGCTTCTGTGCCCACGTCATCTGCAGTGGGTGCTAGCTGTGAATGATCGCCGGCCTCCCACTGCAACAGAGGCAATCAGTGAGAACACTGATTCCTGCTTTTAACCTCTTACATGCAGTGATCAATGTTGATCACGGTATGTAAACTGTTCATAGAGGGAGGGTGCCATGTAATCGTGTAGGGCTGATAGATTGTCATGGCAGCCGGATGCCAGACAATGGTGTCCAGTTCAGCCATGGCTTGTGATCCTTATGAGAAGTGATAATGCATTGCAGTATATGAATTATCATAGCACACCTACAGAGATATAACAAAAAAGGTTTTAAAACATAAAGAAAATTGTAAAAAAATAAAAACTCTTTCTGTGAACTCTCCTCTTAGAATATAAACTCATATGTTTGGTATTGTCACATCCATAAAGACCCATACAATACATTCAACACACTTTTTATCCTACATAACAAATGCAATTTTAAAAAGCAAAGGAAGAGCTAAAATGCTTTTTGGTTCATTTTGCCTCCCAAAAATGCAATAAAAGTGATCAAAAGAGCCATATGTACTGAAATTGGTACCAATAAGAAGTACAGCTGGTCACACAAAAAAGCAAGCCCTCACAGAGGTCTGTCGATGGAAAAATAAACAAATTATGGGACTCTGAATACAGTGAAGTTTAAAATATATATATTTTTCTATAAAAAGAGTTTGCATTGTGCATAAGTGGAAAAACCTAAAAAAGCATAAATTTGGTATTACCCTAATCATACCAACCCGCAGAAATAATTTATCATGTTACTTATGCTGCATGAGTAACGCTGTGGGAAAAAAACAATGGCAGAATTGATGTGCTTTTTCTCCCTGCCTTCCAAAAAAGAATAATGAAAGGTATACAATACATTATATGTATCCAAAAATGGTACCTATAAAAACTACAACTTACCACTCACAAATAAGCCCTCACATGACCATGCCAATAGAAAAATATAAAAGTTATGGCTTTTGAAAAGTTGAGATGAACTCAATTCAATTGTTGCATCCTCAAGTTCAAAATAGGCCATGCCAGTATAGGGTGAAGAATGTATAACATGGAGGATTATTAGGATAAATTAGGGAAGACAGAAGAAACATTATATACAGTATTAGTTCATAAACTAGTTGGTCACTTGCTTACATTATAAAAGTGATACATGAGCCAACAGCAGCTCTGGATTGGAGGTATAACCACCTATGCTAATTGCACAAGCTGACTATATACTTACAATATGTATTAACATAACACAGAATAAAAGGCTAGCCATAGTAGGTATGAAGGAAACATTTTGTAGATTGTCATATTTTCTTTCAAAGAAGGGGGGAGATCTTCCATGACAAGTATTGCAGACCTCTTAAAGTACATCAGAGAGCAGCATAGTTCTATGGGATGGAGTGGAAGTCTCTGCTCAAATACATCTTCTTGTATCATTTAGAGCTATTTTGTTATGGAAAAGCAACAAGACTAGGCGGAGAGAACTTTTGAAAAGTTTGGTTCAGCTTGTGCGCCGGACTTTTGCAAAAGTTTGGTCCAGTCTGAATTAATTCTAAGCAAACTAAAAATGTATCCAACTGGGAGTGTTATACATGGCTTGTATGGTTTTTAGACAGTGCTATTCACCAGTATTCAGGACTAGTGTTGAATAAACCAAACTAGTAAAACCCTATTTTGGCCAAAACGTTACTAAAAGCTTGGTTCGAGCTTGTGCTGAACGGAACTTTTAGCAAAGTTTGACCCAAAACAGTGTTCCATTATTTTGGTTCACTCAACACTAATGATGGCACCATACCAAAACTGTAAAGTGATGGGAAGTATTTTGAGTTGTGGAAGATATGGTTAACTATAAACAAGTAGAGAGTTCAACTTTTGTTGACTCTTCTTTACAGATCACAAAGATACGAGTCCCTTGAAAACAGAACAGAATGCAACTGGAGAAACTTCCACAAGGATATGACTATGTCTTGCACTCACATGATCCTTTGACTAGACTATGGAGTGGCTTCTCACCAAAATAAGAGTCAGGTAAATGGTAAGTGTTGTACTACGAATAAAGTATACAGTAAATCAAAAAATGAAAGGAGTGGTGCAGTTACCCCAGACGGTTAGCTGATTGCCAGAGCCATCAATGGGATACACCGTTGCTGTATCCTTTGACCCCTCCAGACGGCTGTTGCAGAGTTTTTTGTTCAACAAAATCAGCATACACTTTATTTTTTGTCGGTAGAACTGTATGAGGGCTAGTTGTTTGCAGGGCGAGCTGTAGTTTTTATCTGTATCATTATTGGGTACATGTGACTTTCCATGAATCCAAAAATATAAGAGTAGAGTACTAGAGTCAAGCAGTACTAACACCAATTTTAAGATTGCCCCAAATAGTCTATCTAATGAGATTATAGAAAAATAGAATGCCTCTGGCTTTCAATAGGTCTTTTAACAACTCTTATCCATGTGCCGCAGAGAAAAATTAGAACAGAAATTGACGTATGCTACACATTTTAGATCCACAGTAGTGATGAACAAACGCTTGAAAAGTTCAGTTCTGCCGGTGTATAACACTGTCTAAAATCCATAAAAACCCTGTATAAGACTCTGAGAGTGTTATACAGGGCTTTTATGGTTCTTAGACAGTGTTATACACTAGTGTTCAGGCAAAAAGAGATGCTACTTGGAATGGTCAGTGGTAAAAGGAAACGGAGGACAAAAGACACATTGGTTGGATACCACCAAGAAGGACACGGGAATAGACATCAATTGAAAGCATCCATAGGGAATAGAGAAACATGGAGAGGACTGGCTTACAGAGTACTCAAGAGCCGGACACGACTGAACGGATAGAATTGAAATTGTAAGTGTTCATGCCTAGTTTAGAGTGAACCAAACCTGTAGAACAATGTTTTGGGGTAGAACTTTGCTAAAAGCTCAGATTGGGTTTGGAGATTAAGTTGGCAGTAGAAGCTACTGTTAATGGATAAGCAATATGCAGGCATTCAGAAACATTAGAAAACCTAACTAACACTATGCACAACTCTTATGATAGGGTATGGTAACAGTCTTTAATAAATCACAAAGATCAGCAACATACTTCAACTGTAGAACACGTGGTAGTTCTACTGAACGTTTCAACCCAGCAATGGCAGTCGGCTTTCCACAGTCTGAAAGTAACATAGCTGTTGTTCAATAACTTGTCTACTTGCAGATGAACATGTGTTCCTCTGGTGTGGGCTCAAGCTCATATTTTAACCACTAGGCCTGCGTTTAAGTCACTACCCGTGTGCACACATTACAACTTTTCCTCAGTACACACTTCACTTACATATCTCCAGAATGTTTGGTACCATAATGTAGGTGACATCTTTAGACATCTGATGGGGGTAACCCAATTCGCAGAGCTACAGGATGATATTAATCCTTTATAGCAGTCTGCTTAGCTGTATTCCCTGCAGCTTTGTTCTCTCAGCCATATCGGTTCTGGAGTGTCATGGAGTTGTGCTTCTCAAATACCAGTTGCCTCCTTTCTTGTGTCATTGTCCCTCTGTAAGAGGCACAAATTCTTCAGGTCACATCCTCCATAGCTCCCCAAGCAGACTGCTAACTCCTTTGGCAGCTCTCTCTTCCAGCAATACAGTCTCTCTTAAGGCTTAGTACCACTGGAAGTGCTCTCTAGCTTGCAGCTCTCTATTATCTCAAGTCCTCCAGATCTCCCACCTGACCTCTGCAGTCAATGGGAAGTCACATATAACAGTCCATAAAGAAAAACACAAACTGTAGTAATGTATGACGGCCAATAGAGGTTGTCCTTGTTCCATCCAAATTACATAATTATAGGAACTATAACAGAGCTCATTAAAGTACAAACTCAAACCTGGTCTCCCTACATATACATGGGTCAGCAAAGTAGTAGTGTGATTAAAAGTTACTGTATGTGACATGCACTTACTGGTGAATTGTTGCTGCACTTTATGTAAAGGTACATTGCTACACTGCCTACATGCAGAATGTGACTGAACTTGGGGGCACCTTCTAGTATTTCTACCTCCCTGCTGCAAAAAGTGTGGCAAAAGACACTGAATGTAATGTGTGGCTATTGGATGGAGATAAGGATCACATCTAAGAACCCCTTTATTTGATGAGTTGACCCCACATATTACAGTCCACATTACATTTGCAGAAATTTCTGGGAATGAAATTGATAATACAACAATTATAGGGGAATTTATGAACGGGTGTAAAGCAAAAACTATCTTTGTTGCCTATAGCAACCAAACACAGTTCAATTTCATTTCTCATAGCGCTCTTTAAAAATTAAAGCTGCTTGGTTACTAGTTGCTATGGGCAACAAAGACAGTTTTTCTTTTAGACTGTTTTCATAAATCTGCTCAATAGTCTTCAGACAGTTCAAGTTTCTTTTGAATAGGGTCATACACATAAGTAATGTTTTCCTGCATGGCCCCATGGGAAACAAATTGCAGCATGTTCTATCTGGCTGCGAGATCTCGCATTGCTGCCCCATTGTTTTCAATGGGAGAAACTTTGCGATCTTCTGCCGCAGCTGTGACAGCCGCAACGGAGGATCCCTGCATCCCCGAAGTCATGCAAGGCTGTTTTCACATGAAAACACCTCACATCCATTCGGATTTCTCTTAGTTGGGAGCGTGATATGGAGGTGGGATTCATGGTCCCATATCGCGCTTGCCCATGTTATATGCCACTCTAATTCTGTGAAAATACTCAATATAAACCTTTTTGAAAATAAAAAAAAACAATGCACTTTTTGGCCAGTTTTTCATGCCTTTTTTATTTTTAGCCAAAGCCAAAAGAAGATTTAAGAGACACAGAAATATAAAGGAAGGGCTTATACTTCTCCTTCCTGCTGGATCCATTTCTGTCTTTAACTCCAAAACTGATTCAAAAGCTTCAGTAGCATTTTAAAAAGAAATGAGTTATGTGGAATCACACTAAGGGCGCCTACCCACTGGCTTTGCCGATTTTCGTGCGTGAAAAATGCAGCATTTTTCGCGCGGTTTCCGCACGTTTTCCGCGCCTTTTTTGCGGCGTTTTTCGTTAATTTCCATTGACAATCATGGGTGCATTAAGAGAAAAATAAGGAGACATATGCAACTGACAGTTCCTATGTGAAAAATTGCAACGAAACGAAAAAAAAAAAACCCCAAATGGACAAGAACACATTCTATGCTAATTGCTCTTCAGAAAAAACGCAAAACGCAATTTAGCATCGCAGGAAAAAAAATTGCCAGTGGGTAGGCACCCTTAGGATGCTTTCAAACTTGGTGAAAAATTCTGCACCAATATCCGCATGTCTAACACTTTTGCTGTGAATTTGCCATGGGATCGTGATGGATTTGCTAAGGGCGAAATAAGAAGCAATTTCATGACAAATTCATGTCAAAATCTTCTTGTTAAGGCTTAAAAAATGACAGCCGCAAAAAGTGACTAAATAAAACCATTGAATTCAATAGTTTTGCTTTCACTAGTGTGATTCTTGCGCGATATTACTACGGGCAAGAAAATATAGGACTTGCCCTATCTTTCTTGCTTGTAGTTTTTCTGCATGTGAGAAAACATAGGGCAGGACCTATCTTTCGTCTTTTTTTTACTTGCGCACAATAGCACAGAGTTTGAATAGTTTCAAAAAACAATAAAAATCACGGGTTTATGTGCAACTATGCTTCATAGTGATGAGCGTGTTTGCATATGTGCCCGTGTGTTTAAACTCTTAGATATGGATTTTGGTATGGAATCTTCTGTGGTTGAGTTTTCTCTCAGGTGTATAAGCATCCTAAGGTTGGTTTGACACACTGCGTACTAGCTCTGGAAAATTCTGCACCAAAAATCCACAATTAAGTACAGTGCAATGTTAGCAAAGGGGATTTTTTCAAACCCTTGTTCATTAGCAGCAAAAAAAAAATGTACAGACTCAAGTCATGTTGCAGATTATCAAATCCACAGCATGCTTTATTTGGTGTGGATATTTAATTGCAAATTGCATTTAAATGGGTTTTCATTAGAGATGAGCGAGCACCAAAATGCTCGGGTACTCGAGTCAAACTTTCAGTGATGCTCGAGAGTTCGTTTCGAGTAACGAACCCCATTGAAGTCAATGGGCGACTCGAGCATTTTTGTATATGACTGGTGCTCCGCTAAGGTTTTCATTTGTGAAAATCTTAGCAAATCACCAAAGTCATGTAAAAAACACAGAAATGGATAGGGCAGGCGAGGAGCAACATGCAGGGCTGCATTTCAGGCTCCGAGGTCTCACTATTAAGCCACAATAGTGGCAAGAGTGAGACCCCCCCCCCCCGCACTGTCAGCATAAAGATCATTCTCCTCTGCCACAGCTGTAACAGCTGTGGCAGAGAAGAACGATGTTAGCCCATTGAATTCAATGGAGCCGGCAATACAGCCGGCTCCATTGAAAGCAATGGGCTGCCGGCGAGCGCGGGATTAATTTTTGGGAAGGGCTTAAAAATATAAGCCCTTACCTGAAAAAGAAAGATTTTAGTGTAAAAAAGAATAAAAATGCAGGCATTCTCTTCAATGGAGCCGCTGCTGCTGCCGGCGACTCCATTGAAGACAATGGTCTGCTGGCACACCTGAATTCTTTTTCAGGGAAGGACTTTACATATAAGCCATTCCCTGGAAATGAATTAAAAGTGATTTAAAAAACAAAAAAAAATAGATACTCACCTCCCTTCAGCTGCCAGGGGCACAGCCGTGTGTTCTCCTGCTGTCCCCTGCACTGTGGTGCTGAACTGCTGTCATTCAGCTGAGAGCTGCGCTGAGCCAATCAGAGGAAACACTCACTCACCCATTCATGAATTCATGAATGGGTGTGAGTGAGATCTGCCTCTGATTGGCTCAGCGCTGAGCCAATCAGGGGCATGTCTGACTCACACCCCCTTCACACCCACTGCAGGCCAGCCGCGCTGAACTCTGTCTGCCGGGACAAGGTGAGTATATATATATTTTTTTATTTTTACACATTTCTGGATGAATTGCAGGGAAGGGCTTATATATTTAAGCCCTTCTCGACAATTCATCCCGCACTCGCCGGCAGCCCATTGCTTTCAATGGAGCCGGCTGTATTGCCGGCTCCATTGAATTCAATGGGCTAACATCGTTCTGCCGGGACAAGGTGAGTATATATTTTTTTATTTTTACACATTTCTGGATGAATTGCAGGGAAGGGCTTATATATTTAAGCCCTTCCCGACAATTCATCCCGCGATCGCCGGCAGCCCATTGCTTTCAATGCAGCCGGCTGTATTGCCGGCTCCATTGAATTCAATGGTCAGTGCTCGTTTAATCGAGACGAGTGCCGCGTGGTGCTCATCTCGAGTTACGAGCATCTCGAGCACCCTAATACTCGAACGAGCATCAAGCTCGGACGAGTATGCTCGCTCATCTCTAGTTTTTATTCATTTCAATGTACTGAGCTAAATCCACTGCAACAAAATCATGTGCAGATTTCATTGCGGATTGTGGTGCAGAAATACAGCAAAATATTTATGCTTTTTGTACAACTGAGCTGACCTAATGCAGTCTCCTGTTAATTAAAAATATCTGGGCCAAATAGAGCTGAGACCAAGATAAAACAAAATACCTATGGCAGTGCCTATCCAAATAGATGCTAAATGTACAAAGTCCACACACCAATTTTCACAGTGAGTTATTACTGCTAATCAAGGTTTTCAAAAATGAATAGAAATTATTATTTTTTAATACAGAATTACCTGTGGCGAAGTATTTTTCTAGTCACAGACACAATATAGAACACATAAAGGTTACGACACTAAAAGACTATTTCAAATCTCTACATCACAGAAGAATTTGGGAGCACAAGTTTATAACCATCTTTGACACTATCAAGTATGGACTGAACCTAGGAGGGAGCTTTTTACATCAGTGAAGAATATGAGAAATCTGGAGCAGAGATAACACACTGGCCTGGTGACCCCCTGACACCAATTTAGAGACCATAAAACTTTTGCATCCCTCATCAGTGGACTAATTTAGTATTTACCTCTCTGCTCATCCTGTTCTGGCACTGCTTTAAGTGCAAATTAATCACACCCTGTCTGTATATTGTTATCTGTATGTATGTATATATTTCATTGCAAAAAAACGTTACATAACCAACACATAAATACGAGGGGAGGCCCTTGGAGCCCCAAAATCTGGCACGTAAAATACTTGGTCATACGTATTACCTTTACCCCCAGCTGACCCCACAAGCTTGGAAGTATCACTGGCCATTATAGATGCCTAATTTTATAAAGGCTACCAGCTCTGAGGGTTTCCATCCTATCAGAGCCATAAAGTGCCAGACCCAAAAAGGGGGGGGGGGCATACTTCACCTTACTCCTCTCCAACTAATTTAGAACTGACTCCAAGGACCCCCACCTGCCACAGCGAGCACGACTTGACACCTCAAGCCTGCGAGGTACCCCACAATAATAAAGCTCGCTCAATCCCTTCTTGAATTGCCAATGCCCATAGGTCGATACCCACTGAATTCAAGTGAGCCCCATCATTCAGCCAATAATTCCCATACCTCGACTCTAAACGCATTTGTCACATGCCAACTCCTCTATTAGGGGCCATGAAAGCCAAAATCTCTCAATTGACCTTTACATGGGCCTTATTGAGATTTTTGACCAACCTAGCCATATGCCATGCTTTAAGAGGAACAGTCTCTGATCATAGTATAATCCTTCCTGGGAATAGGGACCAGAGATGTAACATGTTATATCGAATATCCCAAATTAATTACTATAAAGTACAAGCTCCCAAATAATTTCCCCCACAGTACAAAACTAAAATGTCTGAAGCCCTTTCAAGTCAAACACAATGGTGTACGTCTGGCAACATACAGCAGTAGATCACACCACGGAATCCTAACCAGCGAATGATTGCAGCTTCACTGGAAAAACCAGGCCGCACTTTTGTCTGTTTCGCACCCCGATGCATGAATGAATCCCCGAAAATCAAATTAGAGTCAGCGCGCAACCTGCAAAATAAGAAAACATACAGTCCACGAACATATCACAAGTAGGAAAAATTGAACAGGTCAAACTGTATATGAGCTTCCGACCCCACTTCCCCTTTAAAGTACCTCATAACAATTGTCAACAAATATAAGATTTAAAACGATGGGATTCCCATCTAACTATTCATTCTAAAGGCAAGATGAAATTAAATTACCTTGAATTGATTACGACAAATGCAATCAAACTCCTCCCTCACATGTTCACGTAACTGAAAAGAAACAGGCCTATGTATATCCTTCGGCACTTTTCGCCATCATAAACCCTTCAGGGCCTGGCCAATAAAAAATTATTTGTTACATCCCAGACCCTCATTTTAAAACCAAAAACCAGGGTAGCAACAAAAAGGTTCAGCTTGGCTACAGACTTATCTTTGTAGGGCTCCTCAAACGCCACCAGGCCCAGGGTGCCATCTCATGGCTGAGGCATGTTGGCAGCCTAGTCCTGTGTTGTTGCTGGGGCAGTGCTAGCCCCACAAAACACCCAGACCATGGCCTCAGTTACGGCCCTTACTAGTCAGACATAGGCAGCATAGTGACTAAAACTACGGTTGTGTGCTTTTGGCTTAAAGTTGATGCTGCCTGTATAGTATACAATCTAAATGTTAAAATCCTAGATGATATGTCTTCAGTGCATAAAATTTACCTTTTATATTGAGCCATTCTATTTCAAAGGGGGTGAAGAATATTAAGCTTAAGGCAAAAATAAGCGCAACACAAGTGATTTACAGATTTCCTAATGTCATAAATCATGTTGAGTATAATGTTGGCTCATTGCTATTTTGCAAAAATGACACCAATATTTATTGCATGATTAATGGTGAACGAATACAATAATTCCTTGGGGGTATGTGCTGGAGCACCAAAGGATATAGAAAGTAATAAGGCATTATCCATATTTTGATTTTGTGCAGAAAAAATAACTTTATGTGCAAAATGATGAGCAAACATTTAATTCATGCTTTTAGTTTCGTTAACGAACTAGAATATATCTCATAATTTTCCATTGAATCTACTCTTTCTGCTCTATTTCTCTGTCTGTCTATCTTCCTGATTATTAATGCTAATAACATATTGCTTAAAAGAGTTCAAACTTGTTCAAAAGTCTCAATGTTCGGATCAGAGAAGGAATAGCTTGGTGGCTCAGTCATTTGCTCTGTTGCCTAGCAGTGCTTGGGTTACAGGTTCAAATGAGACCAAGGGCAACATCTGCATGGAGTTTTTTTATCACTGCAAGGCAACAGTGCTAACCACTGAGCCACCATGCTTCTTCTTCCTTCTCCAGCGCAGGAGAAGGAAGAGAATGAGAGCATACAAACTCCATGCAGATGTTGTCCTTGATCAGACCTGAACCTTGGACCCCAGTGCTGCTAGGCAAGAGTGCAAATGACTGAACCACCATGTTTCTCCTTCCTTATTCCTTTTCCTCCTTCTTCATATTGCTCCTTCTTCCATCTCTCGCAGAAGGAGACGTAAACCATCGGCTATTTCTATGTCTCTTCCTCCTCCATAAAAAGAAGAAGCGGGAGCAAGAAGAAGAAAAAGATGCTACTGACTCCATAGTTGCTGGTGGCTCCAACATTGCTAACCACTGAGCCACAATCATTGAAGATCCGCCTCCTCCCTTCTCTCCCTACTAGGCTGAACAAGAAAACGGATCTGCTTTCAATGCTATGAACCAAAAAATGGATGCAAAGCATTCTATTCTGTGTTTTGACAGATCTGTTTTATAAATCCCTAAACAAAAACGGAAGGAATGCTTTCCATTTAACTTCCATTTTGCTGATTTCCATTTTTAGTAAAACTGGATCAGTCAAAAAAACACTAATGTGAACATAGCCATATAGTGTGTTTTAGAATAATCTTTATTTATATAGTGCCAATATATTCTGCAGCACATTAGAAATCAGAGGGACAAAATCAGACATTATATATCGCATATATACTGAACAAAAGCAGTGAAAGCCCTGCAAGAGTTGACAATCTATGAAGAAATAGGGGGGACATAAAAAATATAAGAGCTTGTTCTGTACCATGATCCAAAATAAATAGGCTAGTATACATAAAGCTGCATGAGCCAGTCATCAGCCAATGTCCACATAGGTACAAATCAGAAATGCATTAAAATGCAGGAAACATCTGTGGAGAAATCAGCAATACGCAGAAAACATCTACAGTGGAAATTCTATATTACTGGGATTAATTAGAGCATCAGCTGTTATCATGTGTCCTGTTGGTGGTAGCAGACAAGAAGCGCCTAATGGACTAGCACTCTGTGTCAATGGGATTATTTAGTGTTACAAAAGCATATACATCTGGCAATTATTGACTCTTTAATAATAATAATCAAAAGCCAGCAAACATCTTGTAGAAAGTCATTAAAGCATACTTACACTTTCAGGGAACTTTTCAGAATAATGCCAACCTTCCATCTCAATCAAATGTTTAACCCTCTTCATGATGTTCTTTCCCATCATTATCATCATTACTCTGGAAGGTAAAATTCAGGGGTTTCAGTATAGAAGTTATAGTGTAAGGGGGCACTAGGGGTACTTTTTCTGTTTTGGAGCACTAGGGGGCATCATACTGTGTAAGGGGCATCACTGGAGGCACTAAGAAGGCATCTTACTGTGTAAGGGGCATCACTGGAGACAGTAATTGGGCACCTTTACTATGTGGGGGCATTACTACCCTGATTTGTCATTATACTATGTGTGGGCGTCACTAGGGGCACTTTTTTGTATGAAAGTATTTATCGGAAATCTTTACTGTGTGAAGGACATTACTGGGAGCACTAAGGGGGCATGATATTATGATGGAAGCACTAATGGCATGTCATTAGTGTAAGGCAATGTTACTGTGCCACACAAACAGAACACTTTGAAAGTTCATGGGGCACAAAGAGGCACTATTACTGTGTGGGCGAACAAAGGGGACTGAGCAGTATTGGGTGAGGTTAGAGGCATGGCTTAATGCAAAATTTGCTGCTATTGTCCTGCTTTTCGTGCTTTAAAAGTTGGAAGGTATACTTGTACACTGCATGCTTAGGATAGCAAAATCTCTTTTTCTCTGTCTCTCTATAAAACACCCTCGCAAGTAACAGAAGCATGGATGACATAATACTGCAGTAGTAAGCAGTGTAGATGTGATTTTAGTAGCTGTGAAATATTAAACATTTTTATTAGCTGCAAGAATGTCTGTGTGAATATCTCTGCTTATGTCTCCCACCAGCAGCTCCTCCCTCCCCACCCCTCTTCATAGACTTCTATGGGCAGCATAAGACACCAGCAAGCACAGACCCCTTTCCACACTTCTTGTTATCCATCACAGTGTCTCTGTTAATAGAAATGCACTTCACATAACAACAGCACTCGGCATTAAATGAGAAGGAAGTAAGACTCCTAGTGGCTAGTAGCTTCGAGCAATTTTTAGCCCAATACTTCACTTGGGCTAAATATAGTAATTCACATTTTTCCCGGTTATCTTATAGGCTATATGATAGACGCAACGTTGTTCAAACTGTAGAGGTCATTCAAAAGGAATGTATCATAAATAAAGTGTAAATATTGTGTAAATCCCATTTTATGTTTATAGCTAAAGGGTAACGGTTTACAGTTATAATTATCAAGCTCTGCAAATGGATGATCTATCATAAGGGAGAGCATCAATAGCAGATCGGTGGGGGTTCTAGGTGGCAGACAACCCGACGATCAGCTATTGATGACTTATCCTAAAGATAGGTCATCAATCTTTGGAACTGGTAACCCTTTTAAACATGCTTTTCTTTTAATTTCCTGGGGATTTTTTTCTTTCCTATTTCCATGTTACTATCTATGTTAAAGAGGTTGTCCCGCGCCGAAACGGGTTTTTTTTTTTTCAATAGGCCCCCCGTTCGGCGCGAGACAAACCCAATGCATGTGTTAAAAAAAAAAAGTTTAGTACTTACCCGAATCCCCGCGCTGCGGCGACTTCTTCCTTACCTTAGCAAGATGGCCGCCGGGATCTTCACCCACGATGCACCGCGGGTCTTCTCCCATGGTGCACCGTGGGCTCTGTGCGGTCCATTGCCCATTCCAGCCTCCTGATTGGCTGGAATCGGCACACGTGACAGGGCGGAGCTACGAGGACCAGCTCTCTGGCACGAGCGGCCCCATTCACCAGGGAGAAGACCGGACTGCGCAAGCGCGTCTAATCGGGCGATTAGACGCTGAAATTAGACGGCACCATTAGACGAGGACGCTAGCAACGGAACAGGTAAGTGAATAACTTCTGTATGGCTCATAATTAATGCACGATGTATATTACAAAGTGCATTAATATGGCCATACAGAAGTGTATACCCCCACTTGCTTTCGCGGGACAACCCCTTTAAATGAACTAGATCACCAATATAGTTTTATTAATTGGTGATCTAGTTTTCCATTTTTCTAATCTGTTTTTATTGTCTGATTGTAGAATTTTGAATTCTGCTGTCTGTAAATGATTATGGGGGCAGCCATCTTTCCTGAGCTATATTTAACAGCATTTAGAGCATTTGAAAGGTATGGCTTCATGGGTCATTCCCAGCATGGACAGGAGGAGACCCATTGACTTGTATTAGTGGCTGGTTTAGACATGCTCTGTGACCAGTGCACAGGTCATTTTGCAGAGTGGGGGAGTAGATGGTCACAGCTCATCACATACTGTGAATGGTGGAACTTGCAGTTTATATTTCCCCATTTGAACCCTTCATTTTATGCAGCAGGAGTGAATTATTCTCTATCATGTGATTCATCCCCTGAGAACCCTTTAAGCCTATCAATGTCCTCTTTGACCACACCAGTCCTCTCCCATTGCTCGACTTGAGTGTACATGCCACTCAACAGGCCTCAGGGCAGCCAGTCACTCGCTGTTTGCTGGTCTTTCTCTTTCTCTCACTCTGGACTGGCACTTCCACAGCACAAAGTGACCCAACAATAGCTTCCAACTTTAGGAGTTTTGCTCACCGCTAACCAGCTTCTTTCCCAGCGACAACACTTGAACCTATTTGTGCAGCACCCCTCAGCAATCTGGATCTCTTCATCATTCACTCTGGCCAACCAACACTTTTATGCTGAGCCCCATTGCTCTGCCCCCGCCTGCAGCCCACTGGCACAGTCCATAGTGACTGTGTTCAGGTCTGCTTTGCTCTCACATATTTTGCTGGCTCCTCTGATACCTCATATGGCCACACTATGTTTACTGCTAGTACTAAATTCTCCTTTTTAGTAGTTCTTCTGGTCCCCCCGAACAGTGTTTAGCACAACGCTAAGTGCCATAATGCTTACCACTTCGCATTGGGCTCTTATAGGCCAGCACTAGCACCCAACACCTCATGATCCTGTAAGCTGGTGCCCAGTGATATTAGTAGGGTCTGGCGGTCCGAAAGCTCTTTACAACACAAGGGCTAATATGTGTACAAACATGATTCACAAAACAACATGGGACAAACAGATGTGTTCTTCCTTATTGTTCCTCTTGGCTTGAATTATCCTGAGATGTATGGCACAATATGACCAGGAAAAAAAAACAACAAGATTTCATGATACTTTGTCAGGAGATGTATATGCTATATTTGTCTATTATGGCCACCCAGTGGATGTGGTGTGAATTGCAGCCTGTCAAGGATTTTGCTATGTTTTGAAAATGTAATGAATTTGTGTAGTGAGAAACTGCAGTGCTTCACTAAATTCCCAGTAAGTTAAGTGTGGACATACCTGTAACATGTCAACTATAACATTTGAAATAGAAGTTTTGCTATAAGGAGGGGAGGAGGAGGATTTCCCCCCTACAAGCCTACATTTCTCTTAATGGTTTCATCTGAGAAGTTGTTGACTACCAATTTAAAACCTTCACTGAAAATTCATTATTACACAAAAACATTAAACTAAAGATATAAAAAAAACTATTATTAGAGGAAATGAAATATTTTTCTACATTGGTTCTCTTGATTTCCAATATTCTGTTATTTTGTGTTTTGATAACTTCTATTAATTTCCACCCCTCTTCTGGGGTTTAACCCTTTGTATGGTCACAAATGTCAAACCTATAAAATGCTTTGAAACACTGTGTATGTAACCTTTTTTATATGTTCCCCAAAGGCTCGTGCACATGACAAAACTGTGAGTCACCTTTAAATTAGCTTTTCAGATACTTATGGTAAAATGTCATTTTGTCAGCATGTTCAATCAATAACAAAGTGACAGTTTAACTATCAGTTTCTGAGATGCTAATTTAAGGACAACAGCCAATATGGAGAAACTTCCTGTTGTCTCTTTCTCGTAAATGGGCGCCGGAACAAAAGAGAAGTATGTGAATATCTTTGTAAGTGAATCATATTTGTTAAACTTTGACTATTGCTCTACATCTAGTTGATTTACTAGTATAACACTATATACACATGCTGGAACTTCTCTTGGTTCCAGCACAGGGTGAGGAAGGTAAGTATAGATGCATTTATGGTAAATAGCAGAAATAGAAAGGCAGGAACATAGTTGGCAAAGCATTCCAATGTCCAAGTTGACGACTTTCTCAGGCCACCTGAGGCCTCAGACGACTCTGATGACCTGAGGAAGCCGTCGTCTTGAACAGTGAAGGTGTTGCCGACTGTGTTCCTCCTGCCTTTGTACTGCTGCTGTTTCCAGTAAATACATCTGTACTTACCTTCCCGAGTCATGGAGAGAAGTTCCATCATTCTTAATCAGTCATCTACATCTACATCCCAGTGGGGAGAGGAGCTGGCAGCTGCCGAATCAGATTGTTTCCGTAGTGCTATACTCATATGTTGCTATCAGATGAGCAACACTGTGGATGGGGAACAGTGTTGTTAATTCTTCAGAGTCACGCATGCAGCGCTCTTCTTCATTCTACTAGATATATACTGTATGCATGGCAGATTTGTTGCAGAAATTTCCGCCACTGTCCCATTCATTTGAATGGATTTTGTGGAAATTTGTGCTAAAACATCACCTTTTCAGATAAATGGAGCTGATTTTTTATTGCAAGAATTTCTGCAACAAATCTACTGTGTATGCATATGTCACGGGTCAAGGTATTGCAATGCAAGATTCGGGATATAATGCAGCAGTTGGAGTAACCAGTATGAACAACATTTATTTAAGAACAGAGGAATTAAAGTGAATAAGGTTATGATGACAAGTAAGCAATTAAGCTTGTGCTTTTAAATAACCTGGCGCTAGCTATGGATTGGGTTGAAAGAACGATATCAATAGTACTGTGCAGGTAAACTGAATTATAGATTATATAGCCCATCCTTTAAAGGGTGAATAGTCTACTGGTATCAATACTGTGTATTGGAAACACAGATTTTGAACTCCAGTCTATATGTAGGCTCACATCACTGTAACACTGTCTCGGTGCATAACCACAAGCAATGGCAATTTTATAAATAATACATGTCCCTTAGCATGAGAGCTGCTATACAACAGGCCTGTTGCTTGACTAGTCATGTCCTTAGCAGTGTACAACCTAATGTTTGTACAGAGGTCGGCCTCACGTACAGTTTGTCGCATGGGAATTGTTGCTACTATTGGCCCAGGCTAGTCCAAGATTGGGAGTATGACTCTCCCACAGTTCCTTTAGATATTTCTTATCGCTCCAATGTCTTCACCAGGTTGGGGCTGTAGTACAGTACTCTCTCTCTTTACATCTCCAGGCATTCTCCTGTTCCTCTGGTCAGCGCTCTCTGTCCTCTCTAAACAACCCTCTTATATCCAGGCTCAGTGCTCCTGTTGTTCTTCCTCTCTCTAACCAGCAGCAGCTCAGCTCACTGACATAATCCCTGTATTCATTGTGGTACAGCAAAACATGTCCTTTATATGGCCAGGGCTCTAGCCACCAGAAAGTTCCCAGTGAGCATGCTCAGTTCTGTTGTGCCAAAATTGGGTCCAAATTTTGTTGCATGCAGTGATTTTGGTTCAATTTTTAACACATCTTACTGTCAATTACCTTAGCAACAGTTTAACCCTTGAGGGTAGCCCTTTACAAATATAGGAAAGTGTAGAGGCAATGGGATGAAACTGAAAAGGAAAAGACACAAATTAGATATTAGAAAAAACTTTCTGACAGTGAGGGTGATCAATGAGTGGAACAGGTTACCATAGGTAGTAGTGAGTTCTCCTTCAACGGTCATCTTCAAGCAGAGACTGGACAGACATGTGTCTGGGATGACTTAGTGAATCCTGCACTGAGCAGGGGGTTGGACCCGATGATCCTGGAAGTCCCTTTCAACTCTGCCATTCTATGATATACCCTTAGGCTGGGTTCTCACATGCCGGATTCACGGTGGAAATCTCGCGGTTTGGCCGCAGCAGAAAAACGCGAGATTTCCGCCGGAAGAAGCGCTGCTTCAAAACCCGCGGAACTTAGCCGCGTTTTTTTAAGCGGCCTGGCCGCTTGCTCTTCCGCTGCAGACGGCGCTCTCATAGAGGAGAGCGCGGCCGCAGCGGAAGAAAAGAAAAAAATCAACATGCTGCGGCCGGCGAATCCGCGCCGCAGCGCCGGCTTTGCCGCAGCGGATTTGCCATCCCGTGTGGACGAGATTTCTGAGAAATCTCGTCCACATGGCTGGCTAATCGCAGGATTAGCAGCCGCAGGCGGATTTGCCGCGGCAAAATTCCGGGCAGAATTTCCACGGCAAATCCGCCCCTGTGAACCCAGCCTTATAATTGTTTCAACAGTAGTGGTCATAGCATCTCTTACCAAAGAAACTTAATCTTTAGCATTAGCAATCTTTTTTTACATGCCAGTCATCTAAAAACATGATGGCTTCTTTGACTAACATAAGGGCTTTTATCATAACTACTATTTGATTAAGTAAGTGAAAATAGTACATGAGAATAGTAATAAGTTTTTTTCTTCAGCTCAGTCCCATTCTAGTGAATGGAATTGGACTGTAATACCAAGCAGAGACACTATAAAATGTACAGCGATATGTTCTGTGAACAATAAATAGGTTGCTGTCCCTTCAATCAGTTGACTGGTGGGGCTGATGGTAGCCTGGCTTACACCATTTGATACTGATGACCTATCCTAACCATAAGCAATAAATATCAAAGTCCTGGAAACCCCCTTTAAATGTACTTTTAACAAATAAAGAAAATATCACAGGAACTTCAAAAAACATGCAAAAGGAAGGGCTGTGCTTAGCTTGAAGGAATTTTCCAAGTTAATGTTTTCTTGTAATTTAATGCAATCCTCCAGTTTTGGGACAGAATTCTGTCCCAGAACCAGAGTTGGAGGGAGGTATATCACTTACAGATGTTCTTTTCTGTTGCCTCTTCAATCTGCCGATTCTGGGTCCTGTTTTGGCCTTCCAAGATATCTGACACAGTCAATTGGTGGTGCAAGACTACTAATGCACTATACCTGGTCTCTGATTTGGCAGAGCTTCTTGTGATCCGCACTGGCCAATCAGTGAGCAGTGCACAGTGTGCATTAAGTAGATAGAAAATTGCTTAAGCCATCTTAGATGGGCAAAAAAGACCTGAAACCGGTGGATCAGAAAAGAACAACTGCAGGTGATATTTCCCCCACTCTCCTTCTGTCCAAAGAGAAAAGTTTTTACCCCTTCCCCGCATCAAACATCAATTAACAAAATTGTTCACCAAAAATGCATCTGTTCAGTGCTTCAGTGACACATCATGTGACTTGTGATATAACTAAGTCTTTTGGCCCCAGTGTTGCCTTGTATACAGGTCATAATCTTGTAGTTAATAGGCCCAGTATGCAGAATATTTCAGCGCAGGACATTAGCTGCATCGGTCATGTGGGTACCTTGGCACGTCACTGCTCTGGCTGGGAGGATAGTAGCGCGCTGCAGCAGACATTGTGTGAGTAATGTACTTTTTTTATATCATCCCCCCTCCCAGCCCGCCACCGATGTTTAACTAATCAAGCAACCCCTTTAATATAGGTGATATGAGACTTGGCTACCTTCACTTCTTAAAGTAACCGTCCACCTTAAGAATGGCAAGTACTAGTATCATCTTCTGTTTTACATGGACTACATGCTTATTTTGTTAGATTCTTGTAAAAATAAATAAAAAAAGGATTATTAAACCCCATCCAAAATGACTTGTTTTACTGATGGTTCCTGGCTTACATATGCTGTGTTCATAATCTTGGTGTGGTGCCATATTTGTTAAACAGCATGAAAATATTCATAAAGCGATAATGATTCCTTCAGTGTATGCAAAACTAGCTTTTAAGCAGAGATTTACGGTTGTGCTGCAGCACACATTCTATTTACAATAAATCTACCAGAGTAAAAGAAAAAACAACAACAATAAAAGAGATAAACATGACACAATTACTCTCTCTGTGATTGTTTTCTCTAAATGATATGGATTTTTAGGAGAAATCACTAAGATAAATATTGCATAAATAATTAGCTATTTGTATCATTTTTTTTCCAAAAGATGCGCCCAAAACCATGTAAAACATGTAAACCTGAAAGTGATTATGATTAGACTTTATCACTTTACAGATTATTGTATTATATTACTGTTATGAACACACTTATGTGTGCGATGCAGGCTGTATGCGGATACAAATGATATGTATAGTTTTACCGAAATTAACAAACTAAGGCTCAGTTTCCATTAGTTCTATGGCTTCTGTTCATAATACAGGCATGACACCTATGATGGATCTGTTTTTAAACAGGTACAAACAAATTCTGATAAGTCCTATATAGGGTGGTCCATCAGGTTTCCATTATTTTGCCATAGAAACAGAGTAATGCAAGAGGAACAGAACCAAATCCAACAGTAAAGATTTGGACCAAATAGGATAGTGATTTAAAGGGTTTTCCAGGACGTAGACAAAATCTTAAACAGGCTAGAAATAAAATAAAATTGAATACTCACCTACACCCCCAGTGACCACCACACAGAACCTAAAAGAAGCAGCAGGTGGTCGCATGCACAATGAACACCATGTGACTGCCCACCGATTCTTCTGGGTTCTGTTCAGCAGGCACCAGGGTTTCAGCACTGGACAGGGAGCCACCAGGATAGGTGAGTAGTCATTTTTTCTTATTTTAAACCTGTTTAAGTCTTGGAAAACCCCTGTAACAGTTGGCATTAGACTTAGTTTATAGGAGGCAGAAGCACCCTTTGTTCGAGACACACATTGTCGTATTGAAAGGGCCATGATAAAACTTAAAGGGATATTACTATTTGATACTTTTTTAGCATATCAAAAGTATATGCCATAAATTTCAGATAGGTGGGAGACCTGGAAGAACAATCTGAACCTATCAGGAAAATTAGGGTCTCTCCGTTGAAGATTATAGATTTTGTGTAGTAATGGGCAAACTTTTGAAAAGTTCAATTCTGCCAGTTTGCTGAACTTTTGCAAAACGTTCATTTCAGTCCAAATTAGTTCGAACCAAACTGGAAAATCACCCAAACCCCTAAAATTTAAAAACTATTAAAGCCATTAGTGTTATGCAGGACTTTTATGGCTCTTAGATAGTGTTATACACCAGTGCTCAGGACTAGTATTGAGCGAACTGAACTAGGAAAACTCTGTTTTGAGTAGAACTTTGTTAAAAGCTCTGTTAGGGTTCCTGATGAAGAGAACATTTAATAAAGTTCTACCTGAAACAGGATTCTACTATTTCGGTTCACAGTGCATTGGTTTTATGTTAACAGCCTAACATTTCACAATTCTCATAAATGACAATAAAGCACTGCATGCATAGATGGCCACCTCTAAATCATATAGTCCTTTCTGGGGTGCCAAACAGGTCAAGGTTAGTACTGGGTTAACCAGTAGAGCAAAGTGTGATTGCCCTCAGTAAGAAAAAACAGGTAATCTTGTAGATATGATACCTTTTAATGGCTAACAAAAATACATGATGTTATAGCGAGCTTTTGAGCCTACTCAGGGTTCTTCCTCAGGCATTTGTTCTATTATGCCTGAGGAAGAACCTTTAGTAGGTTTGAAAGCTCGCTATAACATCATGTATTTTTGTTAGCCATTAAAATGTATCATATCTACAAGATTACTTGGTTTCTCTTATTGGCAATCCAGTAATAGCTATACAGTGCACCAGTTTAATTGCCCGTCTCTGCCCCAAAACTCTGTCCCACTCCTTTTCTTTCTGACATGGTGATTACACAGATAATCGTTTCTGCGTGCAGATGGTTGGAGGCTACACAGAATGGCATCAAGGGATGTAGATGTCTCTCTGGTCACAGGTTGTGCACCTTTGTCTGCAGTTTTGTATTATATTTTCTGTGTATTTTATTCACATTACACTATATTGAGCATTAATATGAATTAAAACAAAGGTCTAAAGATCCTTGCACCTCTGACAGTTTTCCAGTAGTACAGAAATGTCTTCATTATCCATCTATTTCTAGGCTAAATGAATAATTTACTTAATTGTCTAGCAATCTAACTAACTTAAAGATTTCCACAGTGGGATTTCAGTGAGTGCATTGTTGAAAATTATTTTCATTTCCTAAGGTTAGTCCGTGTTTAACAACTCTCTTTGCCTTAATATTTAGCAGCCATGTGTAATAGCAAAAATTGGTAGTTTATAAACACCTTCCCTAGAGTTATATCAGCCTTTCTGAATGGTTATGGATCAATTGGACGTGAGGAATAAGAGTAAGTTGTGTAAGACTTTGTTGTACAGAATCTGCATAAGATCCAGGTTCTCGAAATAGGGAGATAGAAATAGGCAGAAAATACAGCAGTTGTCTACAGCCACATCCCAACCTATCATTGCATTCACATACACGTAAAATGATGACCCCCAAGTATCTCTTGATTGCTAGATTACTGTCTCGTCAGTAATTTCAGAGGTACTCCAACATCACAAAAATCGCTAACATTCCTCTGTTGCATGTTGTAACTAAGTGATTTTTGCCTCTTTGTTGAAAGGAGAAAGTGCTTCCTAAGATCTGATCTAATTCTGCTGACATACAACAATTTTTGACAAATCTGTAAGGCCACATAATGGGAGTTTTTTATATGAGTTGGTACCCATGGCATAGATGGCAAATCCTCTCCTATAATATTTCCGATTTGTCAGAGCATACTATGATTTAGAGGTTAGCGATCACATTCTTGTATAATAACACATGTTCTAGAATGATTTAGGGTCTAAATAGTTCACGTTTATTAAGACTTGGATTTCATAAGCCAGTCTAAAAAAAGCTTGTTGGTTTGAATTGTGCCAAATTCCATCAAAGGTACATGCCTCTTAGTAAATTTTGTGAATCTTGGACTGTCACTATCCATGTGCGATGGGATTTCTGGAATAAATACAGATGCTACACTATTTGGTTCACATATGTTAGCTTTAACCCTTTTCAATCTACTGTCTGACGTCTTTCTACATTCTGATTGAACCTTGTACAGCTCCAATGTCAGAAGATGTCCGACAGGGTATTCTTACCCTCTATTGCCATCCACTCCGCTGTCAGAGCCTCTCTGGCGCATACACATTGCCTTTAACCAGCAGATGGCACAGTTGAATAACAGCAAAAAGAGAAAGCCTTTTAGGAAACCCCAAATCCAAAATTGGATGGGAAAGGGTTAATGGGGTTCTGTCACTAAAAATAAAAATTCTATGCTTATCTATTTCTCCCCTGTGAGTCTACTTACCAGATCTTTACCTCCCCCATCTTCTCCTGTCTCCTGCAGTTCAGGTGGCCACTTCACCTTCAGCTGCCTGATTCTTCTCCTTCCTGTGAGGTTACATACATTTGGTTGGCAATCTTCTGCCTGCCAACCAATGTTTGTTACGTCACAGCTCACAGGCCAGCAAGGGGACTGCCTACCTTCTTCAGAGATTGCTCATGCGAGCAGTCTCTGAAATAGATTACAATTCCTTCCTAGGCAATGAAGCTACAGCACAGGGACGTGACCTTCACTGACCAGGCCGGAAGGAATTTGAGGAATGCAGCCTTCATAACAAGCTGGGCCCAGTGTGCGGTGAGCTGACCCAGAATACTGCAAAAGCTCAGTTAGGAGAACATGTGCTAAGGAAACTGATAGGGAAGGAATAGGTAAGTATAGATTTTTTTTTTTAAATGACAAAACCCCTTTAAAGGGTTACTGTATGATCTTTAAATGTATAATCGCTGACTATTGTCACTTTTGTCCTCTACTGTATCTTTCAGTCAGTAGACAATATTGAAATGTTCCTAAACTTATCAGATGTTTATAAGCATTAAAGTTTTTCTTTCTTGAACTGAAGACATCCCTGGGTATAGCAGCTTCAGAACATGTGCAGATAGTTTGAGCATAAAGCTCAGGAGTCATTACTGGCATCTCACTGCGCATCTTTTAATCCCTAATTTAGGACAGGCTTACACGAGCGTAATTTAATAATCGCGTAATATGCGATGAATGGATACAATGTAAGTACATTCATTTTCATTGATCCATTCACATTCACGTATATACATTGCGTATAATATGCACGTAAAAAAGTATGCAGAATGTTCTATTTTACCACGTATTACGTGCAATAGAGCCCTATTGTTCTCTATGGGTGCATAGTAAAAAGAAACCAAGAAGACTGCGCATTACAGCATGTATGAGATACGCTGTCATGCACGGTCCAAAATTGCTGCCATACACAGAAAATGCCGGCTTACACAACAGTAAAAAGCTGCATTATGCATGTCGCGCTTTACAAATCCACTTGTTGGAGCCTGCCCTTACAGATTTATGTCCTTTTATCTCAATTTTAGTCATTATTTTTTTATTTTCATACATAGAGATTGTCCCTTCTACATTTCCTTAAGGTCCTTTTACGTTGCCAAACGATCTGGCAAAAATATTTATAGGAACATTAATTTGCCTGATTATTGGGCCGTGTGAAGCTGCACCCAATCAGCTGATGACAAGCTAGCGCTTGCTGATCGTCTGATCATATCTTTATTGCAGCCAATAAAAATCATAATTGTTAGCAGCACATTTCCCCATATGATGTGCTGCTAATAGGGATGAGCGAGCACGCTCGGATAAGCCAGTTACTCGAGCGAGCCTCGCTCTTCTCTAGTAACTGCATTCTTGTCCGAGCATGCTTGGGGGGGGGGGGGGCGTCGGGGGATAGCAGGGGAGAGAGTAAGGGAGAACTCTCTCCCCCCGCCACCCTTCCTCCCCCCCGAGCACGATTGGACAAGAATGCAGTTACTCAAGAAGAGCGAGGCTCTCTCTCGTAACTGGCTTATCCGAACATGCTCGCTCATCTCTAGTTTCTATTAATGATGAAACTATATGGAAGACGAACGATCACATGTACAATCAACCGTTTTCTATTCATTTTGAACAGCCTGTGTGAAGGCCAAGTAAACAAGTGAGGATTTGGTTGATTTGTGCTGGTCATTGGGATGATCTTACAGTATATATATCTCAGCATCTCTTGTGCTTCTGACATGTTGTTGCGCCAGTATGTCCAAGAAATAAATGCTCCGGGCTACTCTAGAGATTTCCTATTTTCATTGCCATCAGTTTGTAATAAAGGTTCCTTCAACATAAAGATGTGGAACCCACATGTCTTTCCTTCTGTCCTGACCTGTGAACAGCATGTAGCACGAGTTGCACCACAACTGGTGCATCGCAATCAAGTTTCCAGGTGAGATAGACTCAGGTAGGATCCTAATCCCTGTGCCCAGACACTGATTCCAAGTTAGGCCCATGTCCTGCGCCCTCCCCAGGTCGTTCTGCCAGCCCAGCCCATCCTGTGCCCACTGTTACACTGTGATTAGTGGACTTTTCCAATAAGCTAAAAAAAAAATCCCACACTCATAGTACTTGTCAGCTGCCCTCTGTTATGAATGGGTCCCATATAACAGGCAATAGCAATTCAAATTCTTTTCATTGGCCACAAATAGTCTTCTATATGTCTTCCAATGGGCTGACCAGATGTAGAATGAGTCTGAAAAGATGTTTAAATTATGTTATTCACTCTTACATTCACCCAAGAGGGGCCTGCAATATTTATGCTTAGAATGATCATGTGAGACACCTCTCCAAAGCATCCTCCCTCAGTTGCACAGCAAATGTCCATAATGAGGCTACCAGATGGAAGATGGTAGGTGTTGGAAATACGTTAACTGTATGGGGCACTGATATTTTAGTTGATGGCCATGTAAAAATACTACTAAAGTGCTTTATTAAAGTGAATAGAAGCTATGCCTGCAGTAAAATGTCAGACAACTGAAAAGTGTACGGCCATTGACACAGAGGCTGGACAAACAATTTATCCGCAGGGGTCTTGGGCGGCAGATCCCCGCTCATCAGCTGATGATGAATTATCCTGAGATTAGTTCATTAATCTTCAGAGCTGGATAACCCCTTTAATTGTTAGTTTAAGGATATTTTTACATAGGAAGCCTTTTAGGCACTTAAGCACCCAAAAGCCATCCCAACGACTCTCGCTCCTGTGCTTTCACACAGGAGTCCTAGTCATTCAGTAAATGCAGGCTGAGTGCAACAGAGATCTCTTCTGGCTGCTAGCTTCCATTCACTGTGAACAGGCAGTTGCTCATACATAAATGACCGCCTGTTTACACGAAGTGAGAAGTCACGCATTAGTCGCTCCGTTTCTATGAGCTAAAATGGAGTAACTAGTAAGTGAGTTCTTGCTCAGTACCCTGTCGGGTCCCATTTTATCCGGGATCACTATTGGTCAATATTGCTTGTTTGAGCGATGTTTTGGACGGTTGTTGGCCCATGTAATAGTATCCTAATTGACAGGCAGGTGCAACATTCGATAAGTCTCAGAGGTGCAAGTAGGAGTATTTAATATGACAACTGACAACCATAGTTCATTAACACAGAAAACACAGCTGGCATGGTGGACTGAGATTAGCTTCAAGCTATAAGAAAGTACAAATCACATTGTCAGACCCAGATCTTTGAATTGTACTCTGGACTGAAAATACTAAACAGCATTAAGCAGAGAAGGTAATTCATACTCTGCTTCATCCTACTGAGACATGGTCAAGGTAAGTGCCAACTAAACATACTTATATGACGATTAAATGTAGTTTCTTCCCTAGTACTAAAATTACACTTTCCCAATTTAGAATAAATACCAAATGGGTAGTAGATGTATTGTATCTGAGTGGACTTTGGGCTCTCTTACTTAAAGGGGTTTTCCAGCAATTCTGGATGGGTGAAAACTGATAGATCAGTAGGCATTCGACCGTTGGGGGACACATGTCCCCCCAATTTCACAGTTCACAATCCATATTGCCATTTCAGTAGTATAGTGGTGAATCGTCCGCTGGTCACACATTCCTCTCAAAAGCACAAATAGATGGCTGTTCGCTAGTCCTATTAAAGCATACAAAGGGTGCCAAGTCCCATTCATACAAGTAGGGCACCATGCAGGCTTACAGCCTATTAATGACACTACATACTGTTCAACGGTGGGTTGCCTATATCTCAAAGTAAGCCACACTGGACCAACACTCCAGGCTTCCCCAGCTTCTAAAGCTAGACTGCTTACTGCAAAAGACAATGACTAATAGCAATAACTATGAAGTATTGGTTAATTTGTTGGCCAAAATATGTAAGCACTATTGTATATTTTTACATAGGTATATAAGGCCCCTGGTAATGATGTTTTGGTTGCTTTTTCACTTTGCAATGATATGTTTGTAAATATTAGTGTAGGGACTCACTATAGATAGAGGACTCTTGTTGTGGCCTTGCAAGCTTACGTATTTTGGCCAAAATATTAACCAATACCTTGTATTTATCATAGGTTTTTGCAGTAAGCAGTCTGACTTTAAACGTTGGTGGAGTCCAGGGGGTCAATCCAGTGTAGTTCACTTTGAGATGCAGGGCAACTGGTTGGCCCGAATTGTATATGGCATTATTAATAAGCTGTAAGCCTGCCTGGTGTACTACACGTATCAATGGGACTTGACACCCTCTGTATGCCTTATCTATGTGCAAGTCTAATACTAATCAGCCACTCCTCACAATATATGGTAGGCTTGTGAGTGGCTGTTCATCAGTATCTTGCACTTGTATATAGTAATCTGTCTGCCTACCTGCATTTTGCTGCAAAGTGGTATTTGCTCCTGCCCTTGTGTATCTCCGTATTAGTATATAGGTAAATATAGCTACTGGCGGTGATATTTCACTTGATTTGTCTCTTTGCAGTGATGTATATGTATGCATGGCTGAATAATAGCCTGGCGACACTCTGCGTTGTGGTTAACAATAAATACATATTGTAATGAAGTATTAAGACACTAATTCCATGTCTATATTCTGTCATATTGAGATGCAGATTGCTTTAGCACTGTAGAGATTAAAGTGATAATGGAAAAAGGAGTGTCTCTCAAATATTAACATATCTGTGGAGGTGAGAGAAATTAAATGATGTCATTGCAGGCACGATGCAATGACATGCACATACATGGTAATTCATGTCCGGACTAACTCAATATTTTATGCTCTGTAATCTGCATTTGTATAGTATATACAATATGAACTATTGTATTATAAGCAGGAAGCATATATGTGAATTGCAATTGCCTAATATCTATTTTTTACCTAAATACATTTATACAATAGCTTTATAGTCTAATAGGCAGGTTTGGTGGTTACTGTATACTAGTCATGACCAATATAATCACTAACAAGCTATTACAATAATTTCACACAAGATCATCCTTTGTAGGGAATATATATATATATATATATATATATATATATATATATATATATATATATATATATATATATATATATATATATATGGAAGCCCCCTATCTACACTGGAAAGATAGAGATTACTCCATAAACAATAAAATATAGGAGGGTCCATCACAAAAATTGAAAAAGGGCTCCATACTTTACTGGTAACATCCCAACATGCTGGAATAGGACAGCCCAGCACTTATTGGCTCATCACCCTTGTAGGAGAGAAGCCATGCCCCTCTGTTTCCCCCACTTGCTTGCTAACTATTATATGCAGTGATTGTGGATGGCGGTGATCCGTTGGAGGTTTATGCAACCCATGGGAAAAGGTGACAAGTAACCTAAGCTATTCCATCCTTCCAGTGAGTGCCTTGGCAGACTTATAGGCTACTTTTATAGTATGTGTATTGTGTGCTCTTGCATCCATGTATTTACTGCAGGTTTTGAAATGTTAGAGGACACAGAATACTGTAGGTTTTGATTCATATGTGTTTTGAGTATTCATCTCTGTTGGTCACTGTGAACAATGTATAAAATGTATATTGGGGAGATTTACTAAGCAAAATATTCCAGAATCCTGTCTTACATTAGGGGAGATTTATTTCTACTTGTGTACTGTATGAGCAGTATGGCAGTCTATCCACTAATGCCGTGTGTACCAGATCTATTAACAGGGAACCTGCCCTGTTGATGAATCCATCGTTCTCTAACCCCCTAGTGACGTCCCCATTGCCTTTTTACGTCCTAGCTTTGTGGGCTTTAATCCTCAGGGACGTAAAAACATGCATCCCCTGATGATTAAAGGCCCATGGGCTGTGGATGTGACAGCTCCATGCTGTCGGTTCCCAGAGGTAGCTGACAACATGGAGCAGTCATGAGGGACCATGGGAAGCCCCCACCCTGGTAATGCCTGATAGCCCTGATAGTGCCACTGGATAGCGCCGATCGCAATAAAGTAAATAAAAAGTTTTTAAAAGCTAGAGTTTCAGCTCCCCTCACGGATCGCATCCATGAGGGGGGCTGGAACTACTCACCCCCATCCTCCGCGATGTCCCGCGATTATCTGGTCCAGAATGGACCCTTTGGCGTCTTCTGCACATATGCGCCTAAGTGAAAAAGGTGACGCATGCGCAGACAAACAGATTGTCACAGGACATTTGAAATCTCCTGCTTCCCGGCTGCTGAATGTAGCCGGGAAGCAGAAGATGTCACCGGGGACCGCGCTGACCAGTCGCCGGGCTTGTCATCACCAATATCCAACGGATAACAGAGATCACGGAAAAGTTCAAAAAAGTTAAATAAAGTTAAAGTTTCACTTCTCCTCATGGATCGGACTCATGAGGGGAGGTGAAATACTCACCCCGTCCTCCGCGATGTCCCACGGCGATATGGTCCTTCCAGGACCTTATGATGGCTTCTGCGCATGCACGCCGACGTTTCCGTGGAAATTTAGATCCCTCTGCTCCCGGCCAGCTTGTGCAGCCTGGAGCAGAGAGATGTCACTGGGGCCTGCTGCATGTGGTTCCCTGTCACATGATCACTGTTATGGAATAGATAATAGTAATCATGTAAAGTTAAAAAAAAGTGTAAAAAGAGAAAAAAAAAGTTTAAAAAGTTAAGGTTTCATCTCCCCTCATGGATCATATCTGTGAGGGAGGATGAAATTATGTACTTAAGGCCCCCCGGATTTATCTGTGAACATTACCCCAACTTCTGCGCACGCGCCCGTTGCCAAAGTGGCAGACGCATGCGCAAAAGCCTTTGATTGTCCGAGTAATTTATTATTTCCCTGCTCCTGGCTACCAAACGTAGCCGAGAGCCTGGAGATTTCATGGGGTGCTGCGATACACATTCCCTGGTCATTTAATCACCACTGTCTAACGGATAACGGCCATCACATAAAACTTTAAAAAAGTTCCCATCACAAATCCGATCCATGAGGGGACTCAAAATTACTTACCTAAGACCTCTGGTGATTTAGCCTGATGGGATCTTTATCCACTGACCTTTCCCCAACTTTGGTGCATGCGCCCGTTGGCAAAGTGGCAGACACAAGCACAGAAGCTAGGGAGGGTCCCGTAAAGTTAAAATCTCCTTGCTCCTGACTACTAAAGGTAGCCAAGAGCCTGGAGCCGTGACTGAGGGCTGCGGTGAAAGTTAAAAACACGTAAAAGTTAAAAACAATTAACTTCACTTCTCCTTTCAGTTTAGGCCCATTTTGCAGCCAGACATAAGATTAAGACCACAATGGGTATGAACACGGGAAAAACCGGGGTATCCATTTTGGGGTGAAAGTCTTCATTCATATGTGTGCTGTACAAAAAGCCCTGTTTTTAAAATGACATTATTGCCAAAAAATGAAAATCATAATTTTTTCCTTCTGCTTTGCTTAGATTAGTTCAAAATCTGTGTGGTCAAAATATGTAGTACACCGCTAGATGAATTCATTAAGGGGTCTAGTTTTCAAAATAGTGTCATTTGTGCGGTTTTTCTATCGTTTTCGCGGCTCAAGGACTCTACAAGTGTGCTATAGGGCCTAAAACGCCTTTAAGCAAAATGACTTTTCTGAAAGCCACCAGCTGCTCCTTTCAGTTTGGGCCCCGTTGCTTATACAGATATAAGATTAGGGCCACAACAGGTATGTTTCTGAACACAGGACAAACAGGGAGATCCATTTTGGGGTGATAGTCTTCATTCATATGTGTGCTGTACAAAAAAAACTGTTTTTTTAAATAACATAATTGCCAAAAAGTGAAAATCGTAATTTTTTCCTTTTGCTTTGCTTAGATTTATTCAAAAACTGTGCGGTAAAAATATGCAGTACACCCCTAGATGAATTTGTTAAACGGTCTAGTTTTCAAAATGGGGTCATTTGTAGGGGTTCTCTGTTGTTTTCGCTGCTCAAGGGCTCTACAACAGTGCTATGGGGCCTAAAACACCTTCAAGCAAAATCTCTGTTCTGAAAGCCACCGGCTGCTCCTTTCGGTTTGGGCCCCATTGTGTATAGAGACATAATTCTAGGGCCACAATGGGTATGTTACGGAACACAGGACAAACAGAGGTATTCATTTTGGGGTGTAAATCCTTATTTTCATGTGCACTATAGAAAAAAAAACAGAATAAGTAAACAGGTGGAAATATATATCTTAGTAATAATGTTTACAGTATGTTTGCACATATTTGAGATATTACAGTTGAGAATGTGAAAAAATAACATTTTTTCAAAATTATTCCCAATTTTGGCCTCATCTTATGTCTGTATTTACAACAGGGCCCAAACGAAAAGGAGCATTAAACTTCAACTGTCTTTTAACTTTTACAGGATCACCATTGTTAATTGGATAATGGTGATCACTTGACCGGAGACCACTTATCGCGGCCCTCGGTCATTGATCCAGGCTCTCAGCTACCTTTAGTAGCCAGGAGATTTTAAATTTCCCGTGTCCTCCCCAGCTTCTGTGCTTGCGCCCACCATTTTGACGATGGGCACATGCACCGAAGCTGGGGAAAGGTCTGCTGATAAAGATCCCATCAGGGGACATTGGCGGAGGCCTTAGGTAAGTGATTTAACCTCCCCTCACAATTCAGATCCGTGAGGGGAGGTGAAACTAGCTTTCTTTTACTTTTACGTGATCACTATTATCCATTGTATAAAGGCGATCACAAGATCAAGAACCACGTACCACGGTGCCCCATGAGATTTCCAGGTTCTCAGCTACATTTAGTAGCTAGGAGCAGGGAGATTTTAAATTCCCCCGGGAATCCGAGGCTTTTGTGCATGCCTCTGCCATGTTGGTGACAGGCGCAATGCGCAGAAGCTGTGGTAGGGTCCGTGGATAAATCCCGGGGCCTTAGGTACGTAATTTCATCTCCCCTCACAGATATGATCTGAGAGGGGAGATGAAACCTAAACTTTTTAATCAACCTTTTCTTTTTTTTACATTTTTCTTTTTACTTTACATGATCGCTATTATACATTGGATAACGGTAGAGATGAGCGAGCGTACTCGGAAAAGCACTACTCGCTCGAGTAATTTGCTTTATCCGAGTATCGCTGTGCTCGTCCCTGAAGATTCGGGTGCCGCTGCGGCTGACAGGTGAGTCGCAGCGGGGAGCAGGGGAGAGCGGGCGGGAGAGAGGGAGAGAAAGATCTCCCCTCCGTTCCTCCCCGCTCTCCCCTGCAGCTCCCCGCTCTGTGCCGGCACCCGAATCTTCAGGGACGAGCACAGCGATACTCGGATAAAGCAAATTACTCGAGCGAGTAGTGCTTTTCCGAGTACGCTCGCTCATCTCTAGATAACGGCGATCATGCGACCGGGAACCGCATACAGCAACTCGCAGTGATATCCCTCTACTCTTGAATCCGATCGATGAGGGGAGCTGAATCTTTAACTTTTTTTTACACTTTTATGCTATTGCCGGCTTCACGCAGGCCCCCATGACAACTCCGGGTTGTTGGCTACCTCCAGAGCAAGCGTGTTTTTACGGCACTGGGGATTAAAGGCCACTAAACCAGGATGTAAAAACACTATGAGGTGGTCACTAAGGGGTTAATGAAGTAGCATGACTCTTCTAGGCTTCATAATTCTTTTCTGCTGATTTGCAAGCAGCATAGAATAACTTTGGAGCCCAACTGCAGAGATACATGGGCTTATTAGGAAAAGTGAGGGCATCAGAAGTGATTCATTATTCAACCCCTGCCAGCAAATGAAGTTAGTTTTGGGGCTGAGATGGTGGTGACAGGTTCCCTTTAATTAAGCAACTGCTGATAAGAGAATTCCCTAACATAGTATTTAAAGTGTCTCTACTTGATGGTATAATTATATCAAAACCATTTACTAGTTCTGATGCAGCAACAAAGGCAAGAGTTACACTCGTGGCCATTGAAATTCTGCCATCTTTATATGCTGAGGCTCTATTGGTTCAATGCCAAGAAGAGTACAATTAACATTTAGCTTGGATATTGTATTTTAAGGCTATAACACATGTATCTGTAATAGGGAAATTAGATTGTGAGCTTCATCATGTCAGGTCCAAAGTTAATGAATAGAATTTCTGTCCAATGCACTGAAACATGCCAGCACTATATAAATAAAACAAAATAAATCAGATAGCATCTTGTGCCCAACAGATATTATACTGAATGTAATAATGACATAAAACATACCCAGCCAAGACAGGCGTTGCAATTTCATATTGTTAAATGTTCTTTTGTCTTCATTAAGAATCATTAGAAAAAAACATGGCTATTGTTATGAGCGTGATACATCTGATACTAAAAATAATATTGCAATAATAAATCTAATATTATTTAAAAAAAGAAAGTTGTGTTTGCCGTATATACTTTTACCCCTCAGCCAGATAAACTTCTCAATGTCTACATAAAATCCCCTGAGGAGTAGATAATCATAATGAATATAACGAAAATGAAGTCACTGGGGAAAACTACAGAGATCATCTCATTGCCAATTTAAATCAGATCTTCGATTAAAATTATGGATACATTTTATATCATAATAATCTGTAAACTGCTATACAATAAGAAAACATAAGTACTGAATGTAATAAAATATCACAACCCTCCCGCTAATCTATTCTGTCATGTGACTGAAAAAGAAAAGTAAAAACTTGTCTTCACATTCATTCACTTCGTTATTACTAATTTATTGAAATAATATAAATAACAGAAAAAAATCATTCTATATTTTATTTTTTTCTAACACTTTGTATATATTTGTATTAACCACTGAATCTGTCATCATCTATGAGCACCATAATGTAAGTTATGGTGCTCATAGGACAGGTTCTAAGGAGTCCATGGAAGGGCTCTCCATACTTACCCAGCTCCCCATTTCTACACTGTCTTCCATGCAAGTCTGCACAGGGATAATACATTGAACTCATTTCTGCCAGCTGTGCACACACATCCATTGTTCTCCGTAGGAGTAAGCAAGCACAGCGTATAGAGATGAGTTCACTGCACTGTCTGCACACCAACTTGCACGGGTGACAGTACGGAGAGTTGGGTAAGTATGCAATGCATTGCCAAACTCCTCAGAACCTGTCCTATGAGCACTATAACGTAGTCTATGATGCTCATAGTTGGTGACTGGCTCACTTTAACCCCTTAATGACGCGGCCCTTCTTTTTGTCCATTTTCGTTTTTTTCCTCCCCCCTTTAAAAAAATCATAACTCCTTTATTTATCCATCGACGTCGCTGTATGAGGGCTTGTTTTTTGTGAGACGAGTTGTAGTTTTTAATGGTGCTATTTATAGTACCATATAATGTACTGAAAAACATTTAAAAAATTATAAGTGGAGTAAAATGAAAAAAACGGCATTTTGCCATCTTTCAGTGCGTCTTGTTTCTACGGCGCACAAACTACAACAAAAACGACATGATAACTTTATTCTATGGGTCAGTACGATTACTACGATATGAAACTTGTATAGTTTTTTTTTTTTTACTCTACTACTCTTTTTTTTTTCAAAGACACTTAATTTTTTTCAATTATTTTCTGCCGTCATCTTGTGCGCGCAATAACTTTTTTATTTTTCCGTCGACGTAGTTGAGCAAGGGCTGTAGTTTCTGATAGTACCAATTCAGAATACATACGACTTTTTGATCGCTTTTTATTGCGTTTTTTCTGGGAGACAGGGTATTTTATGATTTAGATTTTTTAATAATAGATATGGCAAAAGTAGGGTGACTTAAACTTTTATAACTTTTTTTTTACAATTAATAAAACTTTATTGATTTTTTTTTTTTACTTTACTTTAAACCCGATCGCGGCTATTGCCTGCGGGTGTCAGCTGTAGTAAACAGCTGACGCCAACGCTCTATTCAGAGAGGTCGCTCCGCAACTTCTCTGCATACATACCTGGACGCTCTCGGACGTAAATGTACGTCCTGGAGTGGGTAGGGGTTAAAGACCAGGCTAAAAACCATCTTAAGAACTAAAGGAAATTTTACAGTTGTGCTATGTTATTCAAAGGATTATAACTTTGTATAATGTTCAAATACCCCTGTGTTTTTTAGGTTTTTGAAGATGAACGCAGCGTTCATTTGGCGGTATAAATTTCTGATACCGTGATATAGGTGTAAAGGCTTAAACTTGTGTGCACATGAGCGGTAGTACTATTTATAGCCATTCTATTACCTATATTCTGTATTTTTCACCAGTTTTCCATTCTGCAGGCTTTATCTCTAATTCTCAGTCTTTCCTGAGCTAGAGACAAGCTGCTATGATGTCTCCATACATTGCATACATAGGACATCAGGATCTCTTCTTCTCTATCTCACCCTCATAAGTAACAGCATCATGGAGGACATAATACAGCAGATGTGATGAACAAAAATAACATGAAACTCTGAATCTTCCATAATTGCAACAAACTTGACACCTTTTCTGTGATGTATTTTTGTCCATGTGACAGGGAGGAAACAAATAAAATGTATTTGCAGTAGTTTTGTAATCATTTCATAACATATGGATGGCCTGGTATTTTCAGTTTCATAAAGGAGATTTTTCATTGAACTATGACACACTTTTTAAAAAGAAAAAAATCTTGCAAAAATTTTCTGTTTATTAAAACCTAAAGTCAGTGCCTTAGTTTAGTCCCTCCCCTAACCATTGCAGTATGACCCCAAGTCCATTTGTCAGTGTCTTCCTGCCTGCTGTGAATATTGTCTCTGCTCCTCTGCTGCTAGCTACTTTCATCACTACTCTAGGAGTACTCCTAGCAACAGGCGATGCTTAAATCACATATATTCTGCATAATACATAATCCCTGAAATACTACTGGGAATTTGCCACTCACAGGAATATTGCCTCCTGCAGAAATCCATGAGGGACGTGATCTCTTACAATATAAAGTAAAGTTGTAAAGTTGTAAGTACTACCCAGTGGTAGTCCCCAAATGGACGCAAATATGTGAATGCTATAGAGACTGTAGGAGGTGGGGGGTGGTTAGGGCCACATCTTGAGAGGAACAGGTGCTGTAACTGGTCTGGTTCTGGGTAAGTGCCTTTTGTATTGTAACCTGAGCAGATAGGGAGTGTTGTCAGAGGGAAGCCAGGGGTTGGTAGCAGGTGGTATCAGTTGCGGTGCAAGGAAGCTGTTACGTCCATGCGGCACAATAGCCCCATGCTCAGCACAGGTGCAGGGTGATGTTCGCACTGAATGCAAGTATAATACACCATGCAATGTGGGACAGTGGGCACCACTCCAGGTAGATGGAAAAGAACCTGTCACTACCAAACAGGGAAGTGAGGAGTCCCTGCCTGCAAGCAGAGTTATTGTCCTGATAAGTACAGCTCTGCTGTCTTAATCTGGGCCCAGACTATCCCTATAGTAACCCCTGAAGAGATGGACTGCCCCAGCAATGCAAACAATAAAAGTAACCAAAAACAATAGAAAGGATAAAGCAGCACTTAACTGAAATGGGAGCTTATCATGCAGGCTAAAGGATCACACCAACCTCCCCTCTAGTGAACTGAATAACCATCAAAGAGGAAAGGGCGGGGTATGAATATAAAGCTCTGCACATGTGCCAATAGGAAGAGCAACTAGAGAACCACACCCCAAACCCCCTCCCAGGTATTACTAAGAGCAAAGCAATCTTTGCACAACATGCATTAAGCCTTGTCCTGCATAGCAACAGTGTGACAGGTCTGACCCTGCATCACAGCCACCATGCCATGATGCTGTCACAACCCACAAGCTGTGACAGGAGCAAGCATGTAGCATTGTTAGAGGAAAAAATCTGCAGGGAAAGTCTGCAAATACACTTTTGTTGCAGATTTTGAGGCATTTGCACTGTGGAAACACACTAAGGCCAGTGTCCACGGGTGGATTTTAATTATAAAATCCGTTCGAGTCTCCCGCGCAGGAGATCCGCAACTCTAGGTTCCTGTAGGGATGCACTAGCATCCTCAAAACAATTTAGAGCATGTGGATGTGATTTTTTTTTCACGGCGTGTGGATCACACATGCAGGACAAAATCGCAGCGTGCTCCATTTTTTTGCAGATCCCGCAGGAAAGGTCCCATTGAAGTCAATGGAAGAAGTCACTGTGGACATGCCACAGATTCACGGGAAAGCAGGAGATTTAAAGAAAAAAAATTGCAATGCGCGTGCTGGATGGCACAGCGGAGACCCACGCTTGATCTGGACAGGTAATAAAATGTATTTTTCTGTCCATGTCTGTGGGCATGGTTGGATTCCGCTGCGGGATTCAGCAGTGGAATCCGTGTGTGCAAGATGACATTGAACCTGGGCACTTTCTACTTGGAAATCTGCATTTATTAATGTTTGAAAATAAAGTTTGCCCCTGTAAACTCAGTGCAATAACCACCACTATAATTTCACAAAAAACACAACACATTTCACAGCAGAAAATTTGCACATAAAAACACAATAATCAAACTGCTAATGACCACTTGTCTTAAGGTACGTGTGTGAGTTCTCATGCTCTGCCCCTGCTGATGTCATTGCTCCACCCCCTGGTGTACCATGTTGCAGAGCTGTGTGTGATGTGTGAGGATCATAATGCATGTACCATGTAGCAGAGCTGTGTGTGTGTATGTACTATGTAGTAGAGCTGTGTGGTGCATTGCGCCACCAGAAACACTGGCACTATAATTTCCTACAACTCAACAGTCCTGACAGAACACATTGACCTACCACCACCACAGAGATCCAGTGGGCTGAAGAACCTGTGGTGATGTCACTGCTGTAGGAGGAGCCAAGCTGGGTGTGAGATGTATGGCATGTAGTAGAGCTGTGTGTGTGCATGTATCATGTAATAGAGCTGTGTGGCACATTGCGCCACCAGAAACACTGGTACTATAATTTCCTACAACTCAGCAGTCCTGACAGAACACATTGACCTACCACCACCACAGAGATCCAGTGGGCTGAAGAACCTGTGGTGATGTCACTGCTGTGGGAGGAGCCAAGCTGTATTTGTCTTTTGTGGTAATCAAGCTACTGTGAGTGTGATGTGCCACCAGAAGCACTGCTTCTAGAATGTCCTAATAATTACTAGTATGGTATGTACAAAATCCACAGCAAAATCCTCAAAGCTTGTTAACTCTGCCCATCTGCAGAAATACAACTGCAGTTCTGCAGCAGAATTTCCGCATCTCAGGCGTCATGTGTGAAGGTAGCCTGAGGCAGGATTCCCACGACCACATTGGCATGTGCAATACACAGTGAATAGAACAGATTGGTTTCAATGGGTTTGTACACAAGCGCATATTTTGTGTGCCAATTCTATCGCACAAAGAAATATTCAGCATCTTCTATTTTTCAGCAAAATAGAACATATGAAACTAATTAGGATAATTAGCCATTTCAACGTACAGGACGGTAGCAGCAGATTTTTTTTGTCCACGATTTGCATGCACAAAAGGTACAGTAAAAAACACAGTTGCGCTTGCAAATATGCAACGCCCAATGCACAAAAATGCTGTGCGTACACTCCTGTGGATCTGACAAAGTTGTTTTTTTTAACCCCTTTCTTTCTCATCCAGTGTAGGCTCTCCTCTGATGTTCTCCCATTGATAGTGTAGCCTATAAATATTTAAATTTTGTTGTTAGGGTTCACAATGGTATGTTAGGATGAGTTATACAAATGTATCAGGGATAAAAGAGTTCATGAATAGCCTTGGAAATTGGATGAAGAAAGAGCTGGACTATTTGAATTCTGTAATATTTGTTTAATATAATATAAATAATCGCATGTTAGTAAACACTGTTATGTTGATACAATATAAATAATCACACATTACTAAGTACTGTGGTATGCTGATAAGAAAACTTTTCGGAAGCCTAACAGCTAGAATGCTGTTAAACTGGGTTAATAAAACATATAATGCTGAAGTGTGTGCCAGGTGTAACCTTTGTAACTTTGCTTGTCACTAGTTTTTCCATTAGAGACCTCATAAGCAGCTCCTGCATATCAGTCACTGTGTATCTTGACAGCTTTAACCTTCCCAAGTGGTTAAGTACACCATCTTCAATGCAGCCTATTGACCAAAGCAATAAGCCATTCTATATAGTGTATTAAAGTCATTTTCCACATGCTACCTCAGCATGACCCATTGTTCATGCACGCTCCTGCTGACCATGGAAAACCAGTATCCCATATTAAATTGCTACACTTTAGGCCGTTACACCAGTTAAACAATGAGTCCCCAACTGAATTGTTTTCTTCTTTCATAGCCTAAAAAGCACAGCGATTATCACAAGTGCTCAAGATGCAATTTTAAACTGTCAAGACGAAAAGAACCCCACACATCATTTTTAAACTCAAAATACAGCATATTTGGGCTTTAGCATCTTTATTTATGTTCTACGGCTCTGTTCCTTGATTTCTCGATGAGTAAAGCTGCCATTAGCAAGAGTATAAGAAGTTACTTTGAAAGATTTGGATCAACTTCTATAAAGCTGAAGCTTTTCCTTAGTAAAATCAATTTTATTCCTGTGCTTTTTGACAAATGAGTTCAATCTAAATGTTGTGCCCTTCCCTTGACCCCCACTACTACAAACAATAGGTTAGACGCGGCCAGTGGAGACAGCGTTCCACATTAGTGATTCCAAAATGGCTGAGGCCAAAAAATTGGGTGATAATGACAAATTATTCCAGGTGATCACTATAATTGGAGAACTAGTGCATGCAATCTTTCAGGGTAAAGAAGATTTCTGCTCTCTCATTATAGCTAATAGATTCTACGAGAGATGGGTGAATATGTTCTTAATTTAATCATCCTCTAATAACTTTGCACACTTCATTTTCTTCGTAGAATGACATGTAATGGACACACACACATGGTAAGCTCAGCATTAAAAACAGATGGATCTACTAATGACCAATTTTACTCTGTGTATACTGATGAATTCCCTTTATTGCACCATTTTAATATCAAATGTATGATTAAGAATTGTAATTGCATCTTCCAATCTAATGTCTAATAATTTAAAGTATTGTCTTTATTGTTATTTAATGTGTAAATGATTTGTGAACAATTTGTAATTCAGGATCCTCACTATACTGTATATTGTATTTTCTTGCACTTTTTACAGACTGATCCTGGCAAGTGATAATGAAGCAATGCAAAGCATTAATGTTAAAATTACGTGCAGACCATTAGCCTGTAGTATAAGTAAGATTTGCATATATATCTGTACTTAAATCACTAAATAGAAATTTGGTATGAGGTAACACAGTAACATAGCATGCTAGGCTGAGAAAAAGGCAATATACATCCAATTCCGCCCCCCATGTTGATCCAGAGGAAGGCAAAAAAAAAACTTCAATAAGGCAGAAGCCAATTTACCCCACCCTGGGGGAAAAATTCCTTCCCAACTCCATAGTGGCAGTCAGAATAATCCCTGGATCAACATTGTTCAGAGAAGGTTTCTTCCTGACTCCGAGTCCGGCAGTCAGAAGATCCACTTTATCCACAACTCTTCTGGTTATTTAATGTCTATATTCTGTAATGTCATAGTGCTCTAAAAAGATGTCTAGTCCTGTCTTAAATTCCTCTATCTATTTTGCCATCGCCATGTCTTCAGGCAGAGAGTTCCACAGTCTAACTGCTCTTACAGTAAAGAACCCTCTTCTGTTTTGGTGATAAAATCTCCTTTCTTCTAAACGTAGAGGATGCCCTCTTGTTACCGTTGCGGTCCTGGGTATAAACAGATCATGGGAGAGAGCCTTGTATTGTCCCCTAATGTACCGTATATACTGGAGTATTAGCCGACCCGAGTATAAGCCGAGTCATTAGGTTTTACCACAAGAAACTGGTAAAATGTATTGACTCGAGTATAAGCCTAGCTATACTCGAGTATACACTAGGTAAAAAAAAAATGCAATACTGCCCCCCACCCTCCCATCCGGCGTCTGTGTCCCTGGTGCAATGGTCTCCCTGGTAGCGCGGCAAGCTGCTTGAGAATTCTACCCGCTGTCATCTTCCTGCTTGGCTTTGAATTCTCCTGCCATCAGCACTGTGTAAGTAAGCGCTGAGATTGGATCGAGCGCCAGCCACTTACAGCCGGCGCTCGATCATTCACAGAAATTCAGTCATGTCATCCACTGAATGGCTGTGAATGATCAAGTGCCAGCTGTCATTGGCTGGCGCTCAATCCAATCACAGCGCTTACTTACACAGCGCTGACGGCAGGGGAATTCAAAAAAGCTGAGCAGGGAGAGGACAGCGGGGAGAATTCTCAAGCAGCTTGCTGCACCATCGGGGAGACCATTGACCCAGGGACACAGACGCTGACTGGGAGGTGAATATTGTGGGTTTTTTGTTGTTTTTTTTCCACCTCACTCGAGTATAAGCCGAGGGGGGCTTTTTCAGCATTAAAAAATGTGTTAAAAAACTAGGCTTATACTCAAGTATATATGGTATTCATGAATAGTTATTTGGTCGTCCCTTAACCGTCTTTTTTCAAGGTAGAATAATCCAAAATTTGATAGCCTCTCTGGGTATTCCAGTCCTCCCATTCCGTTAATTTATTTAGTTGCTCTTCTTTGAACCCCTTCAAGCACTGCAACATCTTTCCTGAGCACCGGTGTTAAGAACTATTCCATGTGAGGCCTGACAAGTGCCTTGTATAGTGGAAGAATAATGTTCTCGTCCCTCGCCCCTATACCTATTTTAATGCACCCCAACACTTTATTTGCTTTTGCAGCAGCTGATTGGCATTGATTGCTCCAGTTAAATCTACAGTCCACTAGTACTGTAGTGCATTTGTCCTTGTTAAATACCATTCTGTTAGTTACCGCCCTCTGTTCAAGCTTTTCTAGATCTTTTTGCATACTCTCTCTCTCTTCCCTAGTGTTAGCTGTCCCTCCTAGCTTTGTGTTATTGGCAAATTTGATCAGTTTCTATCAATTCCCTCCTCCAGATCATTTATAAAAATGTTGAACAACACTGGGCCTAGGACAGAACCTTGTGGTACCCCACTTCATACCTTCTTCCACTTGGATTTGCAGCCATTCATGACCACTCTTTGAGTACGATCACTCAGCCAGTTGTGAATCCACCTAACAGTTGCCTTGTGAATCCCATATTTGGTTATTTTTTTTAATAATAATGGTATGAGATACTTTGTTAAATACTTTACTAAAGTCAAGATAAACTATATCCACCGCATTTCCCTGATCAACCCAGTCGGTGATTCTGTAATAGAAGGAAATTAGATTTGTCTGGCATGACTTGTTTGTTACAAACCCATGCTGGCTCTGATTAATTACTCCATTTTCATCCAAGTTCTTGGATACATGCTGTTTAATAATTTGTTCAAAGATCTTTCCTGGTATAGAAGTCAGGCTCACAGGCCTGTGGTTTTCTGGATCCACCTTCTTCCCTTTTTTGAAGATAGGGACAACAATTGCCCTTTTCCAATCCTCTGGGACTTCTCCTGTTCTCCATGAATTTTCAAAGATTATGGCGAGTGGTTCAGCAATTACCTCCGCTGCTTCCTTTAGTATCCTAGGATGTAATTTCTCTGGACCTTGAGACTTGAATTCATTTAAGTTAGCTAAGTGTTCCCTCACTATCCCTCTGCTTATAGATAACCAGGATTCTTTTATTCCCCCAAAAGCACAGGGAAGATCGGTTGATGTTCCATCTACTTTCTGAGAGAAAACAGATACAAAATAGGAATTTAAAAGTTCGGCCTTCTCAACATCATTCTTAGCCACTTCCCCATTTTCATCTTGTAAGTATCCAATAGCATCTTTGACTTTTCTTTTGCTTTTGACATACCCTCAAAATCCTTTTTTATTGCTTTTGGCCTCTGTTGCAAGCCTCAATCAATTACCAGCTTTAGCTTTTCTGACATTTGCCCTACAGTTTCTGCAGACCGCATTATATTCTTCTTTAGATATTCCCCCCTCTTTCCATTTGCTAAACATATTTCTCTTCGTTCTTAACTAGAGATGAGTGAGCATACTCGCTAAGGACAATTACTCGAGCGAGCATTGTCCTTAGCGAGTACCTGCCCGCTCGGAAGAAAAGATTCGGGTGTCGGCGCGGGTGAGTGGTGAGTTGCGGGAGTGAGCAGGGGGGAGCAGGGGGGAGAGAAGGAGAAAGAGACCTCCCCTCCGTTCCCCCTGCTCTTCCCCACCGCTCCCCGCCCCCCGCCGGCACCCGAATCTTTTTTTCCGAGCGGGCAGGTACTCGCTAAGTACAATGCTCGCTCGAGTAATTGTCCTTAGCGAGTATGCTCACTCATCTCTATTCTTAACCCTTTCCAATCCATTGTCTGGCCTCTGAAGACATTATGATTTAAGGCTGTACAGCTCCGATGTTGGAAGACGCCCGTCGGGATTCTCGTACTGTATATTGCCAGCCTCTTTGCTGTGAGAGCCTATCCAACGTGTCACCTCATGCAGTACTGGCTTGAGCCAGAAGATAAGCCATTGTATAACGGCAAAAAAAGAGTAAGCTCCCTAGGAAAACCAGGATACAAATTGGATTGGAAAGGGTTAACATGTGTGCAAGTTCTGTGTTCATCCATCCTGGTCTCTTTAAATGCTTCCCCTTCTCCCTTCTTTTAGGGATTGTTAACGATTATGCTTTGAGAATCTCATTTCGCAATATTTCCCAACCTTCTTGGACATTTCCGTCCTTGAGAACATCCAGCCATTTGATTCTTCCTACCCTCTTTCTGAGTTCATTAAAGTCTGCCTTTCTGAAATCAAACCATGAGGTTTGAGTTGTAGAAGCTGATCAAACTGGCCTGACATAATCAACCCCTCATGAATCCATGCTAAGGCCTCAGTCACGCGGGCGCATCGGCACCCGTACACCTGCGCCGATGCGCCCGTGTGACTGCAGGAAGGAGACGGACGTACCTGCAGACGGTCGTCTCTCTGCAGCGCTGGAGGAAAGAACACATGACCGGCAGGTACGTCCGTCTGCTGGTGTCAGTCACACGGGCGCATCGGCGCCGGTGTACGGGTGCCGATGCACCCGTGTGACTGAGGCCTGATGAGGATTTATACCGTTCTTTTCCTTGAGGTATTCCAGGTATCCCAGGATGGCATCTTAAATTGATGCTAATTAAGATACCTTTACCCAGGGCAATTGTCGCCCAAATAATCTCTTGAAACAGTGATTTTTTTAGTCAACTCATGTACATGTCAGGGGGGTATAATTACTGTATCAGTTTTATTGCTTATGTGATAATTTTAAAATTGTGGCTTTAGGAAGGGGGGGGGGGGAGACTGAGGAGCAGATCTTCTGTGTCATTTTAAAAACAGATTTTTTTGTACAGCACACATTTGAATGAAGACTTTCACCCCAAAATGGATACTCCTGTTTGTCCTGTGTTCAGAAACATACCCATTGTGGCCTTAATCTTATGTCCGCATGTACAATGGAGCCCAAACCAAAAAAAACATCAAACGTCAACTGTCTTTTAATGTTTACATGATCGCATACAGCAGTACCCAGTGACAGCTCCCTGCTCTTGGCTGCCCATACTAGAGCAAGACATTTTTAAATTTTCCAGGCTTCCCAGCCCTCTGGGCATGCGCGTGATGCAATGATGTCTGATGCGCCAGTGTCAGGTCCTGGAGGACCAGAACACCACAGGACACCGCAGAGGACGGGCTGAGTATTCTTAGCTCCCCTCATGGATCCTATCCATAAGGGGTCACTAAGGGACTAATAAAGGTCCTTAGCAACAGCCGGCCAATACATGGTTTTCAGTCACCCCAGAACAGGAATTAATGCGTTCATCTATTATCTTTTTACATATCATTAAAATTTGTGCCTGAAAGCACGTTCGCTCCCAGACCCTATGTGAGCTATACCCGGAACCTCCATGTTACTGAAGCTATCCCAGATCATCAGGGAATCATCGAAGCAGATACTAGGGGCCTCTCACTTACACCCAGTAAGAAATCGCTGAGTAGTCACTCGTCACTTCGTTTCAGGTCACTGAAATGAAGCAACTAGCTTCTCGCTTAGGGTAATCAGGAGTCATTCAATCTTTAAATGACTGCCTGTTTGCAATGAACAGAGATGGGTGGCTGGAAGACATCTCCAGGCATGTTCCACCTTAATTCACTGGACTACTATTGCCACTGTGTAAAAACACATAGCTGTTGGGATGACTGTTGGGCATTTATGCATCAGACATTTGTTCCGTGTAAAGGTACCCTGGAAAACGGTAATTGTTTTATTGTGAAGTATAAATCTCTAGAAGCAACAACGATTTAGTGGCGAAATGATTGCCAAGTGATAAAGCACATATCTTGCAATTATCTTCTGTCTTTAGTGACATCACTTTCTACCAAGTTCCAAATTGTCTCTATAAGGAACATCACACAAGAAGTGTTCATTAAGAGCTTCATTGATTCACTCTCCATAGCCAAGTGGCTGCACACAAGCCAGAGATTAATATGTGCAATGCTAAGTGTCAGCTGAAGCTCTATAAATCACACTGCCATTGGACTGTGGAGCAGTTGGAATGCATTTGATGGAGTGGGGGACCTCACTTTACTATCTGGTAGTCTGGATTCTAGTCTAAATGTAATGTACCAACTTTAATGCAGGAGCAATAATGGTTTCAAACTGATTAGCACAGTTTGGTCTTGGATCCTTTGTTCTAGCAAAACTATAAAACACAACTGAGTCCACTTTGGCAAGGAAATACTTGACTGTGCTGACTACTAACCTCACCCACACAAACCATGTATAATATAAAGCCAAAAATGCTAAATGGCCACTTTATAAGTGACCCCCATCTAGCAGTGTGTTCGATAGATTCCACTGTAGACATTGTTCTACAGGAATATTGGGACATTGGGACAGGAAGCTTCTTGCAGTTGCAGCAAATTAGATGGAGGTGGTGACATGTTCTGAACAGCTGACAAGAAGGGTTCAGTGATTCATGTTGCTTGCAACAAGCTTGACCCTCCCATCAGCATGGTGCAACAGAAGTTTGGATTCATCAACTGCTCCATGATCCAATTTTTGGACTATTTTTCCCACTAGAGTCGCCTTTCCGTTTCTCTCTTACCGCAATGGCACTTAAACTGGTTATCTGGAGTTATAGCCCATCTGTGCTAAGGAATAACAAGCTATGTGTTCGGACGCACTTGTTAGAGCACCAGCATTGTATTTGGCAGCAATTTCCTTGACTGCGCACTGCCTGTTCACCAGAACGATTCTTGACACCCTCCACTGACCCCTTTCATTGACAAGTCGTTTATGATCACAATATTCCCTTATGCTGATTATTTTCCTCAAAGCTGTTGCATGAGGTAACCCCAGGAGATCGGCATATTTTGAAATACTGAACCTGGGTACTCTAGCATCAATGACTATGCTTCATTTATACTCTTTCTGATTACTTGATTTTCAAATTCTAATGTGGATTCACACTGAAACTGGTTGACAGAAAATGTACTCCATTTCATTCTGCACTCTTGGGGTCACATGTCTAATTTCCATATAAAGAAGCTCCAATTATAAAAGGACAGGTGTCTCTAGTAAAAGTGGCCATGCATTGTATATAAAGATGGTATGTTGAATGTTACGTTATTCTAATAATAAGGAGAGGTTTTACATCTGCTATTTTTTGTCTTTTTATACTTTGTACATTTTTAACCCTAGCATCACTAATATATTGTGCATGTTCCTCTGACTTATTTTGAATATTCACAATTACATCTAGGCAAAAATATCACAGTTATAAACAATATTTTCAAAATTGAATATTTTTGGCAGCAATACTGTTGTTTATTTCACACTTAATGGTGAAATGCACAAACATGGCCAAATCTATTAGGCCTATCAGAAAATGCTACTGTTTTCCATTTGATCTATCTTCACTCAGATTTATTTTCTAGTAATTAAAGTTAGCAGGATTTAAATATAAATATATATATATATATATATATATATATATATATATATATATATATACATATATATATATATACACTACCGTTCAAAAGTTTGGGGTCACATTGAAATGTCCTTATTTTTGAAGGAAAAGCACTGTACTTTTCAATGAAGATAACTTTAAACTAGTCCTAACTTTAAACAAATGCACTCTATACATTGCTAATGTGGTGAATGACTATTCTAGCTGCAAATGCCTGTTTTTTTGTGCAAAATCTACAAAGGTGAATAGAGGCCCATTTCCAGCAACTATCACTCCAGTGTTCTAATGGTACAATGTGTTTGCTCATTGGCTCAGAAGGCTAATTGATGATTGGAAAACCCTTGTGCAATCATGTTCACACATCTGAAAACAGTCTAGCTCGTTACAGAAGCTACAAAACTGACCTTCCTGTGAGCAGATTGAGTTTCTGGAGCATCACATTTGTGGGGTCAATTAAACGCTCAAAATGGCCAGAAAAAGAGAACTTTCATCTGAAACTCGACAGTCTATTCTTGTGAGAAATTGCTAAGAAATTGAAGATTTCCTACAACGGTGTGTACTACTCCCTTCAGAGGACAGCACAAACAGGCTCTAACCAGAGTAGAAAAAGAAGTGGGAGGCCGCGTTGCACAACTAAGCAAGAAGATAAGCACATTAGAGTCTCTAGTTTGAGAAACAGACGCCTCACAGGTACCCAACTGGCATCTTCATTAAATAGTACCCGCAAAACACCAGTGTCAACATCTACAGTAAAGAGGCGGCTGCAGGATTTTGGGCTTCAGGGCAGAGTGGCAAAGAAAAAGCCATATCTGAGACTGGCCAATAAAAGAAAAAGATTAAGATGGGCAAAAGAACACAGACATTGGACAGAGGAAGACTGGAAAAAAGTGTTGTGGACGGATGAATCCAAGTTTGAGGTGTTTGGATCACAAAGAAGAACGTTTGTGAGACGCAGAACAAATGAAAAGATGCTGGAAGAATGCCTGACGCCATCTGTTAAGCATGGTGGAGGTAATGTGATGGTCTGGGGTTGCTTTGGTGCTGGTAAGGTGGGAGATTTGTACAGGGTAAAAGGGATTCTGAATAAGGAAGGCTATCACTCCATTTTGCAACGCCATGCCATACCCAGTGGACAGCGCTTGATTGGAACCAATTTCATCCTACAACAGGACAATGACCCTAAACACACCTCCAAATTGTGCAAGAACTATTTACAGCAGAAGCAGGCAGCTCGTATTCTATCGGTAATGGAGTGGCCAGCGCAGTCACCAGATCTGAACCCCATTGAGCTGTTGTGGGAGCAGCTTGACCGTATGGTACGCCAGAAGTGCCCATCCAACCAATCCAACTTGTGGGAGATGCTTCTAGAAGCGTGGGGTGCAATTTCACCAGCTTACCTCAACAAATTAACAGCTAGAATGTCAAAGGTGTGCAATGCTGTAATTGCTGCAAAAGGAGGATTCTTTGACGAAAGCAAAGTTTGATGTAAAAACAATGTTATTTCAAATACAAATCATTATTTCTAACCTTGACAATGTCTTGACTCTATTTTCTATTCATTTCACAACGCATGGTGGTGAATAAGTGTGACTTTTCATGGAAAACACAAAATTGTTTGGGTGACCCCAAACTTTTGAACGGTAGTGTATATATAGATATATATATATATATATATATATATATATATATATATATATATATATATATATATATATATATTGCAGATGTGTCCTTCCTTACCTTTCCTATCGGCTGAATATGTACAGATGTGTGTCATCAGCTGTTCAAGACAACATGATTTGTGATACTTTGTCACCAGATCTCTAACCTATTTGTGTCTATTGCAGCTACACAGTGGTTGTGTTGTGAATTGCCAAATTCAAGGGTTTTGCTAGCATGTTGTGATATTGTGTTCAATTGGTTTCATGAGAAAGTGTAGTCCATAACCAAATAAGAAATAAGGTAAGGGTTGACACATCTGTATTGTTAAAAGGGCTCGGTCACGCAAGCGGAGATCCGCGCGTATTTCCACACAGAAAAAAAACGCACCGCCAAAGAAAGAATATATCGGTGGCAATGGACAGGGTCATGTGGATTTTCATCCGCACGCCGTGCAGATGTTTTTCCCCACGGGAATGCGCGCGGATCGCTGCTCGTCTGACTGAGTCCTAACTGATGATAAAGACCACTAACGTTTTCTATCTACTATTAGGCATGACCAAAACCATATCCCCCGTATTGTCTATGGCAGATGCTGCATCTCCTGGCAGTTTGCTGGTTCCCATAGAGTATAAGCACAAGCCAAATATGCTTCTTAAAGGACTCGTGCTCCCAGTTTTCCAGTCCCTAACAAATCCTGACAGTTTCTGGGCTATTTAGGCCTACTCTACCCATGAGCAGATGCCTGAATAATCATTATCCATATTGCGTGAAGGTGCAAGTTTGTTTCTGTCTAATCTCCTAGTCTTCGATCCATATTTGAACCAGCCAACTTTCCTGACTTCTCCAATCCTGACCTCGGCTCATTATTTGACTATATTTTCCTTGTCTGCTTCCTGCTATGACACTTGGCCTGATATAAGTTGTCAAACTATTCTGCCTTCCTTGATCCCGTCTCTTTTCTATTACTATGTCCCTGTCTATACCCATTGGTACCGCATTATGGAAAACCTGACCAAGTGTGTCAGCTGCCTCTTAACTGACACTATTTCTAGCGTAATGGTCTTCAGCCAAACCAAGATCCCAATTAATGGCGTGAAGGAGCAAAAACTGGGGAACCCCGATGCTGCCCGGGATCTAGCCCCAAGTCAAATCAGTTCTGAGGCACAATGTGTCCATATCCTCTGCCATGACATGTATATACTTATACTTATACATTAATAAAATAAATGTTTTGAAAAAAGTTGAATAAAAAAAAAAAAGTAGTATAAAACTTTTTCCTTATTTTGCGGTATCTGTCTTGTCTTCTTTTACTGCTGGTTGATATCTGTGAGCAGTTTATCTATCATTTGCAAAAGAAAGTATGCTTTTCTATAACGTCAACAAAATGGCATATGGTATTGTTCATCATTTTGCACTATATTATTCTTATCTTAGAGCGTCCAGTAGCCGAGGGCATTAGGCATTGTAGTCAGCACTGAGATCTCATATTTCTGTGGTATTTTTGATGTACAACAGAACTAGCTTGTTGTTAAGCGGTGGTTGTCTCCTTCACGTGAATAATGAGATGCTCTAGCACAATATTTTACACCCTGATATTGTTAGGAAAACATTACTCTGTAGTTTGGTACTGAACAATTGATGCCAACACATAGATATAGGCTATAAATCTTACACTCTTTAATAATCAATCTGTTTCACTACATAGTGAGTGTGCAATACATTTAAGAAATAGTCATTCCGCTCTTACCTTTCAGAAGAGTGTGGCTTAATATGGAACAGAAAAATGCATACTGCATTTTTTTACTGATCTTGAACTTCTGCATTCCCTTAAAGTGAATGAACATATTATTTATTACTATACTTGATCACTGTTTGTTAAACTTGTAATAAACTGAAGTAAGTTAGGACCGCACGGCAAAGAAAGCATTTTTATTATAAAATATCAATATAAGATATTATTAACTTTTAACTTTACCAAGTTTGACATGGCCAATGTATGAATTAGGGCTTCTTGCCCCACCAGAGGAAATGATTCTAAGGATCACCCTCCATCTATACAGAATATGTGCATTTAACTGCATTGCAATCTTTGCTATTATCACTGCACATACATACCTATCATCAATAAAGTCTAATACATTAGTTGTTATCAAACTATTAGGAATAGAGTTACATGAGGAGCGATGGCCAATCTGAGACGCATTTTAGACTAATGATGCATAGTGTGTAGAGATGAGCGAGCAAACTCGATAAGGCAAACTACTCGAGCGAGTAGTGCCTTATTCGAGTACCTGCCCGCTCGTCTCTAAAGATTCGGCTGCCGGCGCGGGTGACAAGTGAGTTGCGGCGGTGAGCAGGGGGAGAGCGGGGAGAGAGAGGGAGAGAGAGATCTATCCACAGTTCCTCCCCGCTCTCCCCAGCCGCTCCCCACCCCCTGCCGGCACCCGAATCTTTAGAGACGAGCAGGCAGGTGCTCGAATAAGGCACTACTCACTCGAGTAGTTTGCCTTATCGAGTATGCTCACTCATCTCTAATAGTGTGCATTGGGTCATCTAAGAAGTGCTGTGGCCATCATAGCTCACATTCATATGGGTGTATTTTCTGTTCATATTTTCTACGGCTGTAAAACACACACCATAAATCCCATTAATTTGCATTGGAATATTCAGAAGTGCGTTTTTTCCCACACTTAAAAAAAATCGCAGCATATCCACTTTTGGCCTGTATCACGGACCAAAATCGTCCATTAAAAGCTATGGAATTGCATGAAAATGCAGTAACTACACAGTTGCATTTTTATGCATGTTGCCAGGAGACAGTAGGTAAAAAGATAATGACATCAATTAGACCTTCTTGCTGTTTTCTGCATGAGTGAAAAACACAATGAATACAGATTCAATGTGCACGTAAAAAAGCATATGCACCAAAGTTGAACTAAATATACACATGCAGTATAAGCGGTGCAATTTTCATGCAGCAAAACTGTATACGCTCGTGTGAATCTGCCCTTAGGTAACATAAGAGAGGCATGAGAATTTGTGGATCCACGCCAGGGAGCAGAAATGGAGGGCACCAGATAGTATAACTCCATATTTTGTCTATGGACCAGAAAAATACTGTAATGAACATGCAGGAGGCAGAACCAGAAGATCAATCAAACGCGACAATCCAGAGATGGTACCGATTTTCATTGAAGTGATGCCACAGGTGTATGAAGATGTATTTTCAGGCAATGTTCAGTGGGTAAAAATAAGCAAATTACCTTGTTTCAGCCAAACCGGAGACTCCTTCATAAAGAAAGTGACCCATCTGTAGACAAACTGTTTTGGTGTTATTGCCCCTCGTCAGTTTTCAGGATTGTTTTCAGGGTCAGTCTTCCTTTTATAGGAGTCTTTGGTTTGCTTGACATGAGCTAGTTTGCCCACTCTTTCCAATGGAGCATTGCATGAAAATAAGTCTCCACCCACTGGCACCTTTCAATGACTACCAGTATCCGATCTGACCTGTGTCTAGGACATCTCATCCAAGCAGCCAGTACCCTGCTCAGCACTGGTGAGGAGTAAAGACGTTGAAACCATCTGTCTATAGATTGGTCACTCTTCTTTTTATAGGATTTTCTAGTTTGGCTGACATGAGTTAATTTACATACAGAGTAGGTATACAAGTCAAAATACATAGAAGAATGACAATTCTAAGGGCATGGCAATATGTATAATCAAGGGAACAGTAGGATCAAGTACAGGCCTTCAGTATAGGTACTGTATGTATTTAACACTAGAAGAACCTCAAAATGTTTTTCTTAAAAATATACTTCCTTTATCACATGAAGTTTAAAAATTCCATAACCAGCCATCTAAACAATCTAATTTTCCAAAGTGTTTGGAGCCTGTAGCTCTTTTAATCATACTCGAAACGCATTGGAAAATGAGATTGTTTTGATTATCATCTATGGAATTTTTCACTTCATTTGATTTATAAAGGAAGTATATTTTTAAGAATTTTTTTTCGGTGCTGGAGAAACTTCAATACCCACGGCAATATCTTGCAACTTCAATACTCACGGCTTGGGCAAACTGATATTTTATTTTTTTCTACATAATACTGTATATATATTGGATGTGAAGTTTGTTATAATAAAGATTATTTATAGAAGTCAAATTAAAATATCTTAATAAGACCTTGAAAAAATGGCTCATTTGCAGGCCTGAAAAATATCACTAAAATCTCAGATTTTAAGTGACTTTCAATTATGAATGGAAGATGACTGAAAAAAAGAAGTGTTGAATTTTATAGTCTTATTTTTTTCTTGTATCCTGCTAAATTAGTAAAAAAAAATCCGTATAGAGTTCACGTGCCGGGGAGTCCCCAAACTTCTCGTTATGTGGGACACCTCAGCCGCTGGGACAACTAGAGTAATTTATATGTCTGTCAAATGTTGAAGCTTTTGATAGTTTCTATAGAAGAAAAAAAATAGGAATAAAAGCTAAAAAGATAATTATTTCTCCATACTTCAAGCTAGCGTTAGCCACCAAAGTAACATGTTTACATAAAAGCTCTGTTGATGAGACTCTTTACGTTAAATTGAGCCTGTATTAGAATCACACATTTTAGTTTTTTCCCTGTTTCTGCAAAATCAATATCTACAAATAATAAATGAGATCCCAGAGGGCAGTGTTAAGCTCAAATGCACTACAGAGAAACTCTCGAATTGGTAACTGACTCAATAATGCAGGTGAGCTGCACACAGTCGAGCATCTTTAGCACACTATAATAGAAAATTAATAGTGTTCAAGTCAGGAGTTGCTCTACCCTAAGGATTACATAATAACCTAAGACAGAACAATTTCCTAGCTTAGATGTGTGTAAAATGTCATAGAACAAAATAAGAAATAAAAAGCTTCAACAGTCAATGTAATTTGTGTAAGCCACGCTGGCAATTTTATTCACATAAAAAAAAACACAAGGTAACATTTTCAGAGTGAAATACTTCCAATAAAATTTATTGTAGTAGAGGATGTTAGCAGGACAGAACAATGCATAGATTGCTTTCCCTGGTATGTTTTAGCACAACTACAAGCCAATTACATTAACTCTTTCGGTTGCAAATGGTTTTTGAACTACGAGCTAAAAATTCTGAGCAGTGTATTTGGCTCCAAGGAATAAAAAGGGACAAGAAACAAAGGAGAAATAAAATAACCCCCTAATGACTCATAATATGCCTTTTACAGATTTAGTAAATGCTTAGAAAGGAGAAACAAGGTGTCAATACAAACCTGAGGATACGGAGATAGAAGAGGGGTTGTTTTAACGTAGCTTTTACATGCATGTAATATGGTCACATTTTAGCTTCCCGATTGTAGCCACAACACCTCAACCCTTGACAGTTCCGATTAACCAAATTTAAATCACCATATGTTCAATTGACTATAACTGCACAAGTGTTATGGCCATGATAAGAATGCTAAAATGTGACCATAATTGGACTTTCATGCTTTTGACTTTAGTCTTTTCTGGCCTTTTATACTAAATATTATACAATCTACTTCCTTATTCTGTCTGGTTCTGTTGATCCTGGGATCAGCTTGTTGTGTAAGAGGCATCTTGGAAGGTCTCAGGACCTATAAACTCAAAATAACTATTTCCATTAAAAGCCTACGAGCGGCTTCCTTTTTTGGAAAACACTCTTGCAGTTTCTGATGTATTTTTTTAACCAAAGCCAGAGGTGGATTAAAAAAAAAATGAGAACTATAAATGAAGGACTTCTACTTCTTCTTCCTGCTTGACCCACTTCTGGCTTTGGCTCAAAACACTACATCAGAACTGCAAGTGTGCTTTCCGATAAATGTTGTGTATGAAGCCACCCTACAGGTGACAAACCAATTCATGACCCAATTTACAAAAATAATTTGATTTATTATTATTTTTTTTAATTTTATTATTATTTTATTTTATATTGTCCTACATCTTTGTTCTAATGACTGTATTGTTAATGACTTGATGAATAAAGTGTAACATACAAAAGTAGCACAATAAGTAACCCTAGATTATGACATTTTGTTCATCCTGGTTCATTGGTTTCATTGTTCTAACAAAAGAAAAAAGTTCACACAAAAGTAGTAAAAGATGTGAAATTTACAGCAAAGCAAAAGCCACTTCTGAAAAGTGGGATATGATCTCCTGCTGTAAATACATACTTCCCTCTAAATCATGTGATAAAATATAAATTATTCAATCCTCCATTTTCACTTTCACTTGGATCTTTGATCATCAAAAAGCCCACAAAGTAAACTTGAAGATTTTTTTTCTTAACCTGAATGGCACTTGAGGGCATAGAGCTTTTAAGATTGGTAGACTAAAATGCACATCCAACAATTCCTTACATTTTTACAATAAAAATCAGCTATCCATCCTCCTTTTGAAGCAGGTATTTCAAAGAACACAGATAAAAACAGCAAATTTACTCGTTTGCCTAGGAAAAGGAATATTATTTTATGTCATCAACAAAAAGTAAGTAACATAAACCAAGAAAAATCATATTCATCTATGGTTATATATTTTAGATACGTTTAATTGAACTATGATTGTATAATATCAGTGGAGTACTTACCTATAAGCACAAATCTACCAGGCTTCCAAGAACAGTGTATTCCCTTACAAATCCTAAGTGGTGTTTTCCAATATTCAAGTGAGTAAATAGATCAAAACAATATAAAATCTAACATTGTTTTTTAAATAGGGCATTGGGAATGTTCTTGTTTTCCCCATACAGGATGTGTCTTGTCTCTCCTGAAGCAGGACTGAGTACAGTCTAGCTTTATATACTATACCAACTGTTGTGTTCCAGGAAAAAGTCCTTTTTCATGAGCTTGTTAACTTGTCCAATTTATGGCAATTGTTTTTGTCCCTGGGGTTTAAAGATACAAGACTCTGGGAAAAAAAGATTGCGAGAGCTGAAAGATCGATATAGCAGAGTGAAAAAAGTGTAGGCTATTTACTTTTTATTGATCAGATGATGTAGGATAAAACTGCCATTAAGTTCAGGGAATACATCTTGCATTCCCCTTGAGGTCAAAGAAGGGAAAACAAATTAGACTGAATAAATATCATTCCGGTTACATTTTGCTAAATCTGTGCTCATTATAGTAAAAGAATTGCCATGCGGAATGTAAAGAAGTATGTTTTTATATACTGTATTGCACTAAAATGGGTCAGAAACAGCGATTGTCTTGTAGTTCTAATTGGGATATTATGATTAACCAATTCATGACCAAGTATTGTGTGATTTAAAGGAGTTACATAAGGGTTTGTTTTCTCTCAAAACATTTTCCTTCTTCTTCATAGGATACTGTTTTTAAGAAATAACCCCTTAATGACCAGTGATGGATACATCAATGCTAACCATGGTGTCTAAGCAGCTAGCCAGAGAGGGGCTCATCCAACACCTTATCGGCCCCCTGCAACACAATTGTGGGATACTAATGGGATGCATGACAGCCTGGGGACTGCCATGATTTCACAATATCAAGCTCTGCCTGTGGCTTAACAGACTAGTGGGAAAATAAGTATATTGTGCAAGCAATCAGATTATATCAAGTTCAATTCCCTTATAGTGACAAAAAAATTATCTGTAAGTTTATTCACAAATAGAGATGAGCGAGCACCAAAATGCTCGAGTGCTCGTTACTCGAGTCGAACTTTCAGTGATGCTCGAGAGTTCGTTTCGAGTAATGAACCCCATTGAAGTCAATGGGCGACTCGAGCATTTTTTGTATATGACTGGTGCTCCGCTAAGGTTTTCATTGGTGAAAATCTTTGCAAATCACCAAAGACATGTAAAAAACACAGAAATGGATAGGGCAGGCGAGGAGCAACATGCAGGGCTGCATTTCGGGCTCCGAGGTCTCACTATTAAGCCACAATAGTGGCAAGAGTGGGACCCCCCCCCCCGCACTGTCAGCATAAAGATCGTTCTCCTCTGTCACAGCTGTAACAGCTGTGGCAGAGAAGAACGATGTTAGCCCATTGAATTCAATGGAGCCGGCAATACAGCCGGCTCCATTGAAAGCAATGGGCTGCCGGCGAGTGCGGGATGAATTTTCGGGAAGGGCTTAAAAATATAAGCCCATACCTGAAAATCATCCTAAAATGTGTGAAAATAAAAAAAAAATGTATACTCACCTTTCCGCTGCAGCCAGAGTTCAGCCGCGTCTGGCCGGCAGTTCTCCTGAACTGCTTTCTGTAGTATTCAGCAGGTGGGGAATCACCAATCAGAGGCAGCTCTCACTCACCCATTCATGAATTCATGAATGGGTGAGTGAGTGCTGCCTCTGATTGGCTCAGCGCTGAGAGCTGCCCCTGATTGGTCCCTGCGCTGAGCCAATCAGAGGCAGCACTCACTCACCCATTCATGAATTCATGAATGGGTGAGTGAGAGCTGCCTCTGATTGGTGAGGCTGTGACCAATCAGAGGCAGCTCATTCAGCAGGCAGGGATTTTAAATCCCCGGCTGCTGAATACTACTCACAGCAGTTCAGGAGAACTGCCGGCCGGCCGCGGCTGAACTCCGTCTGCCGGGACAAGGGGAGTATATATTTTTTTTTTGTTTTTACACATTTCTGGATGAATTTCCGGGAAGGGCTTATATTTTTAAGCCCTTCCCAAAAATTCATCCCGCGCTGCGCCGACAGCCCATTGCTTTCAATGGAGCCGGCTGTATTGCCGGCTCCATTGAATTCAATGGTCAGTGCTCGTTTAATTGAGACGAGTACCGCGTGGTGCTCGTCTCGAGTAACGAGCATCTCGAGCACCCTAATACTCGAACGAGCATCAAGCTCGGACGAGTATGCTCGCTCATCTCTATTCACAAACATTTTAATATTTTCCATCTTTCCTAGAAAAAAAATCCAAACAAAAAAAAATATATTGCTTTTTCTGTTGGTGATTATGACAATACTAAACACATATTTATTGATTTTTCTTAAGATTTTTTTACTTTTGCACAATAAAACCGTTCTTTTATAGAATTTTTTTTGCATCTCTGCATTCAAAGTCCCATAAGGCCTCTTTCACATGGGCTACAAAACATCTTGTGAAAAAACCCATTGGAAACCATGGGCTTCACATACATGTGTTTTGAAGTGATGTCTCATCGCTACAAAATCTCACGATTTTGTAGCCCGCGTGAAAGAGGCGTAAGGCTGCCTTCACATGGGCGTCAAATCATGTAACATTTGTGCATTATGAGATGCACAAATATGAACCCCGTTCTTTTGAATGGGTTCATATTAGAGATGAGCGAGCACCCAAATACTTTTTTTTCTTCTTTTCTTCTTCTCTTGGTTCGTGTTCTGCATCGCGGCAGGGAGGGGCCAAAACAGGCAGGTCACATTGGGGAGGAGCAAAAAGCTGGGTTCGAGTAACGAGCACCATCGAGTATGCTAATACTCGAATGAGCATCAAGCTCGGCAGAGTATGTTCGCTCAACTCTAGTTCATACACATAAGCGATGTTTTCCTACATGACACTGTGATTCTATGCGGGAAACAAATTGAAGCATGTTCTATTTTACTGTGTGCTCTGACATTGCAGCACTCATTGTTTTCAATGGGACTGTTGGCAGCATAGCACCACATGCTAGGTGCACGCGATGCGATAAACTCCGCAAACCTCCGTTGCGGCTAACAGCTGCAGCGCAGCTTCCTTAGATCTCCAAAGTGATGCAAGACTTTGGCATGAAAACACCTTGTATCCTCGGGTAATTTATTTGGATGGGGAGTGCTATATGGGGGCAGGATTCATGGTCCCATACCGTGCTCGACCATGTGAAGTTAGCCTAAATGTTTTATTTTTCCATTGACAGAGCTCTACGAGGGCTTGTTTTTTGTCTGATTAGCTGTAATTTTTATTGCTATCATTTTGAGCAACATATGACTTTTTGACCACTTATTTTTTTGGCGAGTTGAGTCGAAACTGAACAAAATAAGCATTTTGGCTCAGTTTTTTTTTAGTTTTTTTTGTTAATGTTTTTTCCATGCAGGGTAAAAAGTGTGTTACATTTATTATACAGGTCCATCATTATGGACCTGGCAAAACCAAATATATGTGTTTTTTTAAAGAGGGCAAAAAGTTTTTTTTACCACTAATTTTTTACACGTTTTTTTATGTCACTGTAGGGGACTTGAACCCATGATCATATGATTGCTATGATAATACATTGCAGTATGTCCATACTGCATTGTATTATTGCTACTGCAAGCGATCATATGCCATAGCAATGACACCTTGTTTTGGGGTGTGGTTGAGTTTAAGTAGTGGATTTTTTTACTTTATAGCACCTTCTCTCTTCTCGGTCCTTTGTGACTTTGGGAGATAGAAGTGGAACATTTTTTTGTTACCTTGTTTTTGCTTGTGTATGTCCATATATGAGAGTCCTCAACATCGAGTTTGTGCTTTGTATTTTAACAATTTTAATAAATAATTGAATTTTATACTTTTCTCTCAATAATTACAATTCAGAAGAATTTTTGACACTATCAGTGATTCCCCAGACTTCTTTTGCTAAATTCATACAGCCCCTTTAGGCCTCCCTCACACAGGGCGTTTTGTACAGCGCTTAGCCCTGCCTTTTCAGCCCAGCGCTAAACGCTGTACAACACTCCCATTCATTTCAATGGGGCTACTCACACAGGGCTGAAAACACAGCGCCTCCCAACGCTGCGCTTTGACAGCGATGCAAGTTCTATTTTTGGGCGTTTTCAGTCCTGCGTCGCCCATTAAAATGAATGGGCAGCGGTTTTAGCACTGCTGAAAACGCGGCAACACTTGGTGCCGCGTTTTTGGCAGCGTTGACCGCTCGCCGATTTTCGGGGTGAGGGCTTGCAATAGAAGCCCTAAGCCGAAAATCAGTCCCAGCTAGGTAGAGAAAAAAAAAAGCAATACTCACCTAGCCGCTGCAGTCCGGGTTGCGGCCGCTGGTCTCTGCCGCTGATCCGGGCTTCCTCTGCACTCACAAGTCTATTGCCGTAGGTCAGGTTTAAGAACCCCGCCTCCAGCAATAGAAAGCTGTGATTGGTTGTCGGCGCTTGCTCGATGCCCAATCACAGCCCTTCATTGACTGTCTCAGCCAATCAGAGCTTGCCAACGCTGATTGGCTGAGACAGTCAATGAAGGGCTGTGATTTGACATCGAGCGCGCCGATAACCAATCACAGCACTCTATTGCTGGAGGCGGGGTTCTCAAACCTGGCCTACAGCAATAGACTAGTGAGTGCAGAGGAAGCCCGGATCAGCGGCAGAGACCAGCGGCCGCGACCCGGACTGCAGCGGCTAGGTGAGTATTGCTTTTTTTTTTCTTTTCAGCATTCTTGGCTGCGTTTTCAGCCGAGCTGAAAACGCAGCCAAAACGCTGGCATAAAGTATGCCAGCGCTGGTGAAACGGGGCGGAATCTGCAGTAAATGCAGCGTTGAAAAACGCTGCGTTTCTGCAAACGCATGTATGAAAGTGTTTGACAAGCTATCCTAGTGATTGTATTGACCTTAGTAGGGCTTTATTTCAGCTCTTTTTATATTATATATCTGTATATGGTCTTATTTTTCAGTCATTCTCATTACATAATCTCTTTTGGTAACATAGATAGAGATGTAATTCAGGGTAGATGTGTGTGGGTAGAGATATAAAAAAATACTGGCTTCTCTCTGGGAAATTCTGTTATCTTTGAGAGGGAACCCCTCCTGCAAGTCCAATTTACAGTCATGAATTGACTTCCTGAATATATAGAGTTAAGACTTATCAACAGTGTCGTAGGGGGAGTAAATGTTTCAGTCAGTGAAAGTCACATTTTACAAATCCTCTTAGACACAGCCCTTTTTCTAAACACTTTTCCAAATTGTTGAGGCAGACAGGCAAAGTGTCTAAAACACAAAATAAATTTAGCGTGCACCATGTACTACACTTTTTTTGTCTCAATTTGAAACTTCTACCGCATTTACCCCGTAATTTTTTGGAGTGATTGTCAGTTCATATAACAGGAAAATTACTTTATTCTCACATTTCTATCTTCTGCATGTCTTTCTCTGACAAGATCTTTCTAGTTTAAATGGTGTGTTTTGAAATATAATAAATATCTCTACTATCATTCTGCTGCCATTCAATGTAATTAACTTTTTTTTTGCTAATTTTAAATTAGCAAAGCACTTTAAAGTTTTGTTCACACAGGGTGCTTAAAACAAGAAGCAAAAACCCATATTTGGATGTGTTGTATGGTTGGTTCTTTATGGTTTATTAAGACCCCCTGTCCACCGGAACTGTCAGTTCTCTGCGGTGAGCCTAACTGACAGGTAAGCTCAACGCGGAGAATCGCGGCATGCTGCGATTTGAGTACCGCAAGTGGAGAATCATAGCGATTCTCCACTCGTGGACAAGAGGCTGCGCTTTCCATAGCAACGCTATGGAAAGCATGCACTGCATTACTCGCGGACAGATTATCGCTGTGGGTAACGCAATGCATAATCACCCGTGGACAGGAGCCCTAAATATAGCACCCATACCTTGCCAACTGTACCACTGTGTGCCTACAATTTTATATAAAGAAAATTTTCCCATGTTCCATTGCAAGTTGTATTAACCTCTTAAGGATCCATGAAGTACAGTTATGCCATGGAGGTTCAGGGTTTGTAATACAGCTGACACCCACCCGCAACAGTTGCGATCAGCTGTGATGTGCAGTTCAGTTTTTATGGCAGCCAGGGGAGTCTGAAAGCCTCCAGGGCTGGCATTGTAGATTGCCTGTAGGATGTGGTACGATGTAATACTATGGTATTACATCATACTGCAGGAGCAATCAAACAATTGCAAGAGCGTGTCCCATATGAGGATGAAACAAATGTAAAAATCTATTTAAAAACGCTTTATTACATAACAATATTTAAAAGATAATGAAAGTTTAAAAAAACACTATTACCAAAATAAAAAAATAATTATATAATAAAATATTAATTACTGTTGCTATAATAAAAAAAACATATTTGGTATCACTGCATCCATAAAAGTCGGATTTATCAAAGTAACACATTATTTACCCCCGCACAGTGAATGTCGTCAGAAAAAAAATAAACAGTTCCATAATTCTGCTTTTTTAGTTACCAAGAAAAAATGTAATAAAAAGTTATCAGAATCAACTTTTATCACTTATTCATAAGATCGGTCTGTCCATGGAATTGTTGATAAAAGTCTGACTGGTGGGGGTCTCACTGTTGAGATTTCTCCACTGTTCGAGGGTATGGAAGTTCTGTGTCCCCCTCTCCATATCATGACAGGGTTGTTTCTCTCGCCCATAGTGACATCAGAATGAATAGAGTCGCTTGTGTGTGCAGCTGCTGCTCCATTCATTTCAATGGGGCTGACAGAAATAAGTAAGCGCTTGTACTCAGCTATCTCTGGCAATTCCATTGAAAATTAATGTAGTGGCACTGCACATGCACAACCACTACTCCATTCAAGCTCCTCCTCACTGTAGGGGGGAGTGGGGGGCAGTAAGCCTGCAGTGAGGAGGAGAGGGAACATGGGATCCCAAAACTGACATTCTCGACATCAGTGTGGGTCTCTCACCACTCAGACTCTATCCGTAGAGTAGATCAGTGGTGGTCCAACCACTGGAAGCCTCACTGGTTATCACAATGAAGAGGCTGAGCTGCAGTACCAGGCAAAACCACAATTATGCCACGGTGGGCTTGTCCATTTGTGTGGTAGTGAAGGGGAATGTGGCACAGTGAATTATTGGCAGGAGTTCAGACCACTACTGATCAAATATTGATAGTCTATTCGAAAGAGTATTCAATGCAATGTATTGATTAAAAAGCCATGTATGTTAAAAAAAACCCTGACTTGCCACATTGGGCACCCCTTTGTCTCTGCCAGCCAGCTACCTCCAATTGCTTGTACAGCTACAAACTTTGATGCGACTTGTATAAAATATGTGGACAAACCTGACATGTGCAACTGTATGTATGTGCATGCTCATTTTTATGTAAATGTCTGTGAGGTCCCCTTCACAACATCTTTGTCTATTAAATAGAGATTTCAAGGTCACTTGTTATAGTTTAGACCTGGTATGACTGCCAGTTTTTGCCTTTTGCTGGTAGTGTGTATTTATAACAGTCTAGTCCCTGCAGTGCATAAGGGAAGACCGAACAGGACAGTGCAATTAACCTATAGGAACCCTTTCACCCACGAGTATGGTTAGGGCCAAGGTACTGAGCTGTCCCAGGATCTAGGTGACCTAAGCTAGTCCAGTGATTGATTCCCTACATACGGCTTAGTAAAAGTGGAGCCAGAAACAATGGAAATGTCAGTATCAGAATGTATAAGTTGGGGTATAATGATGAGACCAGTGAATGGTGATAGAGCTCAAGCAGTAATGTTGAGCAAATATGAAAAAAATCAGATGACTCAAGGACTATGCAGCATGGATTTGGCAGAACAAGCATATGGTACAGTAATGGAGGCCAAATAGGATCAGTGATTTAAATAAAATAAATTTAAATTGTGCATGTGCTCTCTGTAAAATCTGTCACTAGACTCATTGTTGCAATGATACTGTCACAGCATGCCAGCCACGACACTGTCGCAGCACAATGACCGCAACATGGAGGTGGGTCTGGGCTGGTGTCACTTCTTTTAGAGGGCGCCAAATTTTCCTCTGTATGATGTCCATACTTATTATTCTGGTATAACATCTGCATCCCTACTGTTGTCATCATCATATGTACATCTGACATCCCTTTTTCCATATAAGGACAGTTTAAGTAGGTTCCAGACGTAGAGCCGCCCTGGTCAAGGCGATCGCAGTGCTTTTCCCGTATTAGTTAGACAGAGTGAGATCTCCCTTTCCGCATTATTTACTTTTAGTATTGTCAGTTTTGTTCTCCAAGTATTTACATAGCATGTATTTCCATCCTTTTTGACAAATATTACATCTGATCCAGGCGAGGTGTTTTGGCGTCCAGCTCAGACATAACAGATATACTGAGGACTAAAAAGTTACGTTAACAAACATTGAAATATAGAAGATTGACAGCAGAAAAAGAGCACATAGTCCATTTAATTTACCAGTATATTATTTCATCCTTATTTTGTGTTAGGATACATAGATATTTAGTTGGACATTGGTCATTTTTAAGTTCACTTACTGTTGATTTTCCAACCACATCTTCTGGATGTTTGATTGTCCCTAGTATCTACTTTCAGTAAAATATATACAGAAAGTCCCTTACTTATGAACAGGTTCCATTTCAGGAAGTTGTTCATAAGTGCATTTGTTTGTTCATCCGAACATATGTTTGTATGGAGGGGGAACGCAGGTAGATCCAGCCCCCCCCCCCCCTTATGGGCGCCGGCTGCTTCTTACAGCTTATCAGAGCTGTTAACCCTTTGAATGCCGCTGTTAATTCTTCTGAAATGCCTTGTGAAAGGCCCAGGGCTGCCTATACAGAGTATCTATGGCACAGCTTGATAGAATGCAACAACAAACACTGGGAGGGCTTCAGGGCTGCAGTGCTGGATCGCCACAGCAGAGGAAGGGTAAGTAATAGTGTTTTTGTTATTTTAACACAGGTGGAGTTAGAGGGGCAATGTTATTCAGTAACCAAACTATCACTTTAATGCCAATTGGTACTGGTGCAACTTGTCTCCACCAGAACTGAGGGCAGAGACATGGGTATGTCCTGGTAGAGTTAGAGTGCACGCCCACAGCTGCTGATTAGCTACCTTGATGCCGGTTGAAGACTGCAGACGGCACCCAGCGTGGGACAAGGGAACGGTGAACAGGGCCGGCTTCAGCATCGGCGGTCAACAGGAGGATTGCGGGGCCGGCTTCAGCTTCAGTGGTGGATGGGAGGAGACATTGCAGAGGAGATGAGAGGTGGGTGGGGAGAGTGACAGCAGGGTGTAGAAGCGCAGCTTATCCGCCGCTTACTGACATGCATCTGACAGCGGTACTGGCTTCCGCACCGCCACCTTCTCAATCCATCCAGCGATGTGAGAGGAGCGGGATCAGCGCAGGAGCAGGATGGAAACACGGATTGTACCAGAGATGGGAGGGCAGGGAGGAGACTGACAGCGCCGGAGGCAGCAGGGGAAAAGGTAGAGCGGCAGGGAAAAAGGGAAAAATGACATGAACCGGGAGGAGAGATGATGGGAGAATGCCGGGGACAGTGACAGGAGGCGGGAGGGGAGATGATGGTACACGGGTGGGTAGAATGCCAGCGGGGTCTGGAGTGGCAAGGCCGCCGGAGGTCAGCATGACAGTGGGGTAGAGGTGTGAGCTTGTGTCTGGCAAGGAATGTGTGCATCATCCAATCTACATAAGTGGCCGTCACTTACCCCTCCCCTATAAGTCAACCCAGCCAACCCATGTCTCCACCCATTTTTCCGGTGAAGACAAGATGCACAAGTACCATGCCAATTAATCCCAAATAATTAATCCCCCTATTTCTATTTTTGGTAATTCCACAGTTCTTCTTCTTTCTGTCACTTATATACCTGAAAGAGGTTTTATCTCCCTTCTTACTAGATTTGGCCATTTCTTCCCCCTTTTATGCTTTAGCGGAATTAATAATATGTTTTGCTTCCTTCTTTCTAATTGTATACAACTCTGTCATCTATATTTTCAGTATCTTTATATACTTTATACTTCTGGTAGACAAACTTCTTTTTTTTACTATATTATTTCTTTTGCCTTCATGTTTTTACTTTTGCTAATATGTTTGACAATTGTATTTTACATCTGAACTGTGCTATTTTATCTTGTTCTCTATCCAGAGACAGATTTCTAAGAGCAGAATAGTTTTACTGTGCCCAGATTTAAAAATAATCCATCCCACTTATTTTATTACATTTTGTGTATAAGATGTGGTTCCCTGTTCGCTCATTTGGAACTTTAAAGATATCACAGCTAGAATGACAAAACTTCCTTAAATGGCATCTGACACATTATTCTAACATAAAGATATGAAAATATTGTTAAATTCCCCCCCAAAATACACTCAAAAAGAGGATTCTTAAACTAAGTGAGTATTTAGAGGAAAACCATTGAAGTGTAATGCGAAATGAAAAGCTACAATGTTTCTTTTCAAACCCTTCTTGTGGCTGGCAGAATGCCTAGAGAGTCCTTGAAAAACATCCCTTATGGATGCAAAAACATCACATTTGAAAAAAGAGCCTTGTAAATCCACTCAGACTGATCTCTTCCTCATCCACTCAAGGACATTTTCTTAGAAAATAACAGCAACGGACTATACAGTTAGCACAAGCTGTAGCTTGCTCATCAAGATAATGACAGATTGCTTTTATGTTTTTGCCTACAGATGGATTTAGACAAATGGACTGTTTGGTGTCTTATTCAGCAATACTGTATTTTGTTATATGCTTTGCTTTATCTCTGCATACAGATTAGAGCTCTTTGGGAAATAGAATTTGTTAACACACATCCATCAGCATGAAACGCACTAAACTGAGATAAACACTATTAAAAGGCCACCTTTCATTTTCTATTATTAATAGAAGATGATAATTGCGACCATTGCAAAGGTAAAGCCACAACAATATAAGAGCGGAGCGGTTGCTATTCCTCCTTGTGCACAAACACAGTTCATTTGTCTTTATTCATTAAGATAATGTGTTTAAAAGGCAGTTGAAATGTCAAAGCGCTGCTGGATTTAGTATAAACTTAAATTCCATTACCTGGCAGGCATTAATTGCTTATGGAGCAAAGGGATTCTTCCCAAGGGTCTTATATGTTTCCTTTTGTCATTTTGCTAACTATTCTGTCTAGACGAACTTCGAGCCCTTAATCCACAGAAGGGATCATAAACTGTGTGATAACTCAGTACAAATAATTAGCATTCGCTTAAACACAAATGGCCTTTTCATAGTGAAGTACTATACTGTGCTGATAATAAAATAGTGTTGGGGGAAAAAAAATCACTTGAAGGAGTTCTATAGTATTCCATTAATATGATCTAAGTTAGAGAGCACAGTACTTGAACTCGCTAATATATACAGTCTTAATGTATTATCAGACGGTGCTGACATTGAGGACACCGCTGTGGAAGGAGCAGGTAGCATTATTTGTTTGCATACAGTGCAGTTAAAGGGAGTCTGTCTGCAGTATTGACCATACAAAGCTGCTGAAATAGATAGGTAAGGGTTGGAGAGCAGTTATCAAACATCCCTTTGTTGATGATTTCATCATCAGCAGGGAATGAAGTTTTTGCTCCCCACATGCTGCTCTGGGGAGTGCCCTAAAGGAAGGCCTTCTGCCTTCCTTGCTCTTTCCATTGAGTTGCTCCACTGTCCCTCCCCTCTGTTCTGATTGACAGCTGTAGCAGGTTTTCTCATTGGGTGCTACAGTTGTTAATCAGAGTTTGGGAGCAGACTTCCTTTTAAGACTTGGGATCTATGTAATGTCCTCTACCTATGTGTTACATTCGAGCTGGATGCAAAAACACCTTGCCCAGATCGGACGTAATTCATTGTCCTAAAAGGACAGATATACACACAATATGTGGAGAACACAAAATAGTTATAATGAACCCAAAAGTGAGAGAATGTATTGATTTGAAGGAATGTTGCATTCCCATTGGTGGCACAACAGAGGTATTGTTTCATCTATCTATGTGCAGGTCTGAAGAAGAGATAACACACAGGCCTGTCATTTGCTAGCAGTATTATAGCGATCATAAAACTATCACATTCCTTGCCAGTGGACTGATTAAGTATTTACTTCTCTGCTTATCTTGTCTGGTATTTTTTTCAAGCACAAATTAGTCTCCAATGTCTGTGCCTATTCATGTGTGTACATTTGTATTTATATATGTCCCATCCAAATCTGTTTAATTTTGCCTGAGAAAGGATTCTGAGAGGATCTGAAAGCTTGCAATAATATCATGTATTTTTTGTTAGCCATTAAAAGATATCATATCTACAAGATTACTATGTTTCTCTTACTGAGAACAATCACATTTTCCCTTTACTTTCTAACAATTTCCACTACTTTCAAAAAACTTGTGGGACTCTACAGGGAAATGTTCCATACTTCTTTCAAACACCTCCAAAGTTGAAATATAAATATTTCCTGTACTGATTCAGTCATGGTGCACCTTCACAGTTGTCATCTTGGCTCATCTGCTCTTGTTGCTGCTGCTGTAGTAGGTCGCCATTCACACTTCTCTTCTTCATGCAGTAGATGTCGCATTCTTCCCAGCTCCCAATCTCTAGCCTCTACCTATTGGGCACCCGCCCTGTCCTGAAAGGGCCAGCTTGCATCCTACTAATCTTTCTCCAACCTATCTTCACATAAACCTGGCTATACTAGGCATCCCCCCTCTAAGGAGGATGAACGAGCAAAAAGGTTCCACTTGTTGGTAAACCCTGATCATTTGTTTTTGTGATGTCCTAGTTTTCTGTCTCCTGCTTCTTCCTCACTATTCTGACTTCTGCATACCTGACCTCAGCTATGTTTATTGGTCTACTCTCTCTGCCAACTGCATGTCCTGACTGTTTATCACATTGCATCTGTTCTGCCAGCCCTGATCTTTTGTCTGATTCTTATACTAGAATATATGCCACTAGCCTTGACCTCGGCTGAATCTTCTAGCTTGCTATCTTTTAAAGTTGCTGTTGGGCTGGTTGGAAAGAGGGAACCCTCCCTTGTTGACCCCTGCTATTATATGCCAAGAAACTGTGCTGGCCTTCTGTCTGCACAGGAACTGCATTATAAGTGAACAAAGAGGTGGGGGAATTGGCCCAGTGGTCATGAAGGCAGGAGGAATGGGAACAAACACCAGGTGCTTCTGTCTTGGGTAGCAAAAAACAGCACTATAATGGGACACCTAGTTTGATCTTTGCTTCAGGGCCCGCTCTCTTCTAGGTACATGAATGCCTTCATTAGATCTTGCCCTAAAATGAAATTAGGGATTGCCACTAAAGCCATACAGATCTGTGTCCTTCTTTATATAGTATGTAAGGCCAAAAAAAGACATATGTTCATCCAGTTCAGCCCATTACCCCCCAATGTTGATCCAGAGGAACGCCGGAAAAAAAATGAGGTAGAAGTCAATTTTCCCATTTAAGGAAAAACAAATTCCTTCTTGACTCCAATCTGACAATCGTAATAATTCCTCGATCAACAACCCTTCTGAAGTGATTAACATATAATATTGTATCCCTCAAGAAAGGTGTCCAGGCCCCTCGTGAACTCTTTTATTGAATTTGCCATCAACATGTCCACGGGTAGAGAGTTCCAAAGTTTCTTATAACTGAACTCCATTGTTAGGGAATTGGGATCCCTCAAGAAGGGTTGTGGTCCCTTCAGGTGATGCCGGCAGGATACAACAATACTCTTGAGGATGGTGACTTTAATAAATAAAGGATTCCCACAAGTGCAACACAAGGTAGGAAGGCTAGAATCAGGATACAGCAAGGATAGGACATTCACAAGAAAAAAACAAGGCAAAGCATGGTGGCTTGAGTCAGGACACACCAAGGACAGAATACTCAGGAACAACACAGATAATACTGGCCAACAAGCAAGGTACAAAAGTGTAATGTGTATATAAGAACCAAACAGAGAATGGGAAACAGGTGATCAGGCAGAGTCCAGAGCAGAAGATTATCTGTTTCTTAGCTTGATTCGCACAGCCACGCTGGCTGTGCGAATAAATAGCCTAATTCTCAACACGTATATAAGGACTGCCACAGTATTTAACTACCTCCTTCTAATAAAGTGTATCCTTGAACTATTATTGCACCAGTGACGTTAAATGGACAGCTTTGCTATATTGTTATACTCTGTTACTGTGCTGTTTTACACACACTTTATTCACAGGTACTGTACCTTTATGCCTCTTTCACATGAGAGACGGCGATATCACCGCTACAAAATTACAGTGATATCGCAACTTTCTTTCTGTGATTTTGTACCACCAGATATGTTGTTTTTTTTTTAGGATAATCTCGCATCGCTGCTGCCTGTAAGAAAATCACACATTTTTTTTTATCTCAAAAGTCAATAGGAGTTTCTAATGTTAAAATTTAGAGATGAGCGAACACACTCGTCCGAGCTTGCTACTCGTTTGAGGATTAGGGTACTCGAGATGCTCGTTACTCGAAACGAACACCACGCGGTACTCGAGTCAATTTCATTTCCCTTCCCCGCATGTTTAGCGCCATTTTCTAGCCAATAAATATGCAGGAAGGCATTACCACTTCCTGCTGTGACGTGCCAGCCCTCTGCCCGCCAACAGCAGTGAGTGGCAGGACCGATCAGGTGACCACCGAGTACTTAAACTGGTCCTGCCCTCGGCTCGCCTCAGGCACATGCTGGCAGAGGTTAGGGAAAGTGCTGCTGCTGATATAGGGAAAGTGTTTAGAGTAGGATCCTCTCTTCAAGAACCCTAACAGTCCTTCTTAGGGCTACTCCTCATCGTGTGCATTACTGTTGTGGCTGGCTGGAGCAGTAGTGGGTTTTTTTTGTTTGTTTTTTTAAAGCATCTAGCCCTGTGCAAAGCATTACAGCTATAGCATTCTTAGTCTGCAGTGCATTAGGCAAAGGTTAGAGAAAGAGCTGCTGAGATAGGGAAACTGTTACAGTCGGGATCCTCTCTGCAAGAACCCCAACGGTCCTTCTTAGGGCTACTCCTCATTGTGTGCGTTACAGTTGTGGCTGGCTGGGAGAAGTGGTGCACCCATTTTTTTCTAAAGCATCTAGCCCAGTGCAGAACATTACAGCTATAGCATTCTCAGTCTGCAGTGCATTAGGCAAAGGTCTCACCCCGAAACAGTACTCTAATATTTCCTGGGACACTGCAAACCATTTCAGTTATCCAGTTCTATGTCTGCAGTGCATTAGGCAGAGGTCTCACCACGAAACAGTACTCTAATATTTCCTGGGACACTGCAAACCATTTCATCTATACCGTTCTATGTATGCAGTGCATTAGGCAGAGGTTAGGTGCTGCTGCTGATATAGGGAAAGTGTTAAAGTAGTATCCTCTTTTCAAGCACCCCAATGGTCCTTCTTAGGGCTACTCCTCATTGTGTGCATTACAGTTGTGGCTGGCTGGGAGCAGTAGTGCACCCTTTTTAAAAAAAAAAACATCTAGGCCTGTGCAGAGCATTACAGCTATAGCATTGTCAGTGTGCAGTGCATTAGGCAGAGGTCTCATCGCTAAACAGTACTCTAATATTTCCTGGGTCACCGCAAACTATTTCAGTTATACCGTTCTGTGTCTGCAGTGCATTATACAGAGGTCTCATCGCTAAACAGTACTCTAATATTTCCTGGGACATTGCAAACCATTTCAGCTCTGCCACTGTGCCGAGAGTCTCACAATACCCTTTTCTTGGGTGTGGTGAAGTAGCCGCAGTTATTCGCACTGTCCACTGCCTGTTTAGTTTTCTGCCCCTGTGCAGAGCATTGCACAATTCCCTTTCCTTGGGGGCGTTGAGGAAGCCGCAGTTATTCGCACTATCCATTGCCTGTGTAGCTTTCTGCCCCTGTGCAGAGCAACGCACAATACCCTTTCCTTTGGTGCGGTGAAGTAGCCACAGTTATTCGCACTATCCACTGGCTGTATAGCTTTCTGCCCTGTGCAGAGCGTCTCACAATACCCTTTCCTTGGGGGGGTTGAGGTAGCCGCAGTTATTCGCACTATCCACTGGCTGTATAGTTTTCTGCCCCTGTGCAGAGCGTCTCCCAATACCCTTTCCTTGGGTGCGGGGAAGTAGCCGCAGTTATTAGCACTGTCCCCTGCCTGTATAGTTTTCTGCCCCTGTTCAGAGCATCTCAATACCCTTTCCTTGGGTGCGGTGAAGTAGCCACAGTTATTCCCACTATCCACTGGTTGTATAGTTTTCTGTCCCTGTGCAGAGCGTCTCACAATTTCCTTTCCTTGGATGTGGTGAAGTAGCCGCAGTTATTAGCACTGTCCACTGGCTGTATAGTTTTCTGCCCCTGTGCAGAGCGTCTCGCAATACCCCTTCCTTGGGGGGGGGGGGGTTGAGGTAGCCGCAGTTATTTGCACTATCCACTCCCTGTATAGCTTTGCAGAGCAGCTCACAGCACCCGTTCCAGTTATTAGAACTGTCCACTGGCTGTATAGTTTTCTGCCCCTGTGACCTCGGGCGTCCAAGTGAGGGTGTCGGCATAGGCCGAGTTCCTGGGCGGGGTGAATCACAGCCGGCTGCTGTGGGATTAGGAGAGAGGCAAGTTTCTAGGCTCCCAAGCTTCCTATCACAATTTGCGGGTCCACGTGGTAGACCTTTATTACAAGCAGAACCGTGCGAGCAGGTCCTGTCGTGGATGGCCGATAACGCGTCCAGCAATGTATCAAACACCCAGTTTTCTACGCAGTCCACTTCTCCCGGCCTAGGGACTGCAACTCTGAATCCTCTGCCTGCTGCTCCTCCTTCCTCCCAGCCTCCTCACTCCATGAAAATGACATATTCTGAGCAGGCAGACTCCCAGGAACTGTTCTCGGGTCCCTGCCCTGAGTGGGGAAAAAGTGTCTCTCTCTCACCTGAGGAGTTTGTCATGACTGATGCCCAACATCTGGAAAGTTCACGGGGTCCGGGTGATGAGGCTGGGGACTTCTGGCAACTGTCTCAAGAGCTTTTGTGGATGAGGATGATGAGACACAGTTCTCTGTCAGTGAGGTAGTAGTAAGGGCAGTAATTCCGAGGGAGGAGCGCACAGGGGATTCGGAGGAAGAGCAGCTGGACAAGGAGGTGACTGACCCCACCTGGCTTGCTAAGCCTACTGAAGACAGGGCTTCAGAGGGGGAGGCAAGTGCAGCAGCAAGACAGGTTGGAAAAGGTAGTGGGGTGGCCAGGGGTAGAGGCAGGGCCAGAACAAAGAATCCCCCAACTGTTCCCCCAAGCACCCCCTCGCGGCAAGCCTCCGTGCAGAGGGCTAGGTGTTCAAAAGGGTGGATGTTTTTTAGTGAGAGCGCGGACGACAGACAAATAGTGGTGTGCAACCTGTGCTGCACCAAGATCAGCCGGGGAGCCACCACTACCAGCCTCACCACCACCAGCATTCGCAGGCATATGATGGCCAAGCACCCCACAAGGTGGGACGAAGGCTATTCACCGCCTCTGGGTCACAGCACTGCCTCTTCCCTGTGCCACAACCTGCCACACAGATCCATCTCCCTTCCAGGACGCAGACACGAGCGTCTCCTGGCCTGCACCCACAACCTCACCTCCACGGTCCTCCACTCCACCCAGCAATGTCTCTCAGTGCAGCGTTCAACTGTCGCTAACACAAGCGTTGGAGCGAAATAGAAATACGCCGCCACCCACCCGCATGCACAAGCTTTAAACGCGCACATTGCCAAATAATCAGCCTGGAGATGCTGCCGCACAGGCTTGTGAAAACAGAGGCTTTCAAAAACATGATGGTGGCGGCGGTCCCGCGCTACTCGGTCCCAAGTCGCCACTATTTTTCCCGGTGTGCCGTCCCCGCCCTACACCAGCACGTCTCCCACAAGATAAACCATGCCCTTACTAACACGGTTACTGGGAAGGTCCACTTAACGAGCCTGGAACCGCTCACATACTACTCACATCAAGAATAGCGGGTCCTACCTTGGTGCGTCATATTATGCCACCTCCTCCTCCGCCATCTCCACCTCGCAATTAAGAAGTGTGAGCACGTTGCTAGCAGTAGGTAGCGCGCGGCAGCACAGCAGTGGGCAAGCGTCAGCAAGCTGTGCTGAAACTAATCAGCTTAGGTGACAAGAGGCATACGGCCACCGAGCTGTTACAGGGTCTGACAGAGTAGACCGACCTCTGGCTTTCGCCGCTGAGCCTCTAACCGGGCATGGTCGTGTGTGACAACGGCCGTAACCTGGTGGCAGCTGTGCAGCTTTGCAGCCTCACACACGTGCCATGCCTAGCCCATGTTTTCAATCTGGTGGTTCAGTGGTTTCTGAAAAACTACCCCCACTTGTCTGACCTGCTTGGCAAGGTGCGCCGCGTCTGCTCACATTTTCGCAAGTCCACCATGGATGCTGCCACCCTCAGGACACTGGTTTCAGCTGCCAGAGCACCAACTGCTGTGCCACGTGCCCACGTGCTGGAATTCTATGCTGCACATGTTGGCCAGGCTGTACGAGCAGAGTAGAGCAATTGTGGAATACCAGCTGCAACATGGGCGGCGCAGTGGTAGTCAGCCTCCGCAGTTCTTTACAGAGGAGTAGGCATGGATAGCAGATATCTGCCAGGTCCACGGAAACTTTGAGGAGTCTACCCAAATGGTGAGCGGCGATGCGGCCATCATTAGCGTTACCATCCCGCTGCTTTGCCTGCTGAGAAGTTTGCTGCATAGCATAAAGGACGACGCTTTGCAGTTAGAACAGAAGACGGGGGATGACAGTATGTTGCTTGATAGCCAGACCACCCTCATGTCTATATCTCAATGCGTTTTGGAGGAGGAGGGGGAAGAAACAGCTGGGCACACTGCAGAGGGTATCCTCTCATCTGTTCAGCATGTATGGGCTGAAGAGGAGGAGGAGGATCCTGAAAGTCATCCTCCTAGTGAGGACAGCGATGTGTTGAGTACTGGGACCCTGGCACACATGGCTGACTTCATGTTAGGAGGCCTTTCCCGTGACCATCGCGTTAGACGCATTCTGGCCAACATGGATTACTGGGTGTACACCCTTCTACACCCACGGTATAAGGAGAACCTTTCCACTCTCATTCCCAAAGAGGAAAGGGGTACGAGAGTAATGCAATACCACAGGGCCCTGGTGGAAAAAGTGATGCTAAAGTTCCCATCTGACAGCGCTAGTGGCAGAAGACACTACCTCAGTGCTAGTATTTGCAATGTTTTATGCCACCTCCTCCAAACCCTCCCCCTCCTCCGCCACGTCTACCTCTCAATTAAGAAGCGTGAGCACGTCGCCAGCAGTTGGTAGCATGCGGCGCGGCAGCACAGTGGTGGTCAAGCATCAGCAAGCTGTGCTGAAACTAATCAGCTTAGGTAACAAGAGGCACACGGCCCCCGAGCTGACAGAGCAGACCGACCTCTGGCTTTCACCGCTGAGCCTCCACACGTGCCATGCCTGGCCCATGTCTTCAATCTGGTGGTTCAGGGGTTTCTGAGAAACTACCCCCTCTTGTCTTACCTGCTTGGCAAGGTGCGCCGCGTCTGCGCACATTTACGCAAGTCCACCATGGACGCTGCCACCATGAGGACCCTGCAATGTCAGTTTCAGCTGCCAGAGCACTGACTGCTGTGCGACGTGCCCAACCGCTGGAATTCTACGCTGCACATGTTTGCCAGGCTGTACGAGTAGTGTAGAGCAATAGTGGAATACCAGCTGCAACATGGGCGGTGGAGTGCTGATCAGCCTCCACAATTCTTGACTGAGGAGTGGGCATGGATGGCATATATCTTCCAGGTCCTCGGGAGGAGGGGAAGGAGGAGGGGAAGGAGGAGGATCCTGAAAGTCATCCTCCTAGTGAGGAGAGCACTTTGTTGCGTACTGGGACCCTGGCACACATGGCTGACTTCATCTTAGGCTGCCTTTCCCGTGACCCTCACGTTAGACACATTCTGGCCAACATGGATTACTGGGTGTACACCCTTCTACACCCACGGTATAAGGAGAACCTTTCCACTCTCATTCCCGAAGAGGAAAGGGGTACGAGAGTGATGCAATACCACAGGGCCCTGGTGGAAAAAGTGATGCTAAAGTTCCCATCTGACAGCGCTAGTGGCAGAAGACCCAGTTCAGAGGGCCAACTAACAGGGAAGGCGCGGGGATCAGGCAGCATGTCCAGCGCAGCAGGGAAACACTCTCAAGACCTTTGTCAGTTTTATGGCTCCCCAGCAAGACTGTGTCACCACTCCCCAGTCAAGGCTGAGTTGGAGGGAGCAATGTAAAAAGATGGTGAGGGAGTACGTAGCGGATCGTACCACCGTCCTCCGTGATGCCTCTGCTACATAAAACTATTGGGTGTCAAAGCTGGACACATGGCACGAACTTGTGCTGTACGTCCTGGAGGTGCTAGCCTGCCCTGCCGCTAGCGTCTTGTAAGAGAGGGTGTTTAGTGTAGCTGGGGGATCATCATGGATAAGCGTACCCACCTGTGAACTGCCAGCGCCGACATGCTTACACTCATAAAGATGAACAAAGACTGGATTTCCCCAGACTTCTCTTCTCCACTGGTGGAAAGCAACGGATCCTAATGATTCTTTTAGCTGCAACAGAAGAAATATGCATCATTTTTCTAACCCCAAAAAGGGGAAAAGTAGCTTGGTCTATCCCTTTCGGAACTTACTCCTCCTCCTAAAACAGCATTTCATCACGCTGAACCGCCAATTTTTCTGCGGGCCAAAAGGCTCTGTTAAAACCAATGTTTTCGAAGGGCTGCCTCCAGGCTCTGTTACAAATAAAGCAACAATGAGCTGTATCTTTAAAAAATGTTTAGGGCTTTCACCTACCCTCGGGGTTAAGCAATTTTTCAGGGGTACACTTGTACTCTTGGTACACCAATTTTTCAGGCCTTCGCCTATACTCTTAGCCAAGAACTTTTTCCTGCCTTCGCCTATACTCTTGGCAAACAAATTTTTCAGGTGTTCGTCTATACTCTTGGTACACCAATGTTTGAGGGGTTCGCTTATACTCTTGCAACAGAAATGTTTCAGGGGTCCGCCTATACACTTGCTACATACAAACACCCATAGCATCAACATCTTCCAACAGGGGTAATATAAAATCATGTATTTTTTCAAAGCTGGTCATCTCACACCACTCATTTTGGTGTTGACCCGGTTTTCATCATGTGTGCCAATGTACGTTTTTACATTGTACACAAACAATCTTGGGGAGGAAAAAACACAAATGAAGAAACAAAATATGGTTGTGTCCTCAAGGGGATAAAAGGCTCTGTAATCACCAAGCCAGTGCTCATTGTAACTGAAGCCATTGAGCTGTGTGCGTCCCGTGGAGTAGTTATTCAAGTCTATTGCTGTCTGCCTCCATTAACGTGGCATCCTCGAATAGGGCCCTGATATAAGGGTCATGGGCCATGCCTAGAACCTATTTGCATTTATTACCTAGCAGGACTGACAAGTTCTAGAGAAAGGGTTAGGTCCCCTTCCTTTTAAGTGATTTATACCCATTGTGTTGACTTAGTTATTTTCCCTGCTACTCCATGGAATTTATTCATATGCCATTTTTTTGAGTTTGGACATTTTTGCAATTTCTGTTTATTTATGTTTGTATGTATTTTCAATATAGGTTTTATGCCAGTTCATTGATATGTGTTTGTGTACAATGTAAGCATACATTGGCACACATTGATAAAAACCAGGTCAACATACCCCAAGATGAGTGGTGTGAGATGACCAGCTTTGAAAAAAATACATGATTGTGTATTACCCTGTTGGAAGATGTTGATGCTATGTGTGTCTGGATGTAACCACCCAGTGGTTGTAAATGACCTTGCAGCCTGTCAAGCATTTTGCTAGCATATCGCAAGAATGTATGGAATTTGCATCATGAGAAATTGGGAGTGAAATGTAGAAACATTAGTAGAACCAAGGTATGAGTTGTAGTAGAAGGAGTAAGGTACCTGCTTATGTTTATACTTCAGGAGCAATTATTATGTTCTGCTAGATTTAAGTTTTTCGAGTCAGCGATGGGACACCGGTTGCAGTCAAAAACAAACCTCAATGAGCAAACAGGTACTGGGAATGGTGTCAATACAACACAAGCAATCTGGCCTTATGACCCATCCGAATCAGGAGTAACTGACTCTGTGCTGCAAATTCAGACCTGCTATTGACATGCTATCTTTCTGTAGCAACTGAGCAATATGAGTGTTCAAACGAAGGGTCAAGATGCTCTCTCACTCAGTTGTTCAGCCAGATTTCATTGAACGGAGTCCAAGCTCCCCATGATCAGGAAACTCCACGGCCTGTTCCTGCCAAGCTGCCTCATATTTTCATCAGAACTCTGATCTCTCCTCAGTATGATGACCGTATATTTCAACCTTTGCTTTGATCACCACACTAGGGGTAAGACCCACACACACCATAGCCAAAGGAAACATGCCAGGACCTATACAAATTAACAATTGATAACATATTTAAACAAATATAACCCCTACCAACAGTTCTACACTATAACCTCCTATACAACTACACAAACACAGGAGGAATGGCCCCAACCCTACAATTCTACTTAATTATTATTTTAATTAGTTACTAACCAACATTTTTCCAGGTAGGGTTAAAAAAAGTAAAGAAATATTCCAGATATAAATAGAGTAATCATAAAATGTCTAGAATACGTGTTGGAAGATAGCCAAATTGTACCATATCTCAGCTTTGATATTTTAATTTTGTAAGCCACTAATACTGTATCATAATTATTTGCATCTATGATCTCCAACGAAGAAAATCTAACTATATATCAATATGCTCATAAATCATCTGCAGGCAAAAAGTATTGTATTTTTACACAGATAATTAGAGAATTTACGGATGACTTGCTCTCACTGTTTACACTATCTGCGTTTGACATTTCTTGTACAGTCTTAACAGCAGGAAAATTACATGATGATGTTATCAAAGGAATCATGCCTCCTGGAATTCAAATTGAAATTTACCTGTAAGGATTTTTTTTGTATATTTCTTTAAAACTATCTGAAATATATATATGTGTACTCATGGACTCAGGTTTGCTGTGGCAAAGTTGACCCTATGCTTGTATATTAGAGAGCTGCATACGTAGCAATTACCTAAAATAATTACTAAATTGTAAAAAAAAACCTCAACTTAAAGGGGTTGTCCCGCGGCAGCAAGTGGGTCTATACACTTCTGTATGGCCATATTAATGCACTTTGTAATGTACATTGTGCATTAATTATGAGCCATACAGAAGTTATAAGAAGTTTTTCACTTACCTGCTCCGTTGCTAGCGTCCTCGTTTCCATGGAGCCGCCTAATTTTCGGCGTCTAATGGCCAAATTAGACGCGCTTGCGCAGTCCGGGTCTTCTTCTTTTCTCAATGGGGCCGCTCCGTGTAGCTCCGCCCCGTCACGTGCCGATTCCAGCCGATCAGGAGGCTGGAATCGGCAATGGACCGCACAGAAGCCCTGCGGTCCACCGAGGGAGAAGATCCCGGCGGCCATCTTCAGCAGGTAAGTAAGAAGTCACCGGAGCGCGGGGATTCAGGTAAGCGCTGTGCGGTGTTCTTTTTTAACCCCTGCATCGGGGTTGTCTCACGCCGAACAGGGGGGGGGGGGGGGTTTGAAAAAAAAAAAACCCGTTTCGGCGCGGGACAACCCCTTTAAGTAATTATTTGATGATAGTGATGTAATAATAACTGCACCATAGGCAGAAAACTGTATGCATATATGGCTTATATTCTGCAGATATGCTTCTGCGCTTCATAGAAAGCTCCATTTATTATCAAAAATTTTATTGTAACCAGTCTGGTTCTTTGTTGAAGCCTCCGGTGTTGTAGCCTGTGCAGATCGAGAGCATAGTCAAAGGAGAGCCAGGAGTTGGTAACAGTAGGTCTCAGTTTGCAGTACAAGGGAAGCAAGCAGGTAACATTGTCAGGAGGAATGCCAGAGGTCGGTAACAGTTGGTCTCAGTTTGGTTGCAGAGGAGCAGGCAGGTAGTGGAACTTAACTATGGCTGTAAGGCACAATAATCATGCACTAGAGCAGAGCCAGGGCCAGGCTTTTATAGTTTGCCTAATCAGAAGCAGGGCGAGGCCAGGACAGGGAATCAGACCAGGCATACAGGATCATGGCTAAGCTTAGCAGGGAAGCTGTCCAAATGGCTGATTGGTTCAGCAGGGAGAACTGCCGACTGGAGTACAGGAGGTCCTGAGTTCAATCCCTGACATTAATAATAAAATAACAAATACTCATCTTTCATATCCCAATGGTCCCCCATTGCACTATGTTTACTAGGCCACAGTTATCACATGCATTGTGCAACATTGACCACATAACATTTATACTGACATCCATCTGCATCAAAAATAGATTTAAAGAGGAACTTTCAGCTATCCAGTAAATCTGTTTAGTACATACTTGTTTTCCCTATGGAGCATCTTTTCTTAGAAATCTAAAGTGTACCATTCCTCTGTTATTCCTTTTAGAAATGTATGGCAAGAAAAAAATAGGGGTGGAGCTACCTGAGTAAGTAATTTGGATAAATATAGGTATAGGAGTAATGTGCAGAAGATTCTTCTCTCTTGTTAAAATGGTGGGTCGTGGAAAAGACCTTGTTGTTCGGATGCAGACAACCCAATAATAGTCTCACTGGCAGGTGAGACTATTGTAATGGATTAGTGAAGAGAAAAAAATGTGATAGGTATAGGTGCCTCTCTGACTAGTACACCATGCACATGCCAACAGCTAACACAAGGTGTATCCCCAGCTATAACTGAGGAAGTGGTGTTTCCCCAAAACGCATCTTTTTATGCTGGTACAAAATAAAACAGAGAAGTTGATCTTACTTCTTGCATTGTATTGAACATTATATTTCGGTCAGTTGCGCCTATACCCATCACATTTTTTTCTCTTCTAGAAATGTATGAATACAATGACAACTGGTTTTTTCTATCTTCCTTGTCCAGAGGGTGCATCCCTACAGTCCAAGGTTGCCACTTGCTCAAGAATTCCTGTACAGTCCATACTACTGGTCATACAGGCACATACAGTAGAGTTAAACAGCTCTGTGTTAATCAGGGATGGCCAAACTTTTGGCATCTCTGGGCCAAAGTAAAAGAAGAAGAGTTTCCTTGGGCCATAAATTAAATGCAGAAACACTAACGAAATGTGCTAGAATTCTGCATGTGGATTTTGCCAATTTGTAGGGCTAAATACACATGCGGATCCACAGCAAAAACCATGGCAGAAAGCCAAAGGTTTTGATGCCGTTTTAGAGGTGGAATCAGCACGTGTAAAAATTCTGCCATGAGAACATACCCTTAGGGTTCAAATAATCAATTAATATCCACCTGAGATAGAGGCAGGCAGCACTGAACTGATGACTTCTAAATTAATGTAGCTGGAGTGTCTGATCTGGCTAACAACTGTTTGCACTGGGTGATGAGCTAGCTGCAGCCTGAGAGAATTAGAGAGGGGTAGGAACAAGTGGAACAAACAATGGTGTGGGGAAGATTCCACTACTCTGCTGAGTACATCCCAATGACTTCAGGCCAGCAATGTGTCACATACTGCCTGGAAGTGACACTACCAAGCTCTGGACCAATGAGTGGGCTAACTGGCTTTGACTTAGCCAGCATGGCTCCCTATTGGCTCTCCTCTCAACAGTGACTCTTAAACAACATAGAGCAGCAACAGCAGTATTGAACTATAAGAGCCCACCCCTGAGGTCCTGCACCTTGCGTGTCAATATCTTCATACTCCATTACTTCACAGTCACACACAGTAGTAGTTGGGCAAGCAGGCATTTCCTATACCCAGGGCCGGCCGCATGTAGTTAAACTATCACTGATACAGGCCGGCCCACCGAGAATTATACTGATGCAGTAAACAGACTCCTGTATGCTGCATTCATAGCCATCCTGGGCTGCATGTAAATGAAGGTGCATGACCACCAAAATGTTGATTGGGCTCGTTTGTTGTAGAAAATTTGCCAATGTAAAGGGGCCTTTAGCTTTGTGCTATTTACTGTAACTTTCTATCAGCAAGCTACACCTGCAAGCCAAGCATACGTTTTAATCCAAGGTTTAATGTTTATCTCTTCCCTGTTATTTATATTACTATTCTAATGTTTATAGCATTAAATCATAATGATTAACCAGTTTATTATACTCTAAATTTACTTTGCACCTGGTGTGTACTCATTAATTGATTAATTGCGAGTCACCTCTTTCATTCCCTCTATAAATAACATACATTAATGCATGCAGTATACATTCTAACTGTTAAACTTTGTGTAATATTTAATGTACCATTTTATTGTGATTCAAAGCATTTGCTTTTTACTGTTAAACTAATGGAATCGGTCAAAAGCAAACACCCCTATATACCTTGTATTTTTAGATCAGTTTCACTTTATTACATGTTTACTAGAGATGAGCGAGCATACTCGTCCGAGCTCGATACTCGTTCGAGTATTAGGATGTTCGAGATGCTCGTTACTCGTGACGAGTACCATGCGGTGTTCGAGTCACTTTCATTTTCTTCCCTGAGAAATTTGCGCGCTTTTCTGGCCAATAGAAAGACAGGGAAGGCATTACAACTTCCCCCTGCGACGTTCAAGCCCTATACCACCCCCCTGCAGTGAGTGGCTGGCGAGATTAGGTGTCACCCGAGTATTAAAATCTGCCCCTCCTGCGGCTCGCCACAGATGCATTCTGACATAGTTCAGGGAAAGTGCTGCTGATGCCGGAGCTGCTATAGGGAGAGCGTTAGGAGTGATTTTAGGCTTCAAGAACCCCAACGGTCCTTCTTAGGCCATAGAAATCGCAGATCGCACCTATGTGCGATCTGCGATTCCTATTCTCTTCTCTATATGCGCTCAATGGGGCCGGCGGCAGCAGCGCCGACCCCATTGAGAACATATAGAAGACAAATCATTCTTCTCTGCCACAGCTGTTACAGCTGTGGCAGAGAAGAACGATGTTTGCCCATTGAATTCAATGGAGCCGGCAATACAGCCGGTTCCACTGAAAGCAATGGGTTGCCGGCGATCGCGGGATGAATTGTCAGGAAGGGCTTAAATATATAAGCCCTTCCCTGCAATTCATCCAGAAATGTGTTACAGTAAAAATATATACCGTATATATCGGCGTATAAGGCGACGGGGCGTATAAGACGACCCCCCAACTGTCACCTTATACGCCGGGAATACAGCGGAGCAAAGAATAAAAATCATTACTCACTTCCCCCGGCGTTCTGCGGTGCTGCTGCAGGCTGTCGCTCCCTCCTGGTCCCCGGCAGAGCATTGCTTTCTGGATACAGGGCTTGAAATCCCCGCCTCCAGAAAACACACGTGCCTTCAGCCAATCACAGCCATTCAATGACATCATTGTCATTGGCTGTGATTGGCTGAAGGCATGTGAGTTTTCTGGAGGCGGGGATTTTAAGCTCTGCGTCCAGAAAGCAATGCTCTGCCGGGGACCAGGAGGGAGCGACAGCTTGCAGCAGCGCCGCAGAACGCCGGGGGGAAGTGAGTAATGATTTTTATTCTTTGCTCCGCTGTATTCCCGGCGTATAAGGTGACAGTTGGGGGGTCGTCTTATACGCCGGTATATACGGTATATATTTTTATTTTTACACATTTCTGGATGAATTGCAGGGAAGGGTTAAATATTTAAGCCCTTCCCGACAATTCATCCAGCGCTGTCCGGCAGCCCATTGCTTTCAGTGGAACCTGCTGTATTGCCGGCTCCATTGAATTCAATGGGCAAACATCGTTCTTCTCTGCCACAGCTGTTACAGCTGTGGCAGAGGAGAACGATCTTTATGCTGACAGTGCGGGGGGGGGGGCACTCTTGCCGCTATTGTGGCTTAATAGTGGGACCTGGGAACTTGAGATGCAGCCCAACATGTAGCCCCTCGCCTGCCCTATCCGTTTCTGTGTTGTTCCCATCACTTTCTTGAATTGCCCAGATTTTCACAAATGAAAACCTTAGCGAGCATCGGCGATATACAAAAATGCTCGAGCATCACGAAAAGTTCGTCCCGAGTAACGAGCACCCGAGCATTTTGGTGCTCGCTCATCTCTAATGTTTACACATCCAAAATATTTCAATACAATGTGTTGAACAGGAATCAGTCAGCAGGGCAGGCCCCTTTACATTAGGTGACAATCATCGAGCAGCAAAATACCATGTCACATATGCCAACAGGTAATGGTTCTTCTCCACTATGGCAGCCCTCTGGGAGTTGCTAAATGCCCAAGAACAAAGGAGAGTCTTTGCATAAGCTCAATAACACGTAAACATATTCTTTCCTTTGACTCTTTAGAAGTAGAGGGGATAGCTGGGCTTTTAAAAATAGATAACTTTTATACAGGAAGTAGTCAAAAAGATGGATCAAGCGCCATATCTTAATACTGGTGTCCTATATTAAAATAGCAGTAGTATACTTGAATAGGAAGGAATGGATGCGCTACACTATTGCATGGTTCACAGGTTCCTGGGGGCTTCGGAACATGGATTTCAATTTTGTGTTTTGGCTCCTGTAAGAGAAAGAGAGCAAAACTAGATATGAGCGAGCACCAAAATGCTCGGGTGCTCGGTACTCGAGTCAAACCTTTCATAATGCTCAAATAACAAATCCCATTGAAGTCAATAAGGGACTCGAGCATTTTTGTATGGGACCGATGCTTCGCATAGTTGATGATTTGTCAAACACCAGAAAACATCAGAAAGTCGTGGAAACACCACAGAAACGGATAGGGAAGGGCAGGGGCAGCATGCATGGCTGCATCTGAGGCTCCCAAGTCCCACTATTAAGCCAAAATGGGGGCAAGAGCCTGGCATCATCCCCATAACAATTTACTTGGGACAAACCCTCATTAGCAAGGTACACGCGTTGGCCCATCTTAGCTAAGCACCACACTACCTGCAACCAAGGACAATCACTGCCTGTGGGTGACACCGCTGCCTCTTCTGGGTTACATCCTGGCATTGCTGTCCAACCCCCTTCCCACACGACCCTGCGTCCACAACGCACCCAAAATTTTCCCTGCGCAGCGTTCAGCTGGCCTAATGCCACACGCTCGCTTCATAGCCACACCACCCTCATGTCTATTTATAAGTGCATCTGCGATGAGGAGAAACCAGGGACACACACTGCAGAGGGTTGGCAGGGCTAGGCAGCGACCGTCTTTGAAAGTGTGGGCGATAGCCCACAATGCTGTTGAGAATTGATGATAAATTGACGTACGATCATCGTTCTAATCCCGTGCCACCTCTGTCGCAAAATTGTCAAGAGCCGCAAACGTGGGCATAAAGGGGACTCAGGTGTCAGCACTTCTACACATCTCCACAATGCAGCAATACTCTGTGTGGGAAGCACGTGAGCGGGCCCAGGGTCAGGCTCGGTCCCAGCCTCCACCTAGTGTGACCCAAGGTGCCGCAAGTTACATAGCAATGGGAAATCCATGTGTCCCCACACAATTCATTTTGTGTAGGTGTGAGATAGCTCAACGCCACAATGGGAAGTCTTTGAGTTCCTTGGGCTCGCCTATGCTGTCGGTGCACAAAGATGGTATTACACAGGAAGAAATCAGAGACCCCAAACATGGCTGAGTTTCACCCCGCCAAGGGCCACGGCCTCGGTCCACATTTCTGCCCTAGTCAGTCAGTGTATTTGTGCCAGACAGGTAAAACAACGCAATGGGAAGTCTTTGTGCACCCACAGCATAGGCGAGCCCCTGGAACCCAAGGACAGTATTACACATGAAGAAATCAGAGTGCCCAAACATGGCAGAGTTTCACCACACCAAGAACCTCCACCTCGGACCCCATTTCTGCACAATTCATTCTTTGCATGTGTCAGATAGCTGAACAATGTAATGGGGAAGCCTTTGTGCACCCACATTATAGGCAAGCCCCTGGAACCTAGGGACAAAATTAAACAGGAAGAAAAGAGAGTGCCCAAACATGGTTTCACTCCGCCCAGTACCTCGGCCCACACTTCTGCCGTAGTCATTCAGTGTATTTGTGCCAGATAGGTAAAACACCGCAATGAGAAAGCCGTCTGCACCCTAGCCAAGTCAGTCAGTGTATTTCTGCCAGATAGGTAAAACAATGCACTGGGAAGTCTTTGTGCACCCACAGCATAGATGAGCCCATGAAACTCAAAGACGATATTACACATAAAGAAATCAGAGCGGCCAAACAAGGCAGTTTCACCCCACCCAGGACCTCAGCCTCGGCTCTCACCCTCAGTAATCGTGGGCATAAAGCAGATTCGAATGCTAGTACAGCTGTGAACGTCTCTTTAAATCAGTTACGGTTGCTTTCATCGCTCCAAAGACTGGATGAACCATAAAGAAGTTCCACAGGCCATACCTGCCGTTGATTCCTTCCCCCCAGGACCTTGGCCTCTGCCCACACCCTCAGTAATCGTGAGCCTCAAGCTGACTCGGATGCTAGTGCAGCTGTGAACGTCTCATTAATGCAGTTACGCTCCTTTTGTTTGGCCCAAACCACTGTCTCAGATAACTGTGGTAATACGAGAGAAAATACATGTTGCCCACCGCTGATCCCCAGACCCCAGGCAGGAGGAGGAGGTGGCATAATAAGGCCGAGAAACCATGACCGAGGTAGGACATGCAATGCTCTGTGTGGAAAGTACGTGAGCGGGCCCTGGGTCAGGCTCAGCCCCAGTCTCCACCTTGTGTGACCCAAGGTGCCATGAGTTAAATAGCTTTGGGAAATCCATGTGTCCCCACACACTTCATTCTGTGTATGTGTCAGGCAGCTGAACACCGCAATTGGAAACCTTTGTGCACCCACAGTATAGGCGGACCCCAGTAACATTTCTGTAGCAAGAGTATAGGCAGACCCTTGCAATATTTCTGTAGCAAGAGTATAGACGGACCCCAATAACATTTATGTAGCAAGAGTATAGGTGGACCTCTGTATCATGTCTCTAGCAAGAGTAAAGGTGGACCCCAGTAACATTTATGTAGCAAGAGTATAGGCGGACACCTGTAACATTTCTGGAGCAAGAGTATAGGCGGACCCCAACCACATTTATGTAGCAAGAGTACAGGCGGACCCCTGTAACATTTCTGTAGCAAGAGTATAGGCGGACCCCAATAACATTTATGTAGCAAGAGTATAGGCGGACCCCTGTAACATGTATGTAGCAAGAGAATAGGTGGACCCCAATAACATTTATGTATCAAGAGTATAGGCGGACCCCAGTTACATTTATGTAGCAAGAGTATAGGCGGACCCCTGTAACATTTCTGTAGCAACAGTATAGGCGGACCCCTGTAACATTTCTGTAGCAAGAGTATAGGCGGACCCCAATAACATTTCTGTAGCAAGAGTATAGGCGGACCCCAATAACATTTCTGTAGCAAGAGTATAGGCGGACCCCAGTAACATTTATGTAGCAAGAGTATAGGCGAACCCCTGTGACATTTCTGTACCAAGTGTATAGGCGGACGCCTGTAACATTTCTGTAGCAAGAGTGTAGGCGAACCCCTGAAAAAATTCAGTTACCAAGAGTGTAGGCGAAAGCCGGAAAAATTAGTTAGCTAACAGTATAGGCAAGGGCCTGAAAAATTGGTGTACCAAGAGTACAAGTGCCCCCCTGAAAAATTGCTCAACCGCAAGGGCAGGTGAAACCATTAAACATTTTTTAAAGATACAGCTCGCTGTTGCTTAATTTGTAACAGAACCTGGAGGCAGCCCTGTAAAAAAATTGGTTTCTGTTAAAGTATAAATACTTTCGAAACTTTGAAAATTGTAAAAAAACATTTAAACAGATTCTTTTGGGCTGCAGAAAAATTGGCAGTTCAGTGTGATGACATGCTGTTTTAGGAGGAGGAGTAATAATGTCCAAGAGTGATTGACAAAGCTAATTCCCCCTTTTTTGGTGATAGAGGATGCATTTTTCTCCTGTTGCAGTGAAAAGAATCATTAGGTTCCGCTGCTTTTCGCTAGTGGAGAAGAGAAGTCTGGGAAAATCCAGCCTTTGTTCAACTTTATGACTGTAAGCATGTCGGCACTGGCAGTTGACAGGTGGGTATGCTTATCCGTGAAGATTCCCCCAGCTGCACTAAACACCCTCTCTGACAAGACGCTAGTGGCAGGGCAGGCCAGCACCTCCAGAGTGTACAGCGCAAGTTCATGCCACGTGTCCAGCTTTGACACCCAATAGTTGTATGGAGCAGAGTCATCACGGAGGACGGTGGAACGATCCGCTTCGTACTCCCTCACCATCTTTTTACAGTGCTCCCTTCAACTCAGCCTTGACTGGGGAATGGTGACACAGTCTTGCTGGGGAGCCATAAAGCTGGCAAAGGGCTTGGTGTGTGTTGCCCTGCCTGCGATGGATATGCTGCATGATCCCTGCGCCTCCCCTGCTACTTGGCCCTCGGAACTGCATCTTCTGCCACTAGCGCTGTCAGATGGGAACTTTAGCATCACTTTTTCCACCAGGGCCCTGTGGTATTGCATCACTCTCGTACCCCTTTCCTCTTCGGGAATGAGAGTGGAAAGGTTCTCCTTATACCGTGGGTCTAGAAGGGTGTACACCCAGTAATCCATGTTGGCCAGAATGCATCTAACGCGATGGTCACAGGAAAGGACTCCTAACATGAAGTCAGCCATGTGTGCCAGGGTGCCAGTACGCAAAACATTGCTGTCCTTACTAGGAGAACGACTTTCAGGATCCTCCACCTCCTCCCCCTTCCCCTCCTCTTCAGCCCATACAAGCTGAACAGATGAGAGGCAAGCAACATGGGTACCCTCTGCAGTGTGGCCAGCTGTCTCTTCCCCCTCCTCCTCCTCCCCCTCTCCCTCCTCTTCCAAAGCGTGCTGAGATATAGACATGAGGGTGATCTGGCTATCAAGCGACATACTGTCATCCCCCATCTCCTGTTCCAGCCGCAAAGCATCGGCCTTTATGCTTAGCAGCGAACTTCTCAGCAGGCAAAGCAGCAGGTTGGTAACGCTAATAATTGCCGCATCGCCGCTTACCATCTGGGTAGACTCCTCAAAGTTTCTGAGGACCTGGCAGATGCCCACTCCTCAGTAAAGAATTGCGGAGGCTGACTACCACTATGCCGCCCATGTTGCAGCTGGTATTTCACTATTGCTCTACGCTGCCCGTACAGCCTGACCAACATGTGCAGCGTAGAATTCCAGAGTGTGGGCATGTCGCACAGCAGTCGGTGCTCTGGCAGCTGAAACCAACGTTGCAGGGTCCTCAGAGTGGCAGCGTCCGTGGTGGACTTGCGGAAATGTATGCAGACGCGACGCACCTTGCCGAGCAGGTCAGACAAGTGGAGGTAGTTTTTCAGAAACCGATAAACCACCAGATTGAAGATGTGGGCCAGGCATGGCTTGTGTGTGAGGCTGCCAAGCGGCAGAGCCGCCACCAGGTTACGGCCGTTATCACACACGACCATGCCAGGTTGGAGACATAGCAGCGAAAGCCGGAGGTTGGTCTGCTCTGTCAGACCCTGCAACAGCTCGGGGGCCGTGTGCCTCTTGTCATCTAAGCTGATTAGTTTCAGCATGGCTTGCTGACCCTTGCCCACCGCTGTGCTGCCGCGCACTACCGACTGCTGGCAACGTGCTCACACTTCTTAATTGAGAGGTAGAGGTGACGGAGGAGGAGGAGGGGGAGGGTTTGGAGTAGGTGGCATAAAACGCCGCTGATACCAGCACCGAGGTAGGACCTGCTATTCTGAGTGTGGGTAGTTTGTGAGTGGTCCCAGGCTCTGACTCGGTCCTAGCCTCCACCAAGTTCCCCCAACGTGCCGCCAGGGAGATATAGTGGCCCTGACCGCCAGTACTTGTCCACGTGTCCGTGGTTAAGTGGACCTTCCCAGTAACCGCGTTGCTGAGGGGATGATTTATGTTGCGGGAGACGTGCTGGTGTAGGGCGGGGATGGCATACCGGGAAAAACCGGGGACCGAGTAGCGCGGGACTGCCGCCACCATCATACTTTTAAAAGCCTCCATTTCCACAAGCCTGTACAGCAGCATCTCCAGGCTGATTATTTTGGCAATGTGCACGTTTAAAGCTTGTGCATGCGGGTGGGTGGCGGCGTATTTCTGCTTTCACTCCAATGCTTGTGTTAGCGAGAGCTGAACGCTGCACTAAGAGACATTGCTAGATGGAGTGGAGGACCATGAAGGTGAGGGTGTGGGTGCAGGCCGGGAGGCGCTCGTGCCTGCATCCTGGGAGGGGGATTGGATCTGTGTGGCAGGTTGTGGCACAGGGGAAGAGGGAGTGGTGTAACCGGGGGAGGGGGGGGAAGTCCTTCATCCCACCTAGTAGGGTGCTTGGCCATCATATGCCTGCGCATGCTGGTGGTGGTGAGGCTGGTAGTGGTGGCTCCCCGGCTGATCTTGGTGCGACACAGATTGCACACCACTGTTCGTCGGTCGTCAGCTCTCTCACTGAAAAACATCCACACCTTTGAACACCTAGCCCTCTGCACGGACGCTTGCTGTGAGGGTGTGCTTTGGGAAACAGTTGGGGGATTCTTTGCCCTGGCCCTGCCTCTACCCCTTGCCACTCCACTGCCTCTTCCAACCTGTCCTGTTGCTGCACTTGCCTCCCCTGCTGAAGCCCTGTCCTCAGTAGGCCTAGCAAACCAGGTGGGGTCAGTCACCTCATCGTCCAGCAGCTCTTCCTCTGAATCCTCTGTGCACTCCTCTCTCGGACTTACTGCCCTTACTACTACCTCACTGACAGACAACTGTGTCTCATCATCCTCATCCACAAAAAGCTCTTGAGACAGTTGCCGGAAGTCCCCAGCCTCATCACCCGGACTCCGGGAACTTTCCAAAGGTTGGGCATCAGTCACGACAAACTCCTCAGGTGAGAGAGGAACCATTTTTTCCCACTCAGGGCAGGGACCCGAGAACAGTTCCTGGAAGTCTGCCTGCTGAGAATATGTCATTTTCATGGAGTGAGGAGGCTGGGAGGAAGGAGGAGCACCCAGAGGATTCAGAATTGAAGTCCCTAGGCCGGAAGTAGTGGACTGCGTAGAAGACTGGGTGGTCAATCCATTGCTGGACGCATTTTCTGCCATCCACAACAGGACTTGCTCGCACTGCTCTGTTTGTAATAAAGGTCTACCACGCAGACCCGCAAATTGTAATATGAAGCTGGGGAGGCCAGAAACTTGCTAATCCCTCAGCAGCCGTCTGTGATTCACCACGCCCAGGAACTCGGCCTGTGCCCACACCCTCACTTGAACGCCTGTGTCCATGTCCACGTCCTGGACCCTCCACCCTACTCCTCATCATGGCGGATTAAGAATAGAGCAGGGCCCAAATAAATTACCCCACTGTACAGCGCTGACAACTGTGGCTAATTCACCACACACAGAGACTTGTAGATAGTGGAGGTTCTATGCTGTGACTAGAAAAAATAACCCACTGTTTTGCGCTGATACCTAGAGGTAATTTACCACTCACAGAGACTTGTATATAAGAGAAGCTGTATGGAGTGGGAGAAGTCTCTAAAGCCAGTGGATAGTGCTGGTAACTGCGGCTATCTCAACCCCCCTCAAGGAAAGGGTATTGTGAGATGTTCTGCACAGCTGAAATACTATGCAGTGGCCTAGAAAATATTAGAGTAATACAAAAGTTGGTGCACCACTGCTCACAGCCAGCGACAACTATAATGCACACGGTGAGATGTAGCCCTAAGAAGGACCGTTGGGGTTCTTGCACAGAGGAGCAGGAGTTCTGTAAAACTTTCTCTATATAGGCAGCTCTGTCCCTAAACTCTGCGTAATGCACTGCACACACAGAACGGTATAACTGAACTACTTTGCAGTAGCCTAGGAACTTTTAGAGTGTAGTTTCACGGTGAGAGCTCGTTGTAAGGCACCGCAGGCTAAGTAAACTATAACTGCAAGGTTGGGAACAGGCATAGATGCGTAATACAAAAATTGGTGCACTATTGCTCCCAGCCAGCCACAACCATAATGCACACAATGAGGAGTAGCCCTAAGAAGGACCGTTGGGGTTCTTGTCGACAGGATCCTACGCTAACACTATCCCTGTATATGCAGCAGCACTTTCCCTAAACTCTGCCAGCATGTGTCTGAGGCGAGCCACGGGCGGGACCAGTTTAAGTACTCGGCGGTCACCTGATCGGCCCAGCCACTCACTACTGTGGGGTGGGATAGGGCTGGCACGTAACAGCAGGAAGTGGTAATGTCTTCCCCGCATGTTTATTGGCTAGAAACTGGCGCTAAACATGCGGGAAAGGAAATGGAATTGACTCGAGTACCGCGTGGTGCTCGTCTCGAGTAACGAGCATCTCGAGTACCCTAATGCTCGAACGAGCATCAAGCTCGGATGAGTGTACTCGCTCATGTCTAAGCAAAACCCAATTGCAAAGTTGAAGAGTAGCATTTGAGAAGAATAAATCTACTTTCAGCATATCTCTAAGCCCTATGGGACTACTGCTATGACTTAAGTAAGGAAAACATGCTCAAAATGGCAATAACATCCAACAGTATTATTTGGATATAATGCAAACAGTTTACTAACTTTTGATTAATGCTATAACTTAGCCCATACCTTACGAATAGGGTGTCCTTAATATTGTTCATTCAGACTAGAATTATCGGAAAAATAAATGGTTTAACCTGGCCAGCGATGAATAGCTCAAAAGATGCTGTTTGAAAATAAGAGTCTCCTCTGAAGTAACTTAATCTTTTAGGAACTTCGGGTTAACCAAATTACTAAATCCAAAATATGGAGTCACTGTCCCCTTAACTAATAATTAGCACAGAACCTTTATGGAGGTTTTACAGTGATGATGTCAAGATAAGTGATGGCACTCATGATTACACACCAGCAAAACCTGAATATCTAGATAGTGGCTTTAGATCTCTCAGCTTTCACTGGAGGCTTCTCCATGTGACGACTCAACACTTGTGGTTGGTGATTGCAGCTGAGGTTTCCTTCAATAATCAACAGACCTCCCTCTGCAACTCACATTGCAACAACTTGGTAGCATCACTCCACTAATCCGAATTGTGCTTTCTCTCTCTGGTATAGAAAACCCCAACTTTCCAATACAACTGGGGAAGCTCTCTGCAAAAACTGCCGAGTCACACCACAGCATAGGGAACAGGACCTACCTTTTATACCCAGCCCATCAACCAATCTAAAGGCAGCTTACTTTCTATTAATCCACAGCTGGAAAGTTAGAGTAAAAAACAGTCATATGACCTCTCTGAACGTGGTAGTAGGAATATCTATATAAAGTACAGCAATTATTTACATGAATACATATGCATGGTTATTTAACCCCTTACAGAAGTTCATGCAATTTTACATCTCAGTTAAAATGCACTGGAGTTACAGATATCTATCAGTTAGAATTAACTCATAGGTGCCTGTAACTCCCAATAAAAGCCTGACACTGCAGTTGTGTGAGAACCACAACGCATAATGTCTGATGTGATTCTGTGATTCTGATAGTAGGGGAGGGAGGACCTATTGTGATATTAATACCAAGAATGCAGTTGAAAGTGGCAGGGTGCAGTTGGTCTCTTTTAAGAGCATCCTGCTGCTCCTTATTACTAAAAATAAAGAGCCAGAGTATAACCCCGCCACCATGACAATCCTGGTTGCAGTATCTTATAGGCTGATTCATGCTAGTGATAGACTTGGAGCCTCTGTTGGCCTCCTGGCTTCCATGACAACCCATCAACACCCAGTGATCTTGTCATGGCAAAGCCAGTAGGCTTACAGAAGATTCCCCTTCCCTGCTCTGCAAAACCACTTGGGTGCTGAAGTAGCTATTAACCACAACATCTAAGGAGTTAATCAACCCTCATTAGACAGCCAAACCCCACTCCAGCTAGCACAGGAAACAGCAAAAAAAAAAAAATCACAGTCCTCTAGAATAAGTAAAAATATATTACAGATTATGGGTCTTTTGAAAAAATACTGCAAAGGCTCCAGCATATTTTGAAAGTTGATTAGATACTGGGGCCAGACATACAGATAAACCATAAATTATACATAAGAGATCCAGGGTAGTAAATGATCATATAATCAGGAGCTGTCACAGACCAAATGAGAAGACGGTAGGAATAAAAGTCAGTTTTGCATGTAAAAGATACAAAGCGTGTAAAACCACAGGTGTAGGAACACATTTAAATTAAACATCTGCTCTTGCTTTATAACAGCCAAAGGCACATGACTGTAAAAAAAATGATACAAATATAGATACAAAAGTGTCTGGAATTTATAAATATATTTTTTTAATGACTCATTATGGCTTTCATTATGTCGTAATAACATATCAATGTATAAGGTCTCATTAAAAACAATAAAAAAGAGAGAAAAAATAAATATTATTCTGACATTTCACTCTGGACAGGTGATTTGTTCCTTTATTGATATTACTTTCCTGAATCAAGAATTGTCAGCCCCTTAGGCCAATGTGATGGTTTGCTGAAATGATGAATTACACATAATGCTGACTTTTAAACTCATATTTAATTGTTTAATGTCATGGTTCTTGGTAGAGCATTGTTGCTTGAAAAATAAATTGAGTAATTCAATTAAACAGCTACTGAAGATACATCATATCAGATGTAGAAAGGCAGTAACCCCAGCTTGAACTTGACATCTCAGATCGCTTCACTTATTTGATAAATGGATTACTGAAAATAATTGAAACACATGACTGCTGGAATAGGTCAGTAATACTTTCCTTACATTCTGCCTCTTAGCAGGACCTATTTTTCCTTGCACTATGTTTTTCAGGTCAAAGATTGCATATAGCTGGCAAATCGCATACGTAAAGCATTATTATTTAACTGGGACTTATTGCATTGAAAATGAACTCTGATGTTTTTTGTGTGTTCCTAGCTCATAGTAGGGAAACATATGTAAAAATGTAATATGTAGTAGGTCAAAATTGCGGAAGTGAATAAATACAACAGGTGCAAATAACATTGTATGAAAGTATTTTATGGCCTTTTTAAAAAATATAATATTTGTTTTGTTTTATAATCTCTTGTTTTACGTTTTATTTCGTCATCATAATTTTTCAGACTTATGGCTTTTCCTGTTTCCTTTCTTCCCTGTAATCCGCTTCATCACACATCTACCTCCTCCAACCCCTCATAGATTTCAGGCTAGAGTGCCTTGTATTTACTGTACCTAAAGTATCTAGTCTATACTGTTTCCATTTTTTGGAACGGAGTTTGTTGCATTGTCACTTTGAGAGATGTTATAGATCTCTCGATAATTAGAAGATGATAGCATTATATGAATAATCAAAACTACACAGGAACTGACTGCTGCTTCCCATGGTGCCAGAGTGTTTATGTACATAGATACACAGTGATACCTTGGGTTAAGAGTGCCTCAGCTTACAAGCTTTTTGGCTTGAGAACAGGCTCTCCCACAAATTTTTGCTCTGATTTAAGAGCAAAAACTTGGGTTACAAGCCTTGCTCTCCATGGGGCTGCCGCTGCTGTCAGTGGTCCCATTGAAAGCAATGGCCTGCCGGCAACCGCTGCAGTGATTTTGGGGGTTCGGCTTTAAATATAAGCCCTTCCTTGAAAATCATCCCTAGCTGTAGTAAAAAATATATACTCACCTGTCCGCTGCTGTTGGGCCTAAGGCATGTCTAGCCGCCACTTGTTCTCCCTGCATTTTTAATCCCCGCCTGCTGAAAAGCTTCAGAGCAATGCAAGGAGAACAAGCGGTGGCTAGACGCGCTTGAGCCCCGGCAGACAGGTGAGTATATTTATTTTTTTACTACAGCTAGGGATGATTTTCAGGGAAGGGTTTATATTTAACGCTCTTCCAGAAAATCACTGCAGGGGTGCCGGCGTCCTATTGCTTTCAATGGGGCAACGTCATCCCCATTAAAATTAGTGGGAGAGCTTTGCGATCAGGAACGGATTAATGGCTTTTCCATTAATTTCAATGGGGAAAATTGATTTGACTTACGAGTGTTTTGGGTTAAGAGCTCTGTCACGGAACGACTTGAACTCTTAACCCAAGGCACCACTGTAGATGGAGTTTTGACCATTTTTGCAACATTGCTGCTTTACCCAGCATTGTATTGTTGATTTGATTTTGATTCAACTATGTTATATTCTGTGAGCCCAAATGAATCAACTGAATTACACCTAGCTATCTTTTTTCTTTTACATAAGTATGGTTTTACTTTTGTAAAATGGAAAACTACTGCAACTTCTCTTGTTTAGTAGTCTCTGCCATGTCAACTTTACTTGCATACTAAAGTCATACTTGAATCATCGATCTAGAGCCAATGGAAGAAGTTGAGGATCCCATAAGGCAGGAAGCCCAGAACTACTATCTAGTAATGTACTACCCATTAGCTCTTAGGCCCTAATACAAAATGTGTAACAGAATCCCCCCTGCCTACCACATGCCATTTAGAATTCAGTGTCCTCTTGTGCGGTAGAAAGGCTTTTGCCCCTCTAGCATCCAAGGCTCAAGTGCGACTGATGCCACTGCACCCCCTATGGCTATGACCTAGTCCAAAATAATCATACTTATGCATATATAAACAAAAAAGTCCATGGAAAACAGCTAAAAAAATATGAACTCGTAAATAACAAAAAGTGTGGCCATGGTTCAGAAAGTAATAAAAGGCAATGCTAATTAATGAATTAGTTTTAAGCCTTAATTTGTACATGACATTTCAAAACCCTAAAGGGTAGTTTTTCCAATTAAGGTTATGGAGACATGGCTATGATCTTGCAAGGCTTTGATTTGCAAGTGTACAATAACACATAAAACAAATATGCGTTTCTTAATGTCCACAAAGCTTCAATAAAATCACATGCATATAATTAGAAATAGCTGCAGGAAACAGTCTGCTGTTTATTGGAGGTAGCCTAGTAAAACTGTTATATACTCCACATTGGATTACTCCTATCATGCAAAAGATTTGTAAGTTTTTAGATTAACTTCAAACATTAAAAGAGGTATATTAAAATAAAATGAAAAAAAAATAGCAAAAACAAACAAACAAATTCCTATTCATTTTATTATCTTCTTGTAGAATAAACCAATGAAGTTGAAATACTAGTTAACAAGTAAGATGAACAGGAAATGTGAATAAGGTAAAAATGTCACAAAACTATAATCAATTCTTGTTTAACAATAATTTGTCATGAGTTACTGTAATAACAATGACATTCTGTGCAAAAATGAGCTGGAATTTATGCAAGGAACCTACAATTAAGCAATAAAAAATAATTATTGTTAGAGAACGTACAATGTGTGTTTTATATGTAGGCTCTGAAAATATTGGTAGTCACCAAGGAGATCTGTGACTATAGAGCAGTGATGGCGAACCTTTTAGAGACCAAGTGCCCAAACTGCAACTCAAAACCCACTTATTTATTGTGAAGTGCCAACATGTCAGGGGGCGGGGCTTATCACGACATATGATTTTTACCTCCGTCGTTCTTAAAAGGACAAAGCTGTTTCAAAATAGACAGGGTGCGGATTTTGACTTCTTTTGGATGCGGAAATGCTGTGGAATTTGCCACGAAAATTTCCGCTGAGGACATTCTGCAGCATTTCCACCTCATGTAAACATATCCCAGCAGTGATATTGACCCCCCAGAGCGGCCCCAGCAGTAAGGGTGACTCCCCCAGAGCAGCCCCAGCGCTAATGGTGACCCCCCCCCAGAGCGGCTTTAGTGGTTATAGTGACCCCGCACAGCGGCCCCAGCGGTAATAGTGACATCCCACAGTGGTCCCCCAGTAGTAATAGTGACACCACACAGTGGTCTCAGTGGTAATAGTGACATCCCACAGTGGCCCCCCAGTAGTAATAGTGACATCCCACATCAGCCCAGTAGTAATAGTGACATCCCACAGCAGCCCCCAGTGGTAATAGTTACATCCCACAGCGGCCCCAGCGGTAATAGTGACACCCCACAGTGTTTCCCAGTAGTAATAGTGACACTTCACAGCGTCCCCAGCAGTAATAGTGACATCCCACAGTAGCCAGTAGTAATAGTGACATCCCACAGTGGCCCCTGTAGTAATAGCGCCCCCCCACCCTCTGAGACCCAAATCCCCCCCCCCCCCCCCGCCCCACAACTCCTCTGCTTGGCGCTGTTGCTGCCACTGATCCCAGGAGCACACAGTGACGGGCTGCCAGACACCTCTTCCCTTCCCTTGCTCTCGCGGAACCAAGTAGGAGATGTCAGAGGAGGGGGGAGGAGGATCCCGGCTGCACACTGACATCACAGTGTGCACTGGGATCAGCGCCTCTAGCAGCGCTGCTGAGTGAATACCAGCAGGGGAGTTGTGGCACTCCTGCCGGTATTTACTAATTGGGGAGTGGCCGAGGGCGGCGAGTGCCAGCTGGGAAGTCTCTGAGTGCCGCCTCTGGCACACGTGCCATATGTTCGCGACCACTGCTATAGAGTATAGAGGCAGTGTGTGAGTACATCTATACAGATCATAGAACTCTGAAGTCACTTCTAATACTCTTTATCATCTATTGGAGAGGGTATATTAGTTCTTAATATAATTGCTCTGCTGCTGCATAACCTCTTTTAGAAAAGTGGAGCTTCCCATCCACCAATATTTGATATAAAATATTGTATTCTTCTCAAAGAAAAGGTTTACAGCAGCCGAGGTGTATATACTGTAGTGCAGTAGTTTTATGTCCTTAGTGGCGACCAATACGTCTTTTTTACTGATGTTATTAATTGGCTTTAAACCTGCATATACATCTTTTTAAGGCAGTGGCTTGGCTGACCCCAGCCAGCCAGGCTTCTTCTCTAACTGCCAGGAGCAGAGAAACCTCAGATCCTGTCAGTTTAACCTGTTACATGCCACAATCAATAGCAACTGTAGCATGTAAGCCGATGACAGGGTGAGGGGTCCCCTTTGCCAGTTATCAATAGGTTCCGATGACAACGGAGTTTTTGCCACATAACTTAGCCTATGAAACTCCTCCTCCATTGGAGTCTATCGGACTGATATCATAGGCATAATAGAATATACTATGTATGTAATGCGGTGTATTATTCTAGCAATAGAACAATCCAATCTTCAAGTTCTCTTGAGAGACTAAAACATAGTGTCAAAAAAGTCCAATGAAGATTAACTAAAAAAATCTAGTTTAAAAAAAATAAACTTTTTTCTCCACAAAATTTTTTTAAATGGATAAAATCAGAGAAGGACATTTTTTTACCGCATTTGACACAGAGGCTGCAACGTCGCGTCCCCAAACTCCTGGTATCATGGTGCCTAAGATATGAGAGCAGATGCCAGGAGCACCGATAGAGATGCTACAGCCTCTAATTGTCCTCAATGGTCATGTGCTTCTGTCCAGTCACCTATCCGAAAGTTACCACCAATACTGGCCATGGCTCTCAGCTGTGTTCAGGGGTCCAGGAGCTCCAGGTGATTATACCCTCATTTTTTATTTTAGGTGCTGTCCGGGTCCTTCCCACTGATCTGCGGAGCTCCCGCATGCTTGCAGTCCCCAGTCGCTGACAGAAGTTTGCTTGCTGGTAACAGGGTTTGTGGACTAATCAATGCAGCGCTCAGTGAATAGAGATGAGCGAGCGTACTGGCTAAGGCAAACTACTCGAGCGAGTAGTGCCTTATGCGAGTACCTGCCCGCTCGTCTCTAAAGATTCGGGTGATGAGTTGCGCAATGAGCAGGGAGTAGCAGGGGGGGGGGGGGAGTGAGAGAGAGATCTCCCCCCCGTTCCTCCCAGCTCTCCCCCACCGCTCCCTGACCCCGGCCAGCACCCGAATCTTTAGAGACGAGCGGGCAGATACTCGCATAAGGCACTACTCTTGCCTTAGCAAGTATGCTCGCTCATCTCTATCAGTGAACCAATGCAATTGCTGTGATTGGTTCTTCGAGCGCTGCATTGATAGATGCAGTAAGCTTAGATGTTTATTTAAATAATTTAATAAATACCATTGAAACAAAAAAAATAAAAGTACCACAGTAGTTACATAAGTCATGCGCACATATAAATACCTGGCCTAAAACACCAGTCAAATTTCGCCAAGAGATATCAAGCCAAAAAGTCTAAATAATCTAATTAACATAAAGCAACATAAATATCACTGAATTCAGTCATTTTTACGCTGCTTTATGGTAATTCCATTGTTTAGCTTTTTGCACATACATGTGGATTTTCCAGTTGAAACTGGGGAAAAGAATCCCTAAAATGTTTGATTCCAAAATGACAAATGTAAACAAAATACATAAAACCAGCGATTGGCGTACTAGGCGAAAAGGAAATAGTAAATACATTCTCATGCTGTAGAAAAAGCACATCTTCAGCTAATGAAAATGAGCCTGAGGAATTGTAGCATCTTAAGTATGCTACATTAAAAATATGTAATTTAATAAGCTGATTATTAACAGAAATATTAGCAGTGCCTTATCAGTTTATTTAATTAATTATAAGGGGCTTAATGAAAAATGAAAGAAATCACTTTTTTATTTAAAGCTTAATGGAAAGACAATAGCAACAAATACAAATTAAATTGCACTTCATTTGAGTTAAGCAATTACTGAAAAACCTCTGAGTAAAAATATGGTCAGACAATATTAAATTCATATTAAATTATTTTCTTTAAAAAAAAAAAAACATAATTGTAGTTTATCTGTTATGTCATATGGAAACATTTACAGTTCAGAGAAAAAGTAAGTGAACCCTTAAGACTTTCTTAATTCATTAATAAAATGTGTTCTGGTTGTTTTCAAATGTTTGTGGTGATAATATAATCAGATAGTAGCAACATTATTTATTTATTAACCCTTTAGTGACCACCCATATGTGTTTTCACGTTCTGGGTGTCCGGGTTTTAATCCCTAGGGCTGTAAAAACATGCCAGCCCTGTGGACTAAAGCTCCGGGATCTGTGTGGATGATAGCTCCCTGCTATTGGCTGCTGTAGATACCTGAGAAGCTGGAGCTGTCGTGAGGCCATGGTGAGCGACCCCCGGTCACGCAATTGCCGTTATCCATTGGATAATTTATTGCATAAAAGTAAAAAAAAATTAAATAAAGTTCAAGTTTCATCTCACAGATTGGATTCATGAGGGGAGCCGAAGCTACTCACCTCCATCCTCCATGATATCCTGCGGCATTCGGGTTCTGCTAGGACCTTACGCCATCTTCTGCGCATGCGCGACAGATCTATAATGTCAAGCACATGCGCAAAAAGTCGGGGAGCCCGGGAGATTTAAAATTTCCCTGCTCCCGGCTAGCATGAGTAACCAAGAGCAGGGAGGTATCACTGGGGGCTGTGGTATGCATTGGCTAACAGTAATCATGTAAAATGAAAAGAAGTTTAAAAAGTTTAGGTTTTACCTCCCCTCTGGGATCATATCGATGAGTGGAGATCAAATTACGTACCTAAAGCCCCCGGTTTTATCTGTGCACCTTACCTCGGCTTCTGCGCATGAGCCCATTGGCAAAATGGCAGACACATGTATAAAAGCCGAGGATTGCCAGGGTAATTTAAAATCTCTTCTCCTGGCTACCAAATGTTGCCGAAATGGATAACAGCAATCATGTGAAAGTAAAAAAAAGTTAAAGTTTCACCTCCAATCATGGATCAGATCCATGAGGGGAGGTGAAATTATTTACCTAAGTCCCCCAATCAGATCTTTATCCGCAGACCTTTCCCCAGCTTTTGTGCATGCGCCTGTCGGCAAAGAAGGTGGACGTAAGCACAGAAGCAGAAGAGGGCCCGGGAAATTTAAAATCTCCTTGCTCCTGGCTACTAAAGGTAGCCGAGAGCTTGGAGCAGTGATCAAGAGCCACGGTGAGTGGTGTCCGGTCACATGATCGCCGTTATCCAATGGATAATGGCGATCACATAAAAGTTTTTAAAAGGTTGAAGTTTATTCTCCCCTCACTGATGAAGATAGTTCACCATCAATAGTATTTTCCTGGAAAACCCCTTCAAGCCAGAAGTAAATTACATGGGAAGAACAATGGAATTTTAGATTTGTAGACCAAATATCCTATAGTATTTTGACAATTTCACTTGCAATCAAACAAACATTTACAATATTTTTGGCATTATCCTTTTAAATTTATATCAATCATGACAAATATATTCCAGTATATTCTATGATTATTTTACATGATAAAGTAGTTTTAGTACATTAATTCAACATTATATGGCCTAAGAACCATATATTACTCTGAAGATAGTGGAAGAAATTATTCAGGTTATCATTACAATCAATTGTGTACATAATTATTACAATATGAGGTTCCGTGCATTTTACATTAAGGCTAGGGCTATGGTAGCAAGTTTCAGATATGCAACTTGCTCTTCAGTGACTGTTTTAGATTTTCAATTCCTCTGTAGAAAAATAAAACATGGCCAAGTCGCAAGCAGGTTGCAAGCAAACTGCAGTCAATGCTGACAAAGTCAAGGGTGAATTGAGACCTATGACCAAAAATCAGTGTTAGATTTTTGAAGACAGACCTGTCACAGTTGTGTAAGGTCAGGGGTCACAGCAAGACTGTGTTGACAATCATTAGATCCAATATCGTAACGCAACACTTCATGTTGCACAACCCATGTCACCATTTATCCCTAGCCTTATGTATTGTATATGTGTATAATATAATATGGATCCTAGACAATAATAATTGCAATGATTAAAAAGAAAACCTCAAACTCTTTACTGTTAAACCATTAATACTATAAACACTGTCAGTCGGATTAATAATAATTAAAAAAAAAAAACATAAAAGCATTTGGCACAATATGGGTCTGGCATACAGAGACTGCCTGTCAAATGCCTATGACTCCATACAGCAGCTAGGGACCCTATAGAGCAGCAGATGGGCCATTAAGATAGTATTACTGTGGATGCCATCAGTTCTCAGCTCTGACTGGGACATGTTCTTTAGAACTATGAGCAGCTGCTGCCATTTAGTGACAGCTTCCTACTATCTTTTGCCAACTGGCACAATTTAAGTCTTTGTACCTGAACTATTAAATGTGTGACTTGTAACATATTACTCTTTTGCAAAAATATGTGGTGGATGGCAAAAAAAAGGATAGAATCTAAATTTATAGATTTGGAATACCAGATAATGTCAATATATCTTGATCATTTGTATCTTTAAAGAAATGGGAAAAAGGTGGGGATAAAGTTTATTTTCCTACTCATGAGTTGATAAGTTGTATACTGTAACTCCATTTCTTTGTGATCAAGGTAGTCACAAAATATCTAATCAAAGTTCCTGCTCAAAGCAGCAGTTGTCCCTTTTCTAAAAAGATGCAAGCTTTTAAGAAATTGCAGAAAACTGTTACATAAGTGCAAGACAATACAACTGATGGTGGTAGAAATGGAAGAGGGGCCTAACATCTTTTCCTTGATATGCCCTGACTGGACATACCAATAAAGCAAAGCATCCGCCCTGAAAAGGGTGACTCCATGTCTGGAACCTAAATTTATTCCCTATACGTCCCTAAGTGTAATATGAAAGAGAGGGAAAATATAAGGACAGGGACAGACAGAATAAATAAACAAGCCGAGGTTCAAGAGCAACAATAGCCAATACAAGAGACAGAAGCAGAAGATCGTAGTATGAAATCCAAAGTCCAAAAAAGAGGGCACCAAAATAAACACCAAGGCAAAAAACAAACCTAACCATTGAGCAGGATACAAATGCATTACTGGCGTCTTCTCAAAGAAAAACCAAAATAAATACCCCAAACCAGCCACTGATAGGCTAGTTGAGATGATAGACAGCTCAGTCAGCCTATATAAGCTCTACAGCTGTAGGGAAATGTTTCACACTTGGCATCTAGCACCGAATGCTACTGCACAAGCAACAGAAAATTGCATGTTTCCGGTGCTGACCCTGTGGTGTCATTGCAGAACCATGCACGCACTTGATACCAGTTGTGCCAGTAGAGCTGTAGCACAGGAATTGTGTATTTGGCACCAAAGATCAGCTCTCGTGCTGGAGATCTTAAGAGATTTTGTCCTTAGCACAAAATACTGTTTATTGCTCCTTGACAAGGCGAGACACCCATGCAATATAATTTGGAAGGGGGGTCTCTGAGCTGCCTGCTCTGCCATCCTCCTCCAACACCAGTAGACTGCCAATCTCCAGTGGCTTACCAATCATGCACATAGTTGCTAACAGTCTTGGAAAACTAAGTCAAATGGGATGGGACCTGTGGAGAAAGGACCCGGCGCCTAGCTGTGCTCTGACAATTAGAGAGACAGGATTGACATCAGTTCCTTGTAGTTGCTTGGAGGTTCTTTTTATCATTAAGGGTACGGGCACATGGTGGATTTTCTGCCATGGATTCCATGACAAATCCAGGATTTCCGCTTTACCAGGAATCTTCTAAACATTGCGAGAGTTGGCAAGTACATTCTATTTCATAGCAGTGCTTGAGAGTGGCACTACTCAGTCTTTTCTTTTCCCTCACTAATTCATAAAAGAAAGCCACATAATTGTGGGCTAGGAGGAGATCAGTGCCCCTGAGTGGGGCATAACTTCAAAGCAAGTAGTGCTGCCCCCTTCTGGAGTTGAACGTCAAAGCAACAGGTCAGAAATACTGTATAACAGTAGTAAAATAAAAATGTAAGTAAACAAAATACCGGCAATGCAGGTCTGCTTAGCTAGTCAAGAAAGCTAGCAAGTTAAACATGCAAACAATCTCACTCAAAGATTCAGTCTACTGCAGGTAAAGCAGATGACATATTGTATATGACATCGATGATTGTATATTTTCACAAATAATAGTTTGTTTGCCTTGCAGATTGCTGGAAAAATCCTCATTAATCATAATCCTTGCAATATTTGTTTTAACAAGGTCCACTATCAGTGAGCTCCATTAACAGATCTGAAGTTTCGAGGCTAAGAAGATTAATGATTTTCCTAGTCAGTAGGCTTGGATAGAGGGGCTGGGGTTATATTATAAATCATGCAATTTACTGTAGCAAATAAGGTAAATTGAACTTCAGAAAGGAAAAACACCTACCCCTTTGGGCATTGACCAGTATAGCAGGGAAACTTCATGGAAAGCCAACAGAGGGACACTCAGGAAGTTGCATGACTGGCTTGAGATATTACTGTGCATTGCTTTAAAGATGTCCATAGACATTTGAAATGTTTGTTTGCTCTAGTCATAGTAAATTGGACTACAGGCAATCCAATGAAAGATCTCAAAATTAGCCAGACGTGGCAAAAAACATCTAATACTTCTTAGACATGTTTATGGATCCCAATAGAAAATCTTATTTTAAAGGTGTTTACCAAGATTTTAAAACAAACAAACAGGCAATGAGATGTAAAAAATGGAAAGTAAAGAAAAAAGTCACACCCCTCCAATGGCCTCCCACATACAGCACTTTGGTTCCCACTGGCTCAGTCCCGGAAGTGACTGCAGTGGTCACATGATATTCATTGCTGTGACCACTCACTAATCACAAGCAGTCATGTGCTGCTCATGCATAGATGCCCGCTGAGGCCTGTGATTGGTGAGAGATTATGTGAGCAATGAACGGCACATGACCACTGCAGTTACTATTGGAAATTAATTGGTGGGGACCTGAGCTGAGGCGCTAGACAAGCAAGGTCATTTGACAGGTGAATATGGCTTTTTTCTTTATTTTCCTCCTTTATTTGCTCCCGGCCTTTTTTTTTGTTTGTTTTATTTTTTAATCTTGGAGAAGCCTTTTAACAACCAGATCTGAAGTAGCATAATGAGTTTAAAGTAAACCTGTCAGAGCTCAGTCACACGGGCGCATCGGCGCCAGTGTACGGATGCCGATGCGCCCGTGTGACTGAGCCCTTAGTTTGAACATGGTGTATGCAGGCAGCATGCTATAGAACGGAAAGAGCTAAGAATACTGATGTAGAGCTATGTGTGAAAAGCTTCAGTATAACTCATATTATTCATTTAAATCTCAGCTCTTTCTATGTGTAAGGCTGGGGTCACAGGGAACAGAATTTCAGCAGAATTCTCGCGGAATGGCTGCACCGAAAAAACGTGAGAATTCCGCTGGAAAAGTGCAGCTTCAAAACCCGTGGCCTTTAGTCGCAGGTTTTGGAGCAGTTTCGCCGTTTGCATTCCGCTGCAGCTTTCTCTCCCAGTAGAGAGGAGATAGGCCGCTGCAGAAAAGAGAAAAGAATTGACATGTCAGTTTTTGTTCGGCTTGGCTGCAACTGATTGGCTGCAGCGTGTGGACAAGATTTTTGCAAAATCTTGTCCACTTTGCTGGCTAATCCCGGGATTAGGAGCCGCGGACGGAATTGCCGTGTGAACTTTTCACATGGAAATTCTGCAGCAATTCCGCCCCTTAGGCACCCAGCTTGGGAGTTCAGATGATAATCCTATTGATGACCGACAGAGATCCCTGTATGACTGTATATGGAAATAGCTGTCAATCATTGGTAGGACCGCCCACTGGACTCCTAATGACAGAAAGGGTAAAGATATTAGATGAATAATGCACAAGATATACTCAATCTTTTCTCAATAAACTATATATCAGTCTTTTCAGTTAAATCACAAAAACATGTATTTTTAATAGGAATCGTGCTCCCATACCTAGATATTGTGGCATTAGATATCATCATTTATCCAATCCATATAGTAATGTACTTGGCATATTCTAGAAGTCCTTAGGCTGGGTCGACATGGGACTGATTTCCAGTGGAATGTCCACAGTCGACATTCCACTGCAGATCAGCTGCGGATTGCCTGCCTCCAAACCTGCACCATTTTCTATGTAGAATTCAGCCTTTCATCGAGAGCGAGTGAATTCCGCAGCAGAGATTGGAATTGATGTCGCAGATTTGAATTCTGCACTAGTCAATTTCCGCCTGGGTTTTGTATGGGGTATTTTTGCAGCTTGTGGTTGAGATTTTCAAAATCTTCTGCACTTTGCTGCTACTGTAAATGTAGTGGATTTTCCATGTGAAGGGTCCACATGGAAATTTCACAGCAATTCCGCTCCATGTGAACTCCCCTTTATAGTCAGACACAGTGTAGCATACACAGGGTAGCACTTATTTATGTGCTTTGTGTATTTGGGGTTTTGGCTAAACAATAGTTTTTCAGAAACAAAAACTGAAATTGCGGTTTCAGCAATATATTAGGCCCAAAGTACTTGTGTGGTTTTAAAACTCCAACTCTTGTGTAGATAATCATGAACAAGTAAACACTTTTGTATGTTTCCTTTTTTATTCAAATTTTTGTAAATGTTTCAACTAGAGATGAGCGAACGTGCTCATTTGGGACAATTACTCGATCGAGCATCGCTTTTTTCGAGTAACTGCCTACTCGGGCGAAAAGATCCGGGGGGGGGGGGCGGTGCGTCGGGGGGGGGGGGGGGCGGGAGGCGGCGGGGTGGAGCGGGGGATAGCTGGGGGAAACAGGGGGGAGCTCTCTCTCCCCCCCCCCCACTCCCCACCACAACCCCACTGCTCACCCCCGGCGCCCCCGAATCTTTTCGCCCGATTAGGCAGTTACTCGAAAAAAGCGATGCTCGATCGAGTAATTGCTCTAAACGAGCACGTTTGCTCATCTCTAGTTTCAACTATTCTTCAAAGGCTAGTATGAAATATAACTGCAAAAAACATGGCTGCTTACTTCCAAAAACAGCGCCATGCTTGTCCATGAGCTTTACGTGATATTACAGTTCAGTCTCATACTCAGAATATAGGCAATACCAAGCAACCTATGAATCTGAGTGACATTGTTTCTGGGAGAAAATCCCTTTAAGTAGGTTATGAAAATGTGGTAAGATTGCGTTTCTAGCTGCCATAGTTTCATTGACGAAAAACATTTTGAGTGGTGATCTCTTCAAAAAAAAAGAGCAGTTGAGTTATGTATAAGACAAGAAAACCTAAGATTCCAACATTCGAGCATGATGTCCCAAAATTCAAACTTAATGAGAGATTTGGCAGCTTGCATTAAAGGCAGACAGTGATTAACAAAACACTTCAGAGTACAAGACACAGCAGTACTCAAACAAAACAGTGATGATCTCCACTTAATCGAAGAAAAGCCCACAGCATCTGCCAGCAAGGATGATCTGGAGCCATACGGAGCTATTGCTCAGATAGGCTGTCATCTCTAGAGATCAAGAACCATATGCTCTACTCAAGCACAAACTCCAAAGAAGTTAATTTTCTGACAAAACGCTGGGATAAATATGACATTCAAACAAGTGTGCTCACTCATCCTAAACATGCGCTCATCTACATGCATCAGATTTATGCAACGTTTAAAGGCAAGCAAATATAATTTGTCTGAAACACAAACACTGTCACGCAGGCACAGGTATAATTAATCTTTGTCCTCTCCACAGGTTTATGTATTCTACTGATTAACCATTCCTACAGTAAACTTCTGAAAAAATGGAGAACTCCATTGTTGCACATCTGTCAGACTGTATCTATTTTATTGCACGGAACGTTTAAGGATGTAACGCACAGAAATATCAGTTTTGGAATAAAAGCAATTCTTTAGCTCTGTAAAAACAGTATTTATATAAAATGTTTAATTACTTTTAGAATGGTTTTTCAGTTTGTAAATGTTATAGTGAGAAGGGGTAGCTAAAAACCTTTTCAGATCATTCTATCATGCATGTTATTATATGAATTTGCTGTGAGGGACATAACTTGAAGCTCATGGGCTTCAGTTTAAAACCTATAACAGTGTTCCCCATCTACTATGCGTAATTTATAATACTGTGGTCGTCTTATATAGCAAAGAGGTCTTTGGGCTACCACTGCAGTCAGCGCAACCCCAATAGCTTTTTCTCTGTTTACTATTCATCCTAAAGTGGCATGCACATTTTCTATGTAGTCCAAATAGACAAATAATATTGGCATTTTCTGAAATATATAGATGAAGGTCATTAGTAATGATTCGCAAAGTTTTGAAGAGTTCGGTTTGGCTGTTCGCCAAACTTTAGCAAAACGTTTGGTTCAATCCGAATTCTTTTGAACCAAACACGAAGGTCAGAAAAGCCCTTAAAACTGATGTATGATACTGTCTAAGAGCCATAAAAGCCCTGTATAACACTCTGAGAGTGGCTCTTAGGCGTTGTTATACACCAGTGTTCAAGACTAGTCTTGAGCGAACCAAACCAATAGAACTTTGCTAAAAGCTTGGTTCGATTTCAAACTGAACTTTTAACAAAGTTCTACCTAAGATTGCCTGCACACAGGTGATCCAGATTCCCCATGTGGGAGTCCGCAGCGGAATCTGGCTCTGACCCCGGGCGTCGATCCTGCGTACCTTCTCTTTTCTGTACTGCGGATGAATGTGGATGTTTTCCATCGTTAATGTGCAATACAGATCTTTTTTAAAAATCTTTGTTTTACCCGCGCTGTCGCTGGACGATGATGCGAGTACCCGCGAACTATGGCTTCAATGGAAGCTGCCCATGCCAAGTCCACACAAAAATAGAACATGCTACAATTTTAAATCCACTCACTGAATTCGCAATTGCTATACGCTCATGTGAGCGGATATGCAAATGTTCTATTTTTTCAATGTGTGCGAAGTACCGTGGCTCATCTGCGCAAGTGACGATCGCGGAATTTCACAATTCAAATCAGTCATGTGCAGCTTGCCTAAAATGGAGTATTATTAGTTCAGTTTGCTTAGAACCAGTCACTATGTAGCAATTTCGTTAATTTATATATACCAGTACATAAATGGTTGAAAAGAGTCTGCTGAAGAGGTGCAGTAAAAATCATTAAAGGGGATAGTAGGCAGAAACTCCAATCAGAAACATGCCGGAAAGAATGATACTGTACAACAAGAAGAGGGTATATAGAAGCAGTAAGGGGCCAAATTTGAGATGTTGTGTTTTTCAGGGAGGTTATCCTCGCTAAAGAGAGACACTCTTATGGGGACTAATGCAAATGGTGTTACTGTGAGACCTCAGGCTGGATCCATGTTTCTTCTAACAGTTGTTCATGAGTTATCCATGCACCCTCCTACATGATTGGATTTTCTTCTGGTATACAAGTCTGGGTGAGCCGACATTTTTTCAGTGTTGCATTGGTTAATGTGACGTACATGACAAGGATGTAAATGGTACAACTATTTGTGTGTTATTAGTTTAGTGACATTGGACCACATTTAATTTCGGTGTTGCAGTCCAATTCTGGTTTAAGTTGCACAATTTTTGGTGCAATTCAATTTAAATTTGCTATCGATCATCAAAAGAAACAGATGCCTTTTCAAAAGCGTCTAGAAAACAGGGTACAGCTTGAGGTTTTTAGAGACATTTTTGACATGTGACTTTTTAAAAAGTCACACTTATTGCAATCTCACTCCAGTAGGTGAGTGACGTACAAAGTGACTCCACATCTCTTGACCTATTTAAAGATGCAACAAATGTATCATCATTGTACAACATTTAATAACTTTGTTGCATCTTTATACTGGAGAACAAAAGAAAAGCTGCCAGAAAACTGATTATAAATTTCTCCCATTGTGTTGATCTATAATTGGGACTTACATAATAATCAGATCACATTTTATTTGTAATCAATGCAGAAATCCAGGAAATTCCAGAGGGTTCATTTACTTTTTATTGCAACTGTACAAATTAAAAAATAATTAAGTATACTACTTTATTCTTAAGCGACTTCACATATTCACGCCCTGCTTGAATTACATTGCAGCTGCCATTTGGGGGGAGACTTAATTCACTGCAAATTGAGCTTTTAAATGGGATTAGTGATCCCAATAATGAGCACAAGGAGTGTCAATACACAGAGAAACACAAGGTGAATGTCCGACAGAGGGTAGACACACTTTGCATTAATCTTTTTCTGCTTATGCTCTGTCAAGCATATAGTTTGCATTGTCCCAATCAACTGTGTGACCTGCCCTTACGATCATTACAAGGGTTAATGATCCATTTTAGAAAGCCCATTTGAACTACAGTATGATCTGAAACTGATTGTGCTCAAATGTAAGGGCAAATGGACACCTCTGTTCTTTTAATGTCAAATACTATTGCATGCCCTTCTTATGGGAATTTTACCCAAATCGACAAATATAAATGTCCACGTACATACAACATGTATTCACACTATACCTCAACCACACCTTAAGCTATGTCTGTTATATTGTTGGCACTGGAAAAAAATATAAAACCTGATACTTCTCATTGTGGCAAAATTTGAAAATTTCAAACATCATGTAATATGCAACTGTGTGGCCATTAAAAAACATTATAAAAATGTAAACTTGCGGTATTATGTTGTAGTGAAAAGCATAGAAAGCTATACTTTTAAGTAAAGTTAAAAAGAAGAGGTATGCAGGTATCAAACATACTGCATATCCAAGGACTTTTGTCATCTGCCCTACTTATAGAAGTCAATGGAAACTTTACAGTATATGTGTCACGGCTTGTCAGCATGTGCTCCTTTTATGTTAGTGCTAGGCATTTATTCCAGCCTCTCCACTCAGAGGGTACTGTTTATTCTCTACTAGTCTGGTTTGAGCATGCATGCTGATCAGATCTCTATCTGTCTGTATCTTGTCTGATTCCTGTTTGAGTCTAGTCTATTTTTTGTCTGAGTCCTATCTGAACCTAGTCAGATGTCATGTCTGAGTCCTGTCTGTGTCCTGCCAGATTCCTGTTTGAAGTTACTTGGTCCGAATGTGTTTCTGGGATTATCTATAGCACCTGGTTCAGGTCTCCACCTCTGTTAAGATAAATCTGTTGGTTTACTTATATGTTGGAGTGTTGTAACTTCATGTTTCCTGTACACTGTAGTATTAGGTGTTATCTTTGCTACTATTCGCTGTTATCTAGGAAGAGTCAAGTTCACCCCAGGTTTTGGCTAGCCATGTTTTGTCGTGTTTTCATTAGTCAGTATTTTGGTCCGTTTTGTACATTATATTTACGCCTGTGTACACCATAAAGGATAAATCCTGCATAGACATAACTGTATGTTTGGATACATTCCACATGCCAAATAGGGTATTAACAAAACCTTGGATTAAATTATTTCAGCGCAATCACATCAAAATTCCAGAAAAAAAGAAAATGTAAAACCATGTATAATACATCTTCACTATTTTTTATATTATATTAAGAACAGCAGCATTGCTATGTGGATTGCCGAGGTAGTAGTGTGGTTGACTGAATGGGTATGTGCTGGAAGGCAGGGCTGGATTAACCATACTGCAAATGGAGCACTGGTTCCAGGTCTCATGGTTTGGCAGATCCTGTGAGAAGCAGTTTGGTGGTCATTTAAAGCAATTTTGTGATCTTTTAAAGAAGCGAATATGTGCTTCATGGACTACATCAAGTCCTTTGATTGCATTGACCACGACAAGCTAAGCTATGGCACACCCTACAAAAGCTGGGCATACTGGCACATCTAGTCAAGCTGATAAAATCACTTTATACCAATCAATAAGCCATTGTGAGAATGCAGTATGGGGACACAGATTGGTTTGGGATCCTCTCACCCTCCTTGTTTAACCCATATGCGGAAGTGATCATGTGGAAAATGGACCTAGATAAATTGGAAACTGGTGACATAATAGGTGGCAGAAACGTCAACAATCTCCGTTATGCAGATGAAAATTCTGCTTGCAGAAACAGAAGCGGGTCTGAAGCAGCGGATATGTAAGATATAAACTGTAAGTGAAAAAAATGGCCTCTACCTGAATTTAAATAAGACAAAAAGTATGACAACTGCAAAAAATGGCCAAATTGAAATCAAAATTGACAACGAGGCCATAGAATGCGTACGAGACTTCATCTTCCTTGGCTCAAAAATTAACCAAGATGTAGAATCTATGCCAGAGATAACACAAAGCATTCAAGCGAAGCGCGATGCTAAACATGGACAAAATCTGGAATAGTAGGGATATCGGCATAGCAACTAAATGCAGGATGGTGCAAAACACAGTTTTCCCCATAGCCATGTATGGATGTGAAAGCTGGACTGCGAAAAAAACTGATAGAAGGAGGATTTATGCGCTTGAAGTCCTAAATCGTATAAAACCCAATATATCACTGGAGGAAAAGATGACCAGACTCAGACTCACAGAGGACAAGATAACCAGGCTCAGACTCACTGATTTTGGCCATGTAATGTGAGCAGAGTTGCTAGAAAAATCTATAATGCTTGGACAGATTAGTGGCAAAAGAAGACCTGGCTGGCAAAGAACACGATGGCTGATACTGTCAGAGCTGATACTAGCATGGATATCACACAACTGAAAGAAGTAGTACAAAACCTCAAACTGGAGGAGCAGACATCATTTTTTTTGTGCTTGAGAAAGAAGCCCTGAGAGCTTCGAAACGCGTTGCACATTTTACTTTTATCAAATAAAAGTGTTTCTTTACTTTACCACTGAGATGTCGTTTACCTAAACTGTGATACATTGACCACATGAATTTCTTTTTCTGTGGTCTTATTTATTATTTGGTCTCATTAGAGGTTCCTTGAGCGCAGGAGTCTTTTTCTTCTTTTACACATTGTGCTTTATTTCTGGGGGCCACCTGCACCCCGGCTCTGCTCCATGCATGCTCTCTCCTAATGTCCCTTTCATTGGAACAGGGTTTTTCCTCACCTAGAATATCCCCACTGCTCCACGTACTCCAATTGTTTACATCATAAACCACTACAGGTTCATCTGGCTACCACTAACAGAGGCGCTGTCCAGACCATACATTTGGCTTTTCTACTTCTATGGGAGTTACAGAAACAGCATAGAACAGCCATTTTGGCAGTTTCCATAATCCTGGCCACCAGTGGATATACTAGTGACCTGGGATGGGGTTTGGGGACCCCCAAACTGGTGACAACTGTGTGCTTAAGAGATGGGACCCAAAGTTATCAGACATTTACGGCATATGCCGTGGAATTTAAGAGATGGGAATACCCCTTTAATACTATGTATTATTTCCTGTCTTTCATATGCACAGCACCCTGGTGGTTTATGGTGCTATACAAATATATAATACTTATAATAGAGTTAATGTATGTAAAAGAATCCAAACTTGTACATAAGTATCCCTCACTGTACAAATAATGAGGGCAGTTCTTCCATCCCTTCATATATTTACAATGCATTCAGTGTGATCCTCATGACACAAGCCCACCAGCAGGAGAGCAGAATCTCTTAGAAATGTAATACTTCACTAAGTTGTGCCTCTACAGTTCCAAAAAAAATCTATTACCTGCATAATTGCTCGAGTCCTCCTCATGTACTACCTCAGTGCCACAAGCTAAATTAAAAATAGCATTCCTGCAATTAATGGCTTGGCCGGCATGACCTGGTATGCATATTTTCCTCAGTTGTTAGGAAATCATATTTTAACAGCCTTCATGGAATATTGTAATTGCATAATTAATATGAATACTGATGAGTACCCCCTAGTGTATGTCATTAGCAAAACCTGAACAGACCCATAGAAGTGAGAGCTCATTTCACTGCTTCCAATAAAAGTGTTGTGATGAGTCCTACTTTATTAGTTTTATTTTAGACCATGTAAAAATCCACTTAGTTACAAAGAAATGCCATTAAAAATCAGATTAAAGTGACACACTAAAGCTTCTTTCAGTGATAAAATAACTTTATTTAATTTCTATAATATTAATTGCTTTCAGGGTCAAAATTACATCTGCCATAAATCTACGCGTTAAACGTGAATATTTAGAAAACTCTATAAAAGTCAAGTGACTTAGAACATTATATTATAGACACTAATAGTGTTACAGAGACTCAAATCTAGATTTTCTCCCAACTGTACTTAGAACAAGTGTTTTCCTTGTCTCGAAAATATACTAGAGGGTTCATGTATTTGTGACCTACAAACATCCAAATAAATAATTCAGGCAATACAAAAGTCTCCTTAATTATGAATAGACTGTTACTTTGCAGTCCTCGGATTGAAGCTGCCCAAGTGCAATATCTATAAAGAGTAGAGAGTGTTTGCATGGCTTTCCTTCAGATATTCCATTTTCCTTTCACCCACCCCAAAAAACTGATTGGTTTTGTTACGTCCGTGTAAGGTTGACCCTATGTGGCCTACAGGGGCATAAATATAATGGCCTAATGGGACAGATACACACACCATATACTAATGCAAAAAGCACAAAATAGATGCTACAAAACCCATTGTGGGGATAAAGGAAAATCTGAGTCTAATCAACTGATGGAAGAGAGCACTGCCTATAAGTAAGCTGATCGCCCTAATGAGGGCGGCCCCATGTCAGGAACCTGGGGTGACTCTGACTTTCCCTACATGGTAAAAGGCAATGTGGCAAAGGTAGATGGAAAAATGTATTAACCAGAGATGCACATGGAAAGGATATAACCAATCTCTAGAAACAATAATCACCAGATTGACTTATCTTGATAAATAAATAGCTAAGTATCAAGAACCACCAATTAGACCAGATATAACTTTAGGCAGATGATCTACAGACAATACTCAACCGAGTGTTAGACGGCAGTCAGCAGGGAGACAAAAGGAGAGATATTCAATGGATAACGTAGACAGTAAGTCAGAGCAGACCAACTGAAGCAAGAGTATAATAGCCGCTCTTGGAGAGGAGGGGCTGGAATAAATATAAACAGACAAATGGTAATTGGCTGGCTGGGCAGTCCCACCTCCCAGTTAACCAATCTACCTGAAAACAACAGGAAATGTGTAATTTTCAGCACCCAATAAGCATGCACTGACATGAGGACAACACGGGTCGGGGCTAATGGATGACGTTACCCAGACCACTCCTTAGTATACAGCTGTCTCCTTGACAGGTTTAATGGCTTCTTATGTGATTTGTCCTAATGCAAGTCCTGTGATAGGTAAATAGTTTGTAAACTACTGCAGAACTTGTGAGCGGAGACAATCTCCAAAACCTGGATTTTAACAATTTTTTCTTCTTGGGGAAAGGATGTACAATATGGCAACATGTCATTATTCCCATTGTGACAGGCTAGATGTTCTAAGTTCGTATCTAAAAGATGTCAGCATTCCATAGACGATAGTAAGCTTAGAAGGGCAGAGATGTCTCTCTTTTAGTTGATTCCATATTTATATGTTAGACTACTGTATAATTTATTTGATTCAGGCCTCATGTCCACGGGGAAAAAAAGAATTAAAATCCGCAGCGGATTTTAACTCTTCTCCCGCGCGCGGATCCACACCCCATAGGGATGCATTGACCACCCGCGGGGTAGATAAATACCCGCGGATCGTCAATAAAAGTGATTTAAAAAAAAAATGGAGCATGAAAAAATCTGGACCATGCTCCATTTTCATGCGGGTCTCCCGCGGGCTTCTATTGAAGCCCATGGAAGCCGTCCAGATCCGCGGGAGACAAAAATCATATTTTACTTACCCGCTCCAGTTCTTCTCTTCGGCGCCGCGCCATCTTCTCTCAGTCGCGGTCGGATCATTTTGCTTCGGCCCGGCGCATGCGCGGGGCACGTCACCGACGTCATCATGCACATCCGCCGAGCCGAAGAAAGAAGATCCGGCCGCGACGAGAGAAGATGACGCCGCAGCGAAGAGAAGAAACGGAGCGGATGGGAGGTGAGTTAATTCTTATTTATTCTCCTTTTCAGCGCTCATGTCCGCGGGGCAGGAGGGACCCGCTGCAGATTCTCCATGGAGAATCTGCAGCGGATCTGATTTTCCCCGTGGACATGAAGCCTCAATGCTTATGTGTGTTCTCCTAAACAAACTGCATCATTTCTTGTTTTATCGTATTGGTTTGCTGTGAGTGGCATGGGATATCACTGCCCAAATGCCCTTATAAAATAATGTCAACATACAGGCTTAGTAGCATCATACACTAAACAACATATACACATTTTCTGGCGTTTTTTTAATGCAATAGTAAAGTCTGTGGGAAAAATTCCTGAAAAAATGCCATACCCAAACTATGCTGATTTTGGAAAAAAGCTACAAAAATACCACAAACTAAAGAGCTTTGTATGTAGTGTACTTTGTTTTGCACTGTACACTTTAATACCTTCCTGTCATCCACTGTACATGTAAGGCAAATGTCGAGTTCCATTATATGGATTGGGCTCAGGAGCTGAGCCCAGAACCTTACTTAGCTGGTGCCAGCTGTAAAATACAGCTGACACCCACTGCAGCAGCCAGGATTGGAGATAACTCCAATCCTAGCCATTTAACAACTGAGATGCCACTGTCAGTTCTGGCATCTTCCTCTGTCCCCATCAACCCCTTCCCCCACAACAATAGGAGTGTTAGAGTATATGTTCAATTTAGGTGATACTCAATGGGTATTGTAACCTTATCAAACAGATATGCCTAATTATTATTTGATGCTTTGGAGAAGAACAGGATGAGAAATACTCATGTGATGCTCTTCTGAAGCATTTTATTATTTGCTTAGCTTATATAGAGAAATGCAAAGCAGTGATAATAATCATCCAACTATCATAAGTAACATAAGTGCAGCCTTTTTCTCCAGCATTTTGTTGCAAATCACAAACAAGGTTTTCTTCCTATGCCAGGGCTTAATAGGAAACCATTCTAAGTACAATATACTACAGTACTGAGGTATTGCAGTATGTTATACAAGCGATTGGCTGGTTTCACACCTAGTGTTTTTAAACGCATCAGCCACTTGCACTTAAAAAAACCTTATGTGCAGCAAACCACACTTAGGCCTTAGTCAGACGGGCGATTTTTCGCGCGATTTGCGCATGCGCATGCGTCCCGCGATTTTATAAAACCATTGCTTTGCAATGGTATCGGACACATGAGCGCTTTTTATGCGCTCGTCCGATAAATTATAGAACAAAAAATCGCAGATTGCACCTATCTGCGATCTGCGATTCCTGTTCTCTTCTCTATATGCGCTCAATGGGGCCGGCGGCAGCAGCGCCGACCCCATTGAGAACATATAGAAGACATATCATTCTTCTCTGCCACAGCTGTAACAGCTGTGACAGAGAAGAACGATGTTTGCCCATTGAATTCAATGGAGCGGCAATACAGCCGCTCCATTGAAAGCAATGGGCTGCCGGTGTGCGCGGGGTGAATTGTCGGAAAGGGGTTAAATATATAAACCCTTCCCTGCAATTCATTCTAAAATGTGTTAAAATAAAAAAAAATTGTATACTCACCTTTCCGCTGCAGCCGGAGTCCAGCCGCGGCCGCTGTCAGTTCTCCTGAACTGCTTCTTGGCACTATTCAGCCGGCGGGGCTTTAAAATCCCCGCCTGCTGAATGATCTGCCTCTGATTGGTCACAGCCCTGACCAATTAGAGGCTGAAAACACTCACACACCCATTCATGAATTCATGAATGGGTGAGTGACTGCTGCCTCTCAGCGCTGAGCCAATCAGGGGCAGGTCTGACTCACATCCATTCATGAATTCATGAATTGGGTGTGAGTGAGGCATGCCTCTGATTGGCTCAGCGCTGAGCCAATCAGGGGGCAGGTCTGACTCACACCCCCTTCACACCCACTGCAGGACGGCCACACGGAGCTCCGGCTGCCGGGAGAAGGTGAGTATACAATTTTATTTTTTTTTAACACATTTTAGGATGGATTGCAGGGAAGGGCTTATATATTTAAGCCCTTACCGACAATTCATCCCGGGCTCGCCCGCAGCGCATTGCTTTCAATGGAGACGACTGTATTGCCGTCTCCATTGTATGCAATGCGCTGGACAGCTCCGGCCCGTTTCTAATGAAACGCGGCTAGGAGTAGATTTTCGGGCGATTTGCGGGCGACATTTTTGGATGATTTTCAGGGAAGGGCTTATATTTTTAAGCCCTTCCCGAAAATTCATCCTGCGCTCGCCAGCAGCCCATTGCTTTCAATGGAGGCGGCTGTATTGCCGGCTCCATTGAATTCAATGGGCTGGACAGCGCTCCTGTGCTCCGGCCCGTTTCAAAGGAAACGCGGCTAGGAGCAGATTTTTCCGGCGATTTTTCGGCCCCAGTCACGCGACTTGCGGATGCGCATCCGTCATATTTATAGGTGACACTACTATTTATATTTCTTTGAAGAATATAGTGGTAGTAGCAGTATACTAGATTGTCTAAATTTCAAATGTAGTCAATTTGAAAAATAATTATGGCTGCTTGTCCAATGTATTGCAGTGTTAGGCCTCATTCACACGAGCGTTTTTATGCAAGTATTTAGCCTTGATAAAACGTTGGCTGAAAATCGCTATCATGTGAAGCTTTGGATTCCTATGTATCCATTCACATTGGCAATTTTCGGGTGCGTGAAAAAAATTGCGCCATTAAAATGTCAAATCGCCAACTGTCTTCAGTTACCAATTTTTCACGCTGCATCAAAAGATAGGCCTTGACCTATCTTTTGACGAAAAATGCTGGAACTTGAAGAAAAGAGGGGGAGCGAGTTTACCTGCGTCCGATGCTTGAAAAAGAAGACAATTGGCTCAATTTAAGCTATTTACGTTAATAGAACTTTGCTGCCGACCAACAGAATTCTGCACTCCTGCATTTTTTTTTAAACAATACACTAGTGTGAATGGACGAGAAAATGCTAAATCACGGCTATTTTGCACTGATGCAATTTTCAGCCACGTGCAGCCAGTGTGACAATGCACATGCTTGTGTGAATGAGGCCTTAGGCCTCGGTCAGACGGGCGTTTTTTGCCGCGATTTGCGGATCGCATGACGCATGCGCATCTGCAAATCGCGAGACTGGGGCCGAAAAATCGCCGGAAAAATCTGCTCCTAGCCGCGTTTCCTTTGAAACGGGCCGGAGCACAGGAGCGCTGTCCAGCCCATTGAATTCAATGGAGCCGGCAATACAGCCGCCTCCATTGAAAGCAATGGGCTGCTGGCGAGCGCAGGATGAATTTTCGGGAAGGGCTTAAAAATATAAGCCCTTCCCTGAAAATCATCCAAAAATGTGTAAAAATAAAAAAAAATTTATATACTCACCTTGTCCATGCAGCCGGAGGTCAGCCGCGGCCGGCCGGCAGTTTTCCTGAACTGCTCTGAGTAGTATTCAGCAGGCGGGGATTTAGAATCCCCGCCTGCTGAATGGGCTGCCTCTGATTGGTAACAGCCCTCACCAATCAGAGGCAGCTCTCACTCACCCATTCATGAATTCATGAATGGGTGAGTGAGTGCTGCCTTTGATTGGCTCAGCGCAGGGACCAATCAGGGGCAGCTCTGAGCTATTGAATGACAGCTGAGAGCTGCCCCTGATTGGTCCCTGCGCTGAGCCAATCAAAGGCAGCACTCACTCACTCATTCATGAATTCATGAATGGGTGAGTGAGAGCTGCCTCTGATTGGTGAGGGCTGTGACCAATCAGAGGCAGCCCATTCAGCAGGCGGGGATTTTAAATCCCCACCTGCTGAATACTACTCAGAGCAGTTCAGGAGAACTGCCGGCCGGCCGCGGCTGAACTCTGGCTGCACGGACAAGGTGAGTATATATATTTTTTTTATTTTTACACATTTTTGGATGCTTTTCAGGGAAGGGCTTATATTTTTAAGCCCTTCCCGAAAATTCATCCCGCGCTCGCCGGTAGCCCATTGCTTTCAATGGAGGCGGCTGTATTGCCGGCTCCATTGAATTCAATGGGCAAACATCATTCTTCTCTGCCACAGCTGTTACAGCTGTGGCAGAGGAGAATGATTTGTGTAGTATATGTTCTCAATGGGGTCGGCGCTGCTGCCGCCGGCCCCATTGAGCGCATATAGAGAACACAAGGAATCGCAGATCGCAGATAGCCGCGATCTGCGATTTCTTGTCCTATAATTTATCGGACAAGCGCATTACAAGCGCCCATGTGTCCGATACCATTGCAAAGCAATGGTTCTATAAAATTGTCGATCGCATGCGCATGCGCAAATCGCGCGAGAAATTGCCCGTGTGACCGAGGCCTCATTCTGACAAAACTGTATGACGCTGGTAATTAGGTACTATATGGTATGTTTAATATAGTATGAAGCATTCCGGACGGCGTAAAAGATAGGTTTGGACATATCTTCCGGCCAAAATATACCGGCCGGTCCCATAGACTCTTATGGGAGCCTTTGAGAGCTGCCAAAGAGGGAGGTGGAAGAGAGTTTAGCAGCGTCTCTACTAAACTTCCTCCCTCTTTCCTCCCCCTCTCCGCTCCTTGCTGGCTGCCGGCAAAGGAAGAGAACGAACAGGCTGGGAGATTAGCACACTAGCTTCGCTAAGCTCCCGCCCCTTCCTGCCCCATCCCATTGCTGGCAGATGACAAGGGGCGGAGAGGGGGTGGGATTGTAACACACTAGCTCCCGTCCTATTCCGCCCCCTTCCTTTGCAGACAGCCGACAAGGGCCGGAGAGGTGTAGGGAGTTTAGTAGAGCTAAACTCTCTACTCCTGCCCGATGGTATCCCGATGGTAACTGAACGGGCGACAAAACGGGAAAGGCAGCCGTGACTTGATCATGGCTGCCTCTCATTCATGTGAATGTTGGACGTGCTGCGGCCATGATGCGGGCATCCAAGAATCCTAGCACCCATGTGAAGGAGCCTTTTTGGTGTAAATGCATTCAACGAGATGTTAAAAATGGTGGGAGCATCATAGTTGCAATCAGAGAAACTCATTTATCCAAATTTTCTGTTTTCTGGCATTGTTATTTGCCTATGGAATATTCACCAGCAGTCTTGTGTATTTGGGAAGAGTAATAAATCTCCTTTATTATGTGGTTACTAACAGTTATTCAAATCGTTGTACTTTTCGGCACCTCAAAGAAAAAATATTTTAACTGCCTTTCCGATTGCATTAACATCACCCAAGTCCCTAAACAATGTCAAGTCTGATTACATGAATTTATTTTCTAATATTTGAAATACTTTCTTATTCCAAATCATTGTCTCATCCAGATATTATTGATTACGTGCTTGTCACCTTCAGACCAAGGAGTGTTTGTATGCAGATAACACACCTCATCGTCACTTGACAAATTGCAGCAGTCATTGATGGCTTTACCATGATGGGTGGCTTATAGCTATTTAAATGGCACTTCATCACTTTCATATTTATCAACTGGGATTTAGCATAATGCAGACACCGTATACCTCATAGGGAGAGCTTGATAAAGGAACATATATGAATAATATATAAATAAATTACTGACTTTAAATGTGTTTCTGTCCACCATTCTCACACTGTTGGAATTTAGGAATTGCTATTACTCCTTTTAAGGGCTTATTCAGATGACCGTATGTGCAAAAACACTTGCCACGGCACAACTTATGAACAAGATTGGATGTGGTTGATTTGCACTTGTGTTTGCATACTTTTTGCGCACACAGGGCCAGTTCACATGCATGAGCAACATACCCTTTCTGTGGATCGAAAGGCTAATTAGTAGAGATGAGCGACCGTGCTCGGCCATGCCCCTTTTTCGCCCGAGCGCCGCGATTTTCAAGTACTTCCGTACTCAGGTGAAAAGATTCAGGGGCGCCGTGGGTGAGTGGGGGGTTGCAGCGGGGAGTGGGGGGGAGAGGGAGAGAGAGAGGGCTCCCCCCTGTTCCCCGCTGCTACCCCCCGCTCTGCCACACCTCCCCCCGCCCCCCGGCGCCCCCCAAATCTTTTCACCCGAGTACGGAAGTACTCGAAAATCGCAGTGCTCGATCGAGTAATTACTTGAAACGAGTAGGTTCGCTCATCTCTACTAATTAGTCTAATGAGGTCCAGATATGTTCTTTTTTTGGGGAGTTTTGCGCAGTTTCACGCACCCCCTTGCATGTTTGTGCACCTCCCATAGACTTTTATGGGGGCTTTTGCTATGTTAAATGCAGAAAAATCCTACTTTTATCCATGCACTCATGAGGATGAACACATTGAAGTCAATAGGTTCTAGTCTCTGTGTTTATCGGGCACAGATTTTCCACATGCAAATATTCGCACAAACACGGTCGTGTGAAAAAGGCCTAACAACGTAACTAGAGATGAGCAAGCGTACTCGGTAAGGACAGATACTCAATCAAGTATCGTCCTTACCGAGTACCTGCCTGCTCGCCTGCAAAGATTCAGGTGCCGTCGGGGGGTGAGTGCTGTGTTGCGGGAGTGAGCAGCAGGGAGCGGAGGGGGAGAGAGATCTTTCCCCCGCCGCCCCACGAATCTTTGCGGGCGAGCAGGCAGGTACTCGAAAAGGACGATACTCGCTCAAGTATCTGTCCTTACCGAGTACACTCGCTCATCTCTAAACGTAACCCATTTCCTGATTATATATACATATAGTCTGTTGTGATTATATAGAGGGTATAAGGCATTAGTTATAACTATTTTATACATTACATTCATATTATCTTCTTGACATATTTGTTTTTGGGTTTGGTCCCTTAGGGTGAATACACACAGGCGTATTTACATACGCAAAATTGTGCACTCAATTAGCACAGAATAGAACCCATTGATTTTAATGGGTTTTCCTTGCATTCACTTTTTTTGCAAGCGCATTTTGGGAGTATTTGGGAGCTGCACAAAATCACAAGCATGGTGTGAAATGAAATGCGTAATACACTGCGCAATTCCAGAAGAAAAAAAACACACCTGGAACTCTTTAGGCTAAACAGCCATTTAACTTGGGGCATGGTTGAGTCCTGTGCACAAAAAAAAAATGTGTCCTGCGTGCGCAAAGAGTCTGATGCGGCCTCCCTCACACAAGTGCTTTTTACAGTGATTTGATAAAAGTCTGATTGATGGGAGTCTCATCGCTCAGACCCCCACCAATCCCAATAACAGGAGCCCCATGTCCCCCTCTCCTGCTCACTGCACCCCTCACAGTGAAGAGAAGATTGAGTGGAGCGGCAGTTGAGCATGTGGGGTGCCGCTGCATTCATCTTCAATGGAACTACCAGAGACAGTAGAGTGCTTGAAATAAGGTATTTCCATCAGCCGCACTGAAATTAATGGAGTGGCACCCAATATGGTTGGCGACCCCATCACCATTAAATCTCCACGTCACTGCTAGTGCGTACATTGAGGAGAAAAAAGGCAAACAAGACTCCTTTTCTTGGGATCGGTGGAGGTCTCAGTAGTGAGACCCCCACTGATCAGACTGTTGATAGGTGATAAAAGGCAATCTTGTGTTGTAAGCATACGCCTGTGCGAATGAGCCCTAACCTGTACAGTTTCTCTTGCCTGAAACTTCTCGGACCCAAGCAAGTAAATATTAAACATAGTTGGCAATATAGTGTTTAAGTGGTTAACACAGTTGGCTTGCAGCGCTGGGGTCCAGGGTTCAAATCTGACAAAGGACAACATAGATATAGAGTTTGTATCTTCTCCCTGCGTTTGCATGGGTTTCCTCCTACACTCGAAAAAACATGCTAGTAGCTGAATTCAAAAACTGTGAGGACAGAACCCAATGAAGTGATATAAAGTGCTGTGTAATACCTACCCACTCTATAAATAAAGGTGCATACAGTATGTTGATATCAAACATACCGTAAAGCTGGCCTTACTCTTGTCTGAGGATAAATGTGGGACGTGCATAGTTTGTTAACAAAAAGTTTCGAGTTTGTTAGTAAATCAGAACCCGGTACTAAAGTATTCTTCATGCACTTACAGTATGACCTCCTAGTGTTAATGAAGTGATCTGCAGGCAAACTGGATTCACCGCTGCAGTCAACCCCAGTTCACAGGTCATCCGTAAAAATAGGAGATTCCATTATTCTTCCTATTCCCTCGAGGACTTCAGGTCTCTTGCATCATTAGCAGGACTGAATCTGACTTTTCCTAGCTCTCCTAATTTCCTCTTAGTAATTATAGGTCAAGCTCTCCTTTTTTTTTTAAATTATCAAACCTTTGTTCTTATCAAAAATGAATAGCTAAGAATAAAATTATGAAAAGAGTTCTGAGGGAAAAAAATTTCAATTAGAAAATCAAGCTAATTTGGTATGACCAAAGACTGTCAGGCACACTGACAGTCCTCTATTATGCAGTCATTTGGGCTTTTTTAAATTAGTTATGTTAATGTCCTGTGAGTGAATGTAACACTTGGATAGGACAAGGTTTCTGCAATTAATTTCTGCAGTCAGTGGAGAGACACGCAAATTTATTTTCCCCCTCTCTGGGAATTGGTAGTGGAGGGTGTGAGGTGGTGAAAGTGCATTTAGGAATAGAGTACAAGCTAAACACTAGCTCTAAATAAAGCAGAAACAATGGGAGCCACTGCCTCCTCATTCATTCAACTGACAATGTTTTGCAGCTTAAACCTGTTTTATTAATTATGTTTGACATTTCCTTAATTAGTTTCATTTACACCAAATCAATCCCTACTGCTGTATGGCATCATTCATCATTTTGAAAAATTTGCATACTGAGTGCTGACTTTTTCTACTTAATTATACATTAAAAGTGTCAAGCGCGCTTGCTGCCTGGCATTATCTGCAGCAGAAAGGTTTGTGGCTGGACTGTGATGGCATTAATCATTAACAACCCTCAAGTGCTTCTGGGTAATATCTGAAGAGTAGAATGACTATGGGTTTAATGCCAGAGAGCATAAGTGTTTTTTTATGACCCAGGGCAAACCAAAATAAATGACCTAAAGCATATTGTCTAATGGAATTCCAGAATTTCGCTTTTTACTTGTTTACTTATTTTTTATGCAGTTGCCTGTATAATTTCTATGCATTATTTTCTGGAAGTAGATATTTCACTGAAGGCTATTTACACATTATTCGCAATGCTATACCCAGGCAGGTGCTTAAACAAGGTGATCAAGTAATTATTGCTTCTTTCAGTTTTTGATTTCTGTTATTCATGAGTTTAAGGCAAGTTGTTAAACAGAATAATAATTATTAAGGTGCTTTCACATAGTTGCTGCAAGGTACTGTTAAAGCCTCATTAAAACTGCATTTGAAAAACTGCATGTGTTTTTGCAGCAGTTTTCACTGAGGTTACAGGTCTTAGGGATCTTTTACATGAGACAGAATTACGATACATGGAACTGTCACATGACTGCATATGCGCCATTTTCTTGACTTGCCTACATTGGGGTGAGAAAGAAGCGGAGGTTCATTCTCTAGTGTCACAGCCAGGCTGTAAGGGCCACTTCAGTAGCATCCGCAGACTTAACATAGCGATTTGGGAGCGCATCCAGAGAAGTTTGCTGCCTTTTGCTGTTTGTTGGTGTTCTTATTTGATAAACTGCTAGAGGTGGTATCCTCTGGACTAAGTTACACCAACATGTGCCAATGTATCTCTCCTGAGGAACGTCTTCTGGTCACCTTGGAGGTAAGATTAATTTTTTTTTAGTGTTTTTAATTGGAAATCTAAAATGTACAGCGTATGGTCCCTTTTTCCCTAATTTGTTCCCCAGGTAGTGTACTTTTGGTTTGCTGCCTATAGCTTTTTAACCCCTTTTTTCCAAATTTTTTAACAGATTCCTTGCCACGGGGAACTCATTTGCATCACTGCATTTTGAGTTCCTGTTAGGCAGCTTTGCCATCTGTGGAATCAGCATAAGGACAAGTAATGTTCTTTGGGCAAAACGGAAGACCTTGGTTATACCTCCCTCTCTGCAAGCCTGGATGGACATTGCTGCAGGTCTTCAAGCTACAGTGCAGCTTTAAAACTGCATCAGGGCAATGAATGGTAAGCACCTGTGTGAAGAAACTGCCGCACTCATGGTCCCGATATTACAATTATAAACAGTACTTTTCGGTAGTTCTGTTGGCTCTGGCTGAATGCATCGGTTTGTAATTGTGAATATCAGGTCCTAAGTAAGTACTGTGGATGCTCACATTTTCAGGGCTTCCAGAAACAGCTGTCCCTGGTTCTTCAAGACCACCAGCTCCAATTATTATTGTGGTGGATGAGGGCTCTGGCTTGACAACCCATTTTCTGCGCCCCTTTGAGCGCAGAGGGTTAGAAAGCAGGAGAGTGATTTTTAGTTACTGTCTCACATGGGCTCGGCATTTCCTTAAATGTGCCTTTGGGATTATTACCAGTAAGTGGTGAGTTTTCCTGGACACTCTTCAGATAGAACTCGATAATCGGTGTGTGTTAATTCAAGCTGCCGTAGTTCTGCATAATTTTTGCTGGACCAATTATGCGGATTGGAATGTGGGAGATGATAAAATTGCAGCAACTTTCCAAGTTGTTGAAGTTGATCAGACCCCACAGGGTAGGGTAGCAGCATTTGGACTATTGGTCAGAGAAATCTTCACAGACTACTTTTTATCCTCTCAGGAAGCAGTACCGTGGCAGACGGACTCTGTATGATGAGATATATGATCTAAACTATCCAAACCATGTCATTTTTTTAACCAGCTTTCTGTTTTAGCTTTTTTAAGCTAGGGCTTTTTTTTTTAGTAAGGGACTGGATAGACAATGAGGACCCTTGACGCGGGTTGCGAGCTTATATATTTTGCCAAAATATTTAAAGTTGTTTCGGCAAAAAATTTTTTGTATACTTTGGACAAAATATAAACCAATATTTCATTACCTTTTTCTTCTTACGAATAAATGCTTTGAAAAATCTTGTGTTGGTATATTCTTGCATTTTGAAACACCAAGTCACATGGAGGACTGCAGTTGCCTGTGGTGTAGGGTGATTGGACAAGCTGCATTAGGTAAGTTTTTGTTTATTTTAGGGAGTGGGGAAAAGTTTTAATATGCCACAAGGACAGTGATTGCCGCATGAATGAAGGTGTAGCAGGCTGGGCCTTGACCTATTAAAAAGACTATGGAACAAAAACTTAGATGATAACCATTTGTACTGTATCTGTTGGGATTCGAGCTTGCAGCTTCTTGCGCTCCAAGTGGCAGCCCTACGTATGGAGCTGTTCAGTGTGCTGGATAGCTCCTTCTTATTCCTAGTCCTGTGTTCCTTGTTCTTGTCTCCTGTTTCATGTTCCTAGTTCTGTGTCTTCCCTGTCTGGTCCATCCCGTGTCTTGTACCTTCCCTGATTAGGCTCTCTATATAAGCCTGGCCTTGGCACTCCCTCCTTGTTTATTGTGCTCTGAGGACTCAGCCAGTAAACCTGCTCTTCTCCTACACCTGCTCCTTACAAGAGAAGATTGCTATTTTGTGTACCAGACCTTGGCTATACCTCACTTCAACTCTCTGTACTGCACCACCATCTCATGTAGCAGACCTCAGCTACTCCTGGACCATGCTACCTTCCTGTAAGTGGCGACAGCACGAGATTTCAGCCCTGCGCTAGACTTGTTACAGTATCATTGTGATTACATTTATCATGTCTCCATGATCAAAATGGCAAAATCATTATTGCTTTGTGTTCTGAACATGATGGCATTACAAGTGTTTGAATTCATGTAACTTACTGCCACAATGCAGCGTTTTTTTATATGGTGATGTGTAACTACATTGCCGCATTGATAACTGATGCAGGGGACCTACATATGTCACTAGCATTTTATGTCAGTAAAATCCCGCAGTCATGCTACACACATCTGTGATACGGATGCAGAAATGCAGCCATTATACACTCATCTTCCAGTGCAGATCTGGCACAAAATACCAGAAGAAAAAGTGCTGCAGCACTTTCTTGTTTGGTGAAAAAATGGACAGCTGTTCTAAACGTGTGTGTCTGGTGGCACATATGGCGCCAGCGGCCAATTAATAATAAAAAAAAAGGCTAAAAGGACGTAAGGGGAGAGTGCATGCCTCAAGTATTGTCCTCATGAAACTTTTTGTTGGCATGGCAAATTCAGTGGGGATATTTCTTATGTTCCTTCTTATGGACCAAGCAAAGGCCCCATCCTCATTTTTGGTGTGTTTACAGCAACTCCAGGAGTCTTGTGTGCAACTGCTGCAAAATACAGAAAATATTTCATCAATGCAGCTGTGTTATTTTGGGGAACGTGCCACATTATCACCAATTTACATTTTCCCTGGAGGTAGGGTGACCTCCGAACACGAATGAAGACATTTTCATGCCCCTTTCAAAAATGTTAGTGGCATTTACAAAATCTAACAGCCGCAATCAACGTTCATGTTAAATGTGGCTGTTGCGGGTGGGTGTCAGCTGTGAAAAATAGCCGTTACACGCATTGTATGACATAAGGTGAACTATCAACCCTGCTTCATACAAACACCACACATGCATCATGTAACTATACATCATAAAAGAGGTTTAAAAATGCATTTGTACAAAAATGTGGAAAAACAGAAACTTAATATGCACTATGCTCACAACTGCAAAAGTGAAAAAACACAAAATGTTCAATTACAAATGTATTTTGTCTGCTTTGCTGAGGTAGAGGGCCAGACGTCTAGATAGATTTTTTCTGCTATTTTTTCCAAAGCTCTATCTATAGTAAATCTATGTTTGTATCGTGCACAGTTGGAGTCCCAAATTACAACTTTTTGCTGCATTAAGGCAATTAAATTCTCCATATCAACTGGGGATGTATGTCAGGGCTTGAACCCAAGAGCTCCTGTATTCCAGATGGCAGCTCTACCTGTTGAGCGATCCAGCCCTCTGACAAGCTCCCCTGCTTGTCCAAAAGTGAGCCTGGTAACTACAGGCCGGTAAGTCTCACTTCAGTAACGGTAAAAATTTTCGAGGGGATTCTGAGAGACGTCATCGATGAGCACCTCAAGGGGAACGAGGGAATAACTCCTCACCAGCATGGATTCATGAAGGGTCGCTCATGTCAGACAAATCTGATCAGTTTCTATGAAGAAGTAAGCTCTAAACTGGACCTGGGAGAATCTATTGATCTCGTATATCTGGACTTCTCCAAAGCCTTTGACACCGTGCCGCATAATAGGCTAATATACAAAATGAGACAGCTCGGATTGGGTGAAAGCGTGTGTAATTGGGTAAAAAATTGACTCAATGATAGAAAGCAGAGGGTGGTAATAAATGGTTCGTACTCTGATTGGGCCACAGTCACTAGTGGGGTACCACAGGGCTCAGTATTAGGCCCCATTCTGTTCAATATATTTATCAACGACCTGATAGAGGGGCTGCACAGCAAAATTTCAATATTTGCAGATGACACAAAATTATACAATATAATTAATGCAACGGAGGACAATGTACGGCTACAAACGGACCTAGATAAGCTGGGGGCTTGGGCAGAAAAATGGCAAATGAAGTTCAATGTTGATAAATGTAAAGTTATGCACATCGGCAACACAAATGCATGTTACCAATATACACTTAATGGGGCACTGCTAGGGAAAAGTGATATGGAAAAAGACCTGGGGGTACTAGTGGATTGTAGACTAAACTGGAGTAACCAATGCCAATCAGCTGCTGCAAAGGCAAATAAAGTTTTGGGATGCATTAAAAGAGGTATAGGGGCGAAGGACGAGAACATTATCCTTCCACTATATAAGGCACTTGTCAGGCCCCACATGGAATACTGTGTACAGTTCTGGTCACCGGTGCTCAGGAAAGATGTTACGGTATTGGAGGGGGTTCAAAGAAGAGCGACTAAGCTAGTACATGGAATGACGGGACTGGAATACCCAGAGAGGCTATCCAAATTGGGATTATTTACTCTAGAAAAAAGAAGGTTAAGGGGTGACCAAATAACCATGTATAAGTACATGAGGGGACAATACAAGGATCTCTCCCAGGATCTGTTTATACCCAGGACTACGACGGTAACAAGAGGGCATCCGCTACACTTAGAAGAATGCAGTTTTCATCACCAACATAGAAAAGGTTTCTTTACTGTTAGAGCAGTTAGACTGTGGAACTCTCTGCCTGAGGAAGTGGTGATGGCAAAATCCATAGAAGAGTTTAAAAGGGGACTTGATGTCTTTTTGGAGAGGAAGGATATTATAGGTTATAAATCCTAGTTTAATTGTTAATCCAGGTATACAGACAGGTAGGAACTATTAGGGGTTGATCCAGGGAACAGTCTGATTGCCATTAGGGAGTCAGGAAGGAATTTTTTTCCCCAAAAGGGCTAATTGGCTTCTGCTCTTGGGGTTTTTTGCCTTCCCAACAAAACAGGAGGCTAACAGGCTGGACTAGATGGACATTGTCTTCATTCAGCCTTACGAACTATGCTACTATGTTACTATGCTAACCCTTATTCTTGTCTCTTGTGCCTTGTTCCTAGCTGTTATCCAGTCTCTGTTTCCTTGATTGTTCTACCCTGTTTCCCTGATTGCACAGCCTATATAACTTGGTCTAGCGCCTCCCACCCTTGCATGATTATTGTGCTCCCAAGCCTGTAGTCAAGCTGCTTGCTCCTCCATACTGCAAATAGACTCATGTACCAACCTTTAGCTTCCCCTGCTTACTCTACCTGTCTGCTCCTTTGCACCACAACCAGTATTACCTGTATACTGACCTCTGGCTTTCCCCTGAGCATGCTACTGGCCTGTACTGTTCGCAACAAGAGGCTCCGAACCTGCACCTGATTGTGACAATATGTTTACTACGACCCTGTGTGCAGAAACACTGTGACTGCCGACAACTTCCTATTTTCTCTTTTTCTCCTAGTCTCCGAACAACCTCCATGAAAAACGCCATAAATACACTTGCAATTGCATACCCACTGTATTTTTTGGTTCAAGCTTTGCTAAAACGTTATTTAGGTGAAAACTGAAATCTTAGATGATTAATTTCTGGCAAACCTGAAGCTCATTTAGGGAAAAAAAACTAAAACAAGAACTGAACGCATTCTAAGGACCTTTAATAATAATGGTGGTGGTGGTGCCTGTTCAATGAATGTAGATTAGTGGTTAGCACTGTTGCCTTGCTGAAGTCCAAGGTTCAAATCTGACCAAGAACAACTTCTGCATATTGTTTGTATATTTCTTGTTCTTCTCATTCGTCTCTTCCTCCAGAGAAAAAAAGACACATGATGGCTTAGTGGTTAGCATTGTAGTCCTGCAGTAATAGAAGCCTAGGTTGAAATCTGACCAAAGATCACATCTGCATGGTTGTCGTATTTGGATTCAGCTCCCTGAATATAGGTAAGAACACTGATTTTTCAACAGAGGAAAATATACCCTTGTAACAGTGTTATTATCCGGGGGTTTAAAAAATGTTTTAGTGTTAATGCCATCATTTTTAACAGAAATTTTCAGCTCAAGAAATATTAGAACTGTTATTACTATACAAATAAAATCCTTTAATGATTCTTTAGTTCCTCTCCATACAAACAACCATTAATGTATCTCTTCTATAGATTTATTACATTTCTGTAGCTGAAAATTAATGTAAAATGTTTCCTGGTGTGCCATAAAAATATTTGAACAAATTTCACCATGATGACTACCTGTCTGCTACAACCAAAAAGAATTATGAAACAAAACATAATAATGGATAAAGCAGCAATCAATACAATGCAATGTAGTAAAAGTTGTTTCAGTACAAAGAATCAGCCTGAGATAGAAGTAACCGTATCAGCTTCAATTTCTTTATCCCATGGAATGATGGTATAAATATCTAATGTAATGAGAAAAATGTTGTCAGGGAATTCAGTCATAGTTCGAGACAATCAATGGTATCTTGTTTTCCCTTTAAATGAGGAGGGGGCTGTCTAGCATGTTTTTATAGCTAACAGACAAAAATGGACAACACACAGGAGACAATAGTTTTCTTGCATTTTTATGGACCTTTAGCAAAAACATATATAACAGAAATAATGAGATTCTTAACATTAGTTAACTAATAAAATTCTTTTTAGCTCAAATATTCTATACCTTGACTTCATTGAATAAACATTTAACTCTGTTTTAAATTGACTGGTGGGGTTAGTTTTAAAGTGGTTTTCAAGAGGAAACCAATTGGTGATTTATACTCAGGACCCTCACCAATCAACTGATAAAAAGTTGCCCATGGACGGCCACAACTGTCAAAATGCAGTTCATAGTACAGTGTTACGGTTTGGTATTGTAGCCCTCTGCCATGCACTTCAATGGAACCCCTGCCAATTTGCTATTGGTGATTTCTCCTGAGGATAGGTCACAAATTGTTTTACTTTCCAAACAGAGGAGGAGCAGAAGTATTACAAGTAAGAGCTATTTAAAGCAAACATAAGCGAGTGTGCATATTGTATTCTAAGTGTGCTGTTTCTTAAGTGTGTGACTTGAGATTAGTGGAATTGCTGAGTGCATCTTTGCCTTTATTATTTGTATTTGTTTGTGTTTTTTTTATCAAGACATAGTAATCTTTTAGTTTATGACCTGTGGCTACATAGTTTTTTTTCCCCAGAGGTTAAATTCACTGTGCTGAGGGGATATATATGAGGGTTATATTGTTAAACATTGTTACATTTAAAACACATAATCTGCTTGTGGGTTTCAATCTCCATTGTGCTGCACAGGTGCTTACGAGGCTGGGTTACCCAATCAGGGTATGAAAAAATTGTATCTGTGGAGCTTCCTGTGTCCTTTCCAAGTAGAGGATGAGCAGGAGTATTACAGATAAGAGCTATATAGAGCATGCATAAGTGAGTGTGCATGCTGTACTCAAAATATCATGTCTTCTAAAGTGTGTTATTTCTTAAGCATGTGACTTGAGATTAGTGACTTTAGAAGAGTTAACTGTATTTATTTTCTTGCTAATCCATTTCAAGTTTTGCAAATTTTACTTTTATCATTTAGAAACTGCTCCATGATTACCAATGCCATCCAGTGTACATTGGCTCAACAGTTGGTGTTGGTGTTTGGATTCCTAGAGAACTGTGACAACTTTACTATTGGCTACAGGTTCTGCCATAGGGATGGGCTGCATCTCAATAGGGAGCGTGCAGCTGTGCTGGGGAAGAAGATGCTTGGAAGGTTGGAGAAGTGTTTAAACTAGGGACTGGAGGGCAGAGCAACCACAGAGATACAGGGGAAGACAGTATAGACAGTGACCTGGGATTAAGTAATGGAAATTGGGGGAGCAGTGAGAGAGTTAGTAAAATTAGAACTGGTGGAAGAGTTATTAGGGATACAATTAATATAAAAAATAACCAAAACTTTCTAAACTGTATGGTGACTATTGCTGGAAGTCTGACGAATAAGCTTGACAAACTAGAAGTAAAAATGACTGAGACCTAGGTCGGCAAAATCTGTAACTGCACAGTGAACAAATAGGGTTATACTCTGTTCAGAAGGGATCGTAAAAAACGGAAATGTGGAGGAGTTTGTCTTTATGTAAAATCCTGTTTAAAGCCCACACTACGGGAAGAGATATGTGAGATGATAATGTAACATGAAAATCTATTACTGAGGCAAATAGATGAAGCAGCAAATCACAATGAGGTAATTACTATGGAAAACTTTAACTATCCAGATATAAATTGCGAAGCCAAATCTCATAAAGATAACAAGTTTCTGTCAATAACTAAAGATAATTACCTCACCCAACTTGTACAGGACACAACTAGAGGGATGGCCACTTTTGACCATATTAACCAAGAGACCTGACAGAATTACTGGGGTGCAGGTTTGGAGGCACCTGGGAAATAGTGACCATAATATAATACATTTCCACTCAATAGTGGGTTTTATTTGGGAACTACATAGATAGTAAACTTTAGGAAGGCAAAAAGTTTGATTGGCTTAAAGATGCCTTTAACCTGACTGACTGGGACAAATATGTTCAAAAATAAGAGTAGTGACAATAAATGGGAAATGTTTAAAAATATCTTAAATACTTACTGTGAGAGGTTCATACCTTACAGGAAAAAAGGAATTAGGAATAGGAAAAAAACTGATTAAACTACTAAAATAAAAAGGCAGCAAAGAAGCACTAAAAATCTATAAGTAAAAAAAAAATTAAGTAAAAAGCAGATAAAAGCAGCAAAGATGGAGACAGTCTCATTTCCAAAGAGAGTAAAACTAACCCTAAAATGTTCATCAATAATACAAATAGTAAAAAGATTAATACTGAAAGTATTTAATAAATAAAGTAGGAAACTTTGTAGAGGGTGATGAGGAGAAAACAAATCTGTTAAATAGTTTTTTATCCAGTGTATTCACAGAGGAAAACCAAATGTCAGATGAGATGCAGAGTGATAAGGTAAACTCTCCACTAAATGTGAACGTGGGTAACTGGCTCAGTGATAAAAAGCAGAGGGTACTTATTAATGGTACATACTCTAATTGGGTCACCATTAGAGATGAGTGAGGACCCAAATGATCGGGTCCGCATTATTGGAGTCGAGCTTTTCGTAAAATTCAAGAGCTCTACTCGAGTAACTCTCTCTCTCTCTCTCATCAAGCTCAACAGAGTATATTCGCTCAACATTACTAGTGGGGTACCACAAGGGTCAGTATCGGGCCCTATTCTTTTTTATATATTTATTAATTACTTGTTAGAAGGATTGCACAGTAAAATATCAATATTTGCAGATGATACAAAACCATGCAAAGTAACTAACATGAGAGGACAGAATATGGTTTGAAATGGATCTGGATAAGTTGGACCTTTGGGCAGAAAAGTGGCAAATGAGGTTTAACACTGAAAAATGTAAGGTTGTGCACATGGGCAGGAAAAATACATGTCAGCATTATACACTAAATGGGAAAACACTGGGCAAATACAACATGGAAAAGAACTTGGGGATTTTAGTTAACTGTAAACTTTACTGGAACAACCAGTGTCAGGCAGTTGCTGTCAAAGCAAATAGGATCATGAGATGCTTCAAAAGAGGTGTAGGGGCATATGATGTAGATATTGTTCTTCCTCTTTACAAATCACTAGTCCAAACACATATGGAATATTGAGTACAGTTTTGAGCACAGATACTTAAGAAGGACGTATCAGAGCTTGAACGGGTTCAAAGGTGGGCAACAAAATAAGTAAATGGAATGGATGGACTACAATACTCAGAGAGGTTATCTAAATTGGGGTTATTCCATTTAGGAAAAAAAAGAGGTGAGGGGCAACCTAATAACTGTTTATGGATATATCAGGAGTCAAAACAAAGCCCTCTCCCACAATCTATTTATACTCAGGACTATGACTGTAACAAGAGGGCGCCCTCTACGTCTAGAGGAAAGAAGGTTCCTACACTGACATAGAAGAGCAGTGAGACTAGGGAACTCTCTGCCTGAAGATGTGATGATAAAAAATTTGATGAAAGAGTTTAAGAGGGGCCTAGACACCATTCTTAAACATTAAAATATTGATTACCTCAGAAGGATTGTTGTTCCGGGAATTTTTCTGATAGTCAGACTTGGAGTCAGGAAAGGGTTTTTTTCCATTAAATGAGAAAATTTGTTTTCTAACCTATTGTTTGTTTGTTTTCTGCCTTCCTCTGGATCAGCATTGAGATGGAATAGGCTGCACTGGATGAACATATGTTTTTTTTCAGCCTAACATAATATGTTACTATGCTACTCTTGAAAAACCCCATTAAGAGGTAAATAGGTAGTACAATCTGATACTAATCAATATATTTCCTTGTCATAATCTACTCCAATACAAAACCCAACCCTCCCTTATCTTGCCTGTTTAACTGTCTTTCTAAACCTGTAAGATTATGTGGGAGTAATATTTTTTGAGGAATAATTATTTTCAAATTCTTTCTAAGACTACACTAGGCATAATGCAATGTATCGATTTTGCCTGAAGTGTCTCCTTAAAGGGGTATTCTAGGCTTTTACTACTCATAGTTGATTGGTGGGGATCCACTCTTGGGATTCCCACCAATAAGCTGATCCTTCAGCCCACTGTCAGCGCAGCAGGGCTGGACATCTGAATTGGTCATCAGGGCTGAAAGGGTAATAGACCGTATTACTCCTGCTGAAATCAATGGAAGCAATGCCTTCTATTATACTTCCAGCTCCTCATTGTGAAGTGTAATAAGAAGCATCACTCTCATTCATTTCAGTGAGAATGAAGCCGTGCATTACACTTCCAGCCCTGACCACCGATGACAACGTTTGGTCCCAATGCAGTGACTGCAAACTGGATGATCAGCTGATTAGTGGGGATCCAAGTAGCAGATCCCTACCAATCAACTATTGATGACCTGTTCTGAAGATAGGTCATCAAGTAGTAGCAAAAGCCCAGAATACTGCTTTCAGCAATTTAATATGCTGTTTGCCAATAAAAACAATATATTTATTCATAATTTCATAAATATAGACAAAAAAGATAAAGATAATGCAGGTGGATATATAAAAACACTGTAGGAAGGTTACATTTTGTACTTCTACACCAAGCCTAAAATGAGTATGCAACCTCAACATTTATCAACATTGGGTACATTACAAACCATAACCTCCTTAGAATTTTCATGTAACACAAATGACCTTTAATTATGCATGTTCATATAAAAAAAAGGCGCATATTTATTCGCTGCACCTAATAGTGCTTCTACGTTTCATAATTGCAAATCTCCCCAGTAGTGATGAAAGGTTCTGATCTATAAAAGCCTATGCAATATATATTTTTCCATGCACTATAAATTGTTCTTTTGTGTAAGAAGCTGTAAATAAGGATAATCATGCATAGGCTATCCATCTTCTCACTCATTTTATATGATTTCAGTTCATTTATATATCAATATAAAAGCAGGAAAGTGACAATCCAGAGCCAGTATTTATATGTAAGAGTCATTGCTGAATGCGGTTTATACACGAAAACATAATGGCTAATAAGTTAATGGCATAATATAATGTTCTTATAAATCACAGCCAAATGCCGGGATTGTTTATACTCACAATACCTCATTAAAACTTTGCAATGTACCTTTAGATCTTAGATAATCATGAATTCTATAGCTCAGAATAGCTTTTAATTTAGAGAAGTCTAACCTGACCTTGTACCATTTAGATTACTGAATTGACCATATACTAGCTAAGATATTAATAACAATGCTTTAGCTTTCCTTACATTGGTAAGATGCTACTTAAAATATATCTTATTAGTGTGCAAAAACATCTCAGCCATGAATTCTAAATGAGACTTGTGTGTAGATCAACTAGCTATAGGGCTTTCTAATAGATATCTCTCAAAAAAACAGACACCAGTCTGATAAAGAGGCCTAGTAGCCTGAAGAAGACACCTAGTAGCCTCGAAAGCTTGCATATCTAATTTTTCTGGTTAACCAGTAAAGATTTTACATCTATAAAACTTTTGTCTTCTTACATAAGAGTATTTAACATTATAGAATTTTTTTGGCTATCACAGTACAACATTCTTTTTTCTCCATCTAGATAATTGAAGATACCTCAGTGTTGCAAAGAAAAAGTTTTTACTACTTTTTCTAGATAAATGCAATATTAGACAAAGGGAATCTAATAGAGATGAGCAAACCTACTCGTTTCGAGTAATTACTCGATCGAGCACCGTGATTTTCGAGTACTTCCGTACTCGGGTGAAAAGATTCGGGTGGGGTTAGGCGTGGCGGAGCGGGGGGTAGCAGCGGGGAACAGGGGGGAGCCCTCTCTCTCTCCCTCTCCCCCCCACTCCCCGCTGCAACCCCCCACTCACCCACGGCTCCTCCCGAATCTTTTCGCCCGAGTACGGAAGTACTCGAAATTTGTGGTGCTCGGGCGAACAAGGGGCGTGGCCGAGTACGCTCGCTCATCTCTAGAATCTAATCAAACATATGACACGTTTCGTGCTACATGAGTTCAATGGCGTGTTCCAAGAGTAAAAAAAAGTGATTGTTCCCAAGTAATCTTGTAGATATGATATCTTTTAATAGCCAACAAAAATACATGATGTTGTTGCGAGCTTTCGAACCTCTCAGGATTCTTCCTCAGGCATAATAAAATAGATCTGAAGAGGCATGCATATATGTACACACACATACTTGTGACAAGGCTCATACATGGATGTGATTTGCATTTAAAAAGATGGGTAGAAAAATAAAAACTTACTTAAATAGTCCACTGATAAAGATGTGAAGGTTTTATGGTCTCTGAATTAGTGTTAGGGGTTCACCAGGCCAGCAGTGTTCTCTGTGCTATAGATGTCTCATACTTCCCAGTCACGCATAAATCCTTTTGAAGAATTTAGCCCCCTATTAAAAGTGTCAAAAGTTGTTATAAATTTATACTCCCAAATTCTTCTGTTGCTTTGTGAATTGAAATTGCTTTTAAATCAATAAGACCTTTATGCTTAATGTGTAGATGTCATATGCAGAAGTCTCTTTCATATTTGGATTTTTACCATAGTTCATTACCTTATGTTGGAGATTGCTGTTATTGATGTACAAAAAATATTCTATCCAGTATTTAAACTTTATGTAGGTTTTTTGCTGCCCACCTGGAGATACTGAACACCCCAGAGTGGAGATGGAGTCAAGTTGATGCTTTATATTGTCATGTTTGTCCTGGACCACTGGTGGCTTAGACACAGGACCAAACAAAGGGGTACCAGTCTGAGTGGGACACTCTGAACCCCTCTGACAGGACCCAATTGGAAGTGGAGCACCCGTTCCAAAAGGGACGATCCCACTACTTACATGAAGCCAGGTCCAAAGCCAGAGGGGGACTAGAGTACAGAAACCTGGGGACAAAAGGAAACAAACAAACAAAAGACAAGAATATACTGAATACAAAACAAACAGGAACACAGGGAACTAACTAGAAGACAGACAGGGGCGAGATAGGTGAGCTGAGGGTGCTGACAAGACCAGAGATACAAAAGTATAATTGGCACTTCCAGCCAGGAAGATTTGGATTATACAGAGAAAGGGGAGAAACTGATTGGCTGACAGAGCTGTCAATCAACACAGACAGCACAGCTGATGACATACTTAATGGACCTATTGATTAGCTGACAGAGCTGTCAATCACCAGCCACAAGCTCAGCTAACAGCAGCAAGGATAAATTAACCCTAACTAGTCAGGACAGAACAAACTGAAGTAAAGGTGTGCTGGCAGTGAGGTGACATATATACATACAGTTGGGTCCAGAAGTACAGTACACTATCCTGCCCAAAGTAATCGGTCACCTGAGCAAGAATCTAAAGTAGTATTTATTATCATATGTTAATACTTTGTGTGGCTCCTTTGTCCCTAATGGCATTGAATTCTCTCTTTGGCATACTTTTTACTACTGTCTATTACACTTCAGCTGGTATTTCCCTCCATTCATCCTGCAAATGTCTGGTGAGTTCTCGCAAATAAAATGGATGCTGTTTATAATTCTTCACGTGACATTCCAGTTCATCTCAAAGATGTTCCATAGGGTTAATCCAACCTGTATGGCTCCCAATGAAACCGTCTCACTGGTGTTTTTGATGTGACTGTGTATAGATGTAGCAGGATGATTTCTGAAGTGTATAGAGCTATACTTTCTCAGACTCATTCAAATGTTGCAAAATTGATAGTTTTAGTGTGGAAGCATTAAGATTCAAAACATACTGCAAAAGCAAACCAACAACTTCTTTCGACAAAGAAAGAATTGGAATATTTTTCAATAGCCAAGTCAGTCATCTGACCCCTCAGCCTGATTGAGCATGTTTGAAGTCAAAGCTATAAGTAGAAAGATCCACAAGCAGCAACGAGAAGGAGAGACTATAGGTATACAGTATATTGTTAATAGTAAATCACACATAAAAAGTGAAAAAGCTAAATGCATTATATCGTCCTTTAGCTGATTTCATTTTCCTGTGACCCATACACTGTGGCAGTACATTTTATTTTGTGAAAAGCAGAGGACATTGCTGCACACAGCATTATTTTACAGTTTAGAGTTACTTTTTCATGTGACCTGAAAGGGGAAAAGATTGCAGAAAGTACTGACAGTTACCCAAGCATAAAATCACCTCAATCTACTCTGTTCTCAGTGGGTTTGGAAACAGCTTCTCATAATACTATGACATGGTGCTCTAGAGTCTACCTGTTCCTCTCTTGTCAAGCAGTTCATCCATGCTTCAAATTATGGTGTATTCTCGCTACGTTTTGGTTTGTTCTTTTCTGCCAAGGTTTTATTTCAAATCTCATTGCGAATGTTTTTGCAAAATGCTAAGCACACAGTATGCAAATAAATAAAAAAAAAAACAGTCATTTATATGTTACAAAATAGATCTAGATGTGCTCTATTTCATCACACTGAATGATGTTTGGTCTTTTAAGGAAAGCCAAAGATACATAACATATTTTGTGATCACTATTGCATGTATTTAAATGGTCACTAACTTTTCAAACAACTTGTGCTCATATGATAGCAGTGTGACAACTAGCAAAACTGTTTATTTTATTTACTAGATTTGGGTCTATGTGCTGTTCGTGTTAATTCATGGGCAGCATATGGCCCTATTATAGCCTATGGGGCCATGCAGATTGATGTTTTCATGTAGACCAGAGGTTCCCAAACTTTTTTGCCCTGTAGACCACTCACCAATTTTTCTTTTGTTTTCCGTAGACCTCCTGCCTGCCTAATATTGAATTTTGCTTAACTTATTAAAGTCACAGTGCAGCTCACTAAAGGTCCATTTAGACACAACAATTATCGCTCAAAATTCGCTCAAAAGTCATCTTTTGAGCGATAATCGTTGGGTGTAAATGTGCCCATCTAACACTTTTCTGCCAAAAAATGAATTTCAATTCGGCATGAAATGGAAGCCGTCCAACCCACAGCCCATCTGCAATTAGCGACGCCATGGGAAAATTTGCACTGCGCAGATCTGACGGTTCACCATGCGAACCATCCGCAGTACAGAAAAGACAGGTACACGCAGATGCAGGCCGGGTACAGGGTCAGATTCCGCTACAGACTCCCAAATGCGGAATCCGACCCAATTATGTGCAGCCAGCCTGGGCCCGCACGGTTTCCCTGTGCAGAATCCTGTAGTTGATTCCACCAGGCCCGCAGACATGAGGCCAGAAAATACAATATACTTACCTGTCTGGACGTTGCAGGGCTCACCTCCGTGCAGGCCAGATCTTCTTTCTTCTGCACAGTGGATGCGCTCGGTATGCTGGCGGTGTGCCGGATGCATGCTCTGTGCTGTCTTTTTTTTTTAACTCCTGCTTTCTCGCGGCACAGACGCAATGACAGCTGCGCCTGTACCACAGAGCCGGACGGCTTCCATTAGCTTCAATGGAAGCCAGGGGAGCCGTCCGTGCGGGAAAACTGCACAAAAAACGGAGCATTGTGCAGTTGTTTTCTCACGCATGTGATCTGCATGCCGGAGGAAAATGACATCTACAGGTATTTAACTACCTGCGGGTGCCCAATGATTCCTTATGGGCGCGGATCGCACGCACGGGAGATCTGCGCGTTTTTAAAAGTTCCATTTTTGCTGTGGACATGAGGCGTTAGATAGGGTTTTTGTTCTGGATTGAAAAATTGTAAGAAAAGAAACGTACAATTTTTCTTCAGATCCTTTTTGAAAAGACAAAAAATGTAAGTAAATATTTGGATTTGAGACGAAACAAATCAGAACCCAGTAAAATTCTTACATACAATTAATACACAAATAATGCTGTTAATGGGAGGGATGAGACGGATGCTCTGATAGCAAGTGTTCAATATTTAGCTTCACATTAGTGAGGTACAGTCTCAAATCCAGTGATTTGTAATTGATTTCTTTTTTCGTAAGGATTGGCGCTAAAACCCCTTTCAACGAGGTATAGGCTGGAAAAGCTATCAAACTTTCTTTGCATAATGCAGGATAAGCAACAGGTACGCGCAAAATGCGTTGCTGCTAGAGATGAGCGAACGTACTCGTCCGAGCTTGATGCTCGTTTGAGTATTAGGGTGCTCGAGATGCTCGTTACTCGAGAAGAGCACCACGCGGTGTTCGAGTCAATTCAATTTCCTTCCCCGCATGTTTAGCGCCATTTTCTAGCAAATAGACATGCAGGGAAGGCATTACCACTTCCTCCTGTGACGTGCCAGCCCTATCTCCCCCCCCCCCTGCAGTGAGTGGCTGGCGAGATCAAGTGACCGCAGAGTACTTAAAGTGGTCCCGCCTGCGGTTCGCCTCAGACACACATTCTGGGAGAGTATAGTGAAAGTGCTGCTGCTGCTGCTATAGGGAAAGTGTTAGTGTAGGTTCCTGTCCTCAAGAACCCCAACGGTCCTTCTTAGGGCCACATCTGACCATGTGCATTACTGTTGTGGCTTGGTCGGGAGCAGTTTTGCAAAAAAAATTTTTTTTCATCTCGGGCTGTGCAGGCCATTACAGCTATAGCGTTCTCAGTCTGCAGTTGATTATACAGAGTATAGGGAAAGTGCTGCTGAGATAGGGAAAGTGGTAGTGTAGGATCCTGTCTACAAGAACCCCAACGGTGCTTCTTAGGGCTACATCTGTCCGTGTGCATTTTACTGGGTGGCTGCTGGAAGTTGTAGTGCTTCCATTATACTACTGCGCAGCTAGGCCTGTTTGCAGCCTTCTGTAATTTTTTTTTTCTGGCTGGAGTTTGCATTAAAATATCGCTCTCAGTGTGAAAGTGGACGCAAATAATTCCATACTTATTTATACCGTTCTCTGTCTGCAGTGAATTAGATGCACAGCGTAGGGCCAGAGCCACTTCTACAGGTGTAAGTGATATACACTATACAGCCTCTATTCTCTGTCCAAAAAAAAACAAAAGCTCCTTCGTTGGGCTACATCTGACCGTGTGCATTTTACTGGGTGACTGCTGGGAGTTGTAGTGCTTCCATTATACTACTGTGCAGCTAGGCCTGTTTGCAGCCTTCCGTTATTTATTTTTTTTCTGGCTGGTGTTTGCGTTAAAATACCGCTCAGCGTGAAAGTGGACGCACATAATTCCACACTTATTCATACCGTTCTCTGTCTGCAGTGAATTAGATAGCGGTCTCACCACTAAACAGTACTGTAATATTACCAGAGCCACTGCCAAGTATTTCAGCTCAGCCGCTGTGCAGAGCGTCTCACAATACCATTTCCGTTGGTGGGGTTGAGATCGCCGCAGTTACCAGCACTATCCACTGGCTTTACAGTCTTCTCCCACTCCACACAGCCTCTATAATCTACAAGTCTCTGCGAGCAGTAAATTACCCCTACGTATCAGCGCAAGACAGCGGGTTACTTTTTTCCTAGTCACTGCATAGAGCCTCCGCTATCTACAAGTCTCTGTGTGCAGTGAATTAAGGCCCAATTGTCAGTGCTGTACAGTGGGGTAATTTATTTGGCCCCTGCTCTATTTGTAATCCGCCATGATAAGGAGTAGGGGTAAGGGTCGAGGACGCGGACGTCCAAGTGAGGGTGTGGGCACAGGCCGAGTTCCTGGTCCAGGTGAATCACAGCCGGCTGCTGCGGGATTAGGAGAGAGGCAAGTTTCTGGGGTCCCCAGCTTCATATCACAATTTGTGGGTCCGCGTGGTTGACCTTTATTACAAACAGAGCAGTGTGAGCAGGTCCTGTCGTGGATGGCAGAAAATGCATCCAGCAATGTATCGGCCACCCAGTCTTATACGCAGTCCACTACTCCTGGCTTAGGGACTGCAACTCCGAATCCTCTGGCTGCTGCTCCTCCTTCCTCCCAGCCTGCTCACTCCATGAAAATGACATATTCTGATGAGCAGGCAGACTCCCAGGAACTGTTCTCGGGTCCCTGCCTTGGGTGGGAAAAATGGTTCCTCTCACCTGAGGAGTTTGTCGTCAACGATGCCCAACCTTTGGAAAGTTCCCGGGGTAAGGGTGATGAGGCTGGGGACTTCCGGCAACTGTCTCAAGAGCTTTCAGTGGGTGAGGAGGATGATGATGATGAGACACAGTTGTCTATCAGTGAAGTAGTAGTAAGGGCAGTAAGTCCGAGGGAGGAGCGCACAGAGGATTCGGAGGAAGAGCAGCTGGACGATGAGGTGACTGACCCCACCTGGTTTGCTAAGCCTACTGATGACAGGGCTTCTCAGGGGGAGGCAAGTGCAGCAGCAGGACAGGTTGGAAGAGGCAGTGGGGTGGCCATGGGTAGAGGCAGGGCCAGAGCGAAGAATCCCCCCAACTGTTTCCCAAAGCACACCCTTGCGCCAAGCCTCCCTGCAGAGGGCTAGGTGTTCAAAGGTGTGGATGTTTTTCAGTGAGAGCGCGGATGACCGACGAACAGTGGTGTGCAACCTGTGTCGCACCAAGATCAGCCGGGAAGCCACCACTACCAGCCTCACCACCACCAGCATGCGCAGGCATATGATGGCCAAGCACCCCACAAGGTGGGACGAAGGCCGTTCACTGCCTCCGGGTCACACCACTGCCTCTTCCCCCTGTGCCCCAACCTGCCACTCAGATCCAACCCCCTTCTCAGGACACGGGCACGAGCGCCTCCAGGCTTGCACCCACACCCTCACCTCCACTGTCCTCGACCCCATCCAGCAATGTCTCTCAGCGCAGCGTTCAGCTGTCGCTAGCACAAGCGTTGGAGTGAAAGCACAAATACGCCGCCACGCACCCGCATGTACAAGCTTTAAACATGCACATTGCCAAATTAATCAGCCTGGAGATGCTGCCGTACAGGCTTGTGGAAAGAGGCTTTCAGAAACATGATGGCGGCGGTCCCGCGATACTCGGTCCCTAGTCGCCACTATTTTTCCTGGTGTGCCGTCCCAGCCCTACACCAGCACGTCTCCCGCAACATAAATCATGCCCACACCAACGCGGTTACTGGGAAGGTCCACTTAACCACGGACAAGTGGTCAAATACTGGAGGGGAGGGCCACTATATCTCCCTGATGGCACATTGGGTGAATTTGGTGGAGGCTGGGACTGAGTCAGAGCCTGGGACCGCTCATGTCCTACCCACACCCAGAATAGCGGGTCCTACCTCGGTGGTGGTATCTGCGGCTGTCTATGCCACCTCCTCTAAATCCTCCTCCCACGCAACCTCTACCTCTCAATTAAGAAGTGTGAGCAGCACGTCACCAGCAGTCGGTGTGGCACGGCAGCACAGCAGTGGGCAAGCGTCAGCAGGCCGTGCTGAAACTACTTAGCTTAGGTGACAAGAGACACATGGCCCCCGAACTGTTGCAGGGTCTGACAGAGCAGACCAACCTCTGGCTTTCGCAGCTGAGCCTCCAACCGGGCATGGTCATGTGTGACAATGGCCGTAATGTGGTGGCTGCCTCACACACGTGCCATGCCTGGCCCATGTCTCCAATCTGGTGGTTCAGCGGTTTCTGAAAAACTATCTGCACTTGTCTGACCTGCTAGGCAAGATGGGCCGCGTCTGCGCACATTTCCGCAAGTCCACCACGGATGCCGCCACCCCGAGGACCCTGCAACATTAGTTTAATCTGCCAGAGCACTGACTGCTGTGCGACGTGCCCACATGGTGGAACTCTACGCCGCACATGTTGGCCAGGCTGTATGAGCAGCATAGAGCAATAGTGGAATACCAACTCCAACATAGGCGGCGTAGTGGTAGTCAGCCTCCCCAATTCTTTACCGAGGAGTGGGCCTGGATGGCAGACATCTGCCAGGTTCCAGAAACTTTAAGGAGTCTACCCAGATGGTGAGCGGCGATGCTGCAATCATTAGCGTTACCATCCCGCTGCTATGCCTGCTGAGAAGTTCGCTGCAAAGCATAAAGGCCGACGCTTTGCGGTTGGAACAGGAGACGGGGGATGAGAGTATGTCGCTTCATAGCCAGACCACCCTCATGTCTATATCTCAGCGCGTTTTGGAGGAGGAGGAGGAGGGGGAAGAGCAGGAGGAGGAGCAAGAGACAGCTGGGCACACTGCAGAGGGTACCCATGCTGCTTGCCTCTCATCTGTTCAGCGTGTATGGGCTGTGGAGGAGGATCCTGAAAGGGATCTTCCTAGTGAGGACAGCCATGTCTTGCGTACTGGCACCCTGGCACACATGGCTGACATCATGTTAGGCTGCCTTTCTCGTGACCCTCGCGTTAGACGCATTCTGGCCAACACGGATTACTGGGTGTACACCCTTCTCGACCCACTGTACAAGAAGAACCTTTCCACTCTCATTCCCAAAGATGAAAGGGGTACGAGAGTGGTGCAATACCACAGGGCCCTGGTGGAAAAAGTGATGCTAAACTTCCCATCTGACAGCGCTAGCGGCAAAAGGCGCAGTTCCGAGGGCCAAGTAGAAGGGGAGGCGCGGAGATCAGGCAGCATGTTCAGCGCAGGCAGGGGAACACTCTCCAAAGCCTTTGCCAGCTTTATGGCTCCCCAGCAAGACTGTGTCACCACTCCCCAGTCAAGGCTAAGTCAGAGTGAGCACTGTAAAAAGATGGTGAGGGAGTGTGTAGCCGATCGTACCACCGTCCTCCGTGATGCCTCTGCTCCATACAACTATTGGGTGTCAAAGCTGGACATGTGGCACGAACTTACGCTGTACACCCTGGAGGTGCTGGCTTGCCCTGCAGCTAGCGTCTTGTCAGAGAGGGTGTTTAGTGCAGCTGGGGGACTCACACGGATAAGCGTACCTGCCTGTCAATTGCCAGTGCCGACATGCTTACACTCATAAAGATGAACAAAGGCTGGATTTCCCCAGACTTCTCTTCTCTGCAACCGGATAAATAAGCATTCCCTATCACCGGAAAAAAGGGGGAATTACCTTTGTCAATCACTCTCGGATATTAGTCCTCCTCCTACTCCTCCTCCTGAAACAACATTTCATCACGCTGAACTGCCAATTTTTCTGCGGCCCAAAAGGCTCTGCTTACAATTTTTTTACAATTTTTTAAAGTTTCAAAAGTATTGATACTTTTCCAGAAACCAATTTTTTTCAATGAGCTGCCTCCAGCCTCTGTTGCAAATTAAGCAACGGCGAGCTGTATCTTTAAAAAAAATATTTCTGGGTTTCACCTGCCTTCTCAGTTGATACATTTTTCAGAGGTACACTTGTACACTTGTAATTTTTCTGGCCCTCGCCTATACTGTTATCTAACTAATTTTTCCGGACCTCGCCTACACTAATGGTACACCAATGTTTCAGGGGTTCGCCTATACTCTTGCTAAAGAAATGTTACAGGGGTCTACCTATACTTCTGCTATAGAAATGTTACAGGTGTCTGCCTATATTTCTGCTACAGAAATGTTACAGGGGTCTGCCTATATTTCTGCTACAGAAATGTTACAGGGGTCTGCCTATACTTCTGCTACAGAAATGGTACTGGGGTCTGCCTATACTGCTGCTACAGAAATGGTACTGGGGTCTGCCTATACTTCTACTACAGAAATGGTACTGGGGTCTGCCTATACTTCTGCTAAAGAAATGGTACTGGGGTCTGCCTATACTTCTACTACAGAAATGGTACTGGGGTCTGCCTATACTTCTGCTACAGAAATGTTACAGCGGTCTGCCTATACTGTTACTACAGAAATGGTACTGGGGTCTGCCTATACTGCTGCTACAGAAATGTTACAGGGGTCTGCCTATACTTCTACTACAGAAATGGTACTGGGGTCTGCCTATATTTCTGCTACAGAAATGTTACAGGGGTCTGCCTATACTTCTGCTACAGAAATGGTACTGGGGTCTGCCTATACTGCTGCTACAGAAATGGTACTGGGGTCTGCCTATACTTCTACTACAGAAATGGTACTGGGGTCTGCCTATACTTCTGCTAAAGAAATGGTACTGGGGTCTGCCTATACTTCTACTACAGAAATGGTACTGGGGTCTGCCTATACTTCTGCTACAGAAATGTTACAGCGGTCTGCCTATACTGTTACTACAGAAATGGTACTGGGGTCTGCCTATACTGCTGCTACAGAAATGTTACAGGGGTCTGCCTATACTTCTACTACAGAAATGGTACTGGGGTATACCTATACTGCTGCTACAGAAATGTAACTGGGGTCTGCTTATACTTCTACTACAGAAATGGTACTGGGGTCTGCCTATACTGCTGCTACAGAAATGTAACTGGGGTCTGCTTATACCTTTGCTACTGGAATGTTACAGGGGTCTGTTTATACTATGGGTGAACACAGACTTCCAATCACGTAGTTTTACCTATCTGGCCCAAAAACACTGACTGACTAGGGCATGAATTGTGGGCCGAGGCCAATATGTATTTTCTCTCGCGTTACCACAGTTATCCAGGGCATTGGTTTGGGCCAAACAAGAGGAGCGATACTGCACAAATGAGATGTTTACAGCTGCACTAGCATCAGAGTCCGCTCTATGCCCGCGATTGCTGAGGGTTTGTGCAGAGGCCTATGTCCTCGGCGCAGTGAAAGTCTGCCATGTTTGGGCACTCTGATTTCTTCATGGTTCATGTCTTGGGTTGCCTAGGACCCACCTATGCCGTGGGTGCATACAGACTTCCCATCGCGATGTTTTACCTATCTGGGACAAAAACAGAGACTAGGGCATGAATTGTGGTCCGAGGCCAACATGTATTTTCGCTCGCATTACCACAGTTATCCGGGGCACTGGTTTGGGCCAAACAAGAGGAGCGATACTGCACTAATGAGACGTTCACAGCTGCACTAGCATCGGAGTCCACTCTATGCCCGCGATTGCTGAGGGTTTGTGCAGAGGCCTATGTCCACTTTGCACAATTAAAACCCTTTTTTGGAAATGATTATTATTTTTACATTGCTGCATTCACACTCCCATACCTGTATTATCTTTCCATGGTTCAAGCTCTGCGAGGACTTGATTTTTGCGTGACAAGCTGTAGTTTTTATTTGAAGTATGGGGCTTTTTTGAACACTTTTATTGCATTATTTGTGAGGCAAAGCAAAAAAAAATAGGCATTGTGCCTCAGTTTTTTTTTTTTTTTACCGTACAGGATAAATAGTGTGTTCACTTTATTGTACAGGTCGTTAAAGGGGTTGTCTCGCGAAAGCAAGTGGGGTTCAGCACTTCTGTATGGCCATATTAATGCACTGATTGGCTGGAATCGGCACACGTGACGGGGCGGAGCTACGCGATGACGCTTAGAAGGGGGCGGAGCCAGAACACCGCTGCTGCCGGGCAGACCCGAAGGCAGAAGACCCTTCTGCGCAAGCGCGTCTAATCGGGCGATTAGACGCTGAAGTTAGATGGAGCCATGGAGACGGGGACGCCAGCGCAGGGAAGGTAAGTGAATAACTTCTGTATGGCTCATATTTAATGCACGATGTATATTACAAAGTGCATTAATATGGCCATACAGAAGTGTATAACCCCACTTGCTTTCGCGAGACAACCCCTTTAAGGATACGATGATACCACATATGTGGGATTTTTTAAAAATATATATTTTCTTTTCTAGAAATGGGGAAAATGTGCAATAAGTTTTTTTGGTTTTACATGATTTTTTTTGCTTTTTACACTATTTAAATTTTATTTTTTACATCCCTATAGGGGACTTGAGCCATAACCGCTATGATCACTATGATAATACTTATGATCGCTTACAAGAACAATCATAGGCAATGGCAAGCCAGGACACTGGTATCTGGCATCCTGTTGCCATGGCAACCCATCAGGCCTACGCCATGTAACGAGCTCCCTTTGTGAACCCTTTACATGCCATGATCTACATAAATCGCAGAATCACTGTCCTTATGTATTCTGCTGTTGCAATGCGAGGCTGGCTATCCTTAACACCTGGTTCCCACTACGTGATGGCGCCATCCACATGACGTAAGTTTACGTCCTGTTGTGTTAAATACCCCAAAGCCAGGACGTTTAAGAGGCAAGAACATTCACCGATTTGTTTGTTATAAGTCCACAAAGTAGACTTGAATGAGTTTATATGTAATCTGTAATAGGTGCTCCTTTGTGACCTTCAATCATTTCCAAAGCAATAGGTTACTCATCGTCGCAGGTTTTAATTACTCCTTTTTACTTCACTGTAATTTTTCAACTTTGGATTTTGTCTCTCTATTCAAAACCTGCGTCTGCTATAGCCTTTTTTATTGTTTTACTAGTGTTTTTTCTACGTAGGGCTTATTCACTTTGCCTGAATAAATGAACTAAGTGGGTTCACACCAAGACATAACGGTCCAAAAAACACTACACCAAATAACATAAAAGGGAAAGTTATCCCTAGCAATTTTTGGGGGAGTGGACCTTGCCTACAAACAGAGCAATAATCTTAAGAAGAGTGGTCCTGCATCTTGCATCTAGTGTTACCGTGCGGCGATTGCTGGTCCTCCCGGGGCGGCGGTGTGCGGGGTCCCGCAGTCGGGTCACGTCCCCCTGGCTTGTTGTGCAGCTGCCAGGGGCACGGGTGCCTGGCCGGCGTGGGCGGTGTGGTGCTTGAGTGCAGCTGCCGTGCACAAGCTTCCTTTTGTTACGTTCTTTAGGGAGTTGGCTGAATCCTTCTCTCCGCCCTGGGTGGAGGCTTTTGTTTAAAGGTTGGGCAAAGCTTGCAATCACTGCCAGTTATTGGTTTCCCTCAGTGTGCTAGCTAGTCTGCCTCTGTTGGTCTCCTGCTTCTTTCATCTTGTCTGCTATACTTTGCTATTATCCACCAGGTTTTTCCATCTGCCTCAGTTCTGCTTAGTATTGTTTGTGTTGCTTATTTACATCTGCCTTTTCTGTCGGTATTCTACCCTTTTCATCCAGGTACACCAGCATCCCTTTTTCGGTCCCCAGTGAGAGTAGGGACCGCAGACCAGTTGCCCGCCTGGGATTAGCCAGGAGTAGAGGCAAGTAGGCAGGGAGGTTGTGGGTGAGATCTAGGGCACCCGGGCTGGCATATCAAGGGTAGTATAGTGTAACACCTAGGATCTTAGTCTGTCCCAAATGGATAGTAGGAAAGAGGACAGAACTAGACAGATGTAAAATAAACCCCATAGGTACTCAATACACAGATGTCGAATGCTCACTCCACACACCAAACAAAACATGGATTCAGGCGTCCACAACCATATAGACTGAAGGGATACATTCAGACCAGGCGTGCACAAACCTACGGACAGAGGGGATTCCGGCGTCTGCACACCTACGGACGGAGGGGATTCCGGCGTCTGCACACCTACGGACGGAGGGGATTCCGGCGTCTGCACACCTACGGACGGAGGAGATTCCGGCATCTGCACACCTACGGACGGAGGGGATTCCGCCGTATGCACACCTACGGACGGAGGGGATTCCGCCGTCTGCACACCTACGGACGGAGGGGATTCCGGCGTCTGCACACCTACGGACGGAGGGGATTCCGGCGTCTGCACACCTACGGACGGAGGGGATTCCGGCGTCTGCACACCTACGGACGGAGGGGATTCCGGCGTCTGCACACCTACGGACGGAGGGGATTCCGGCGTCTGCACACCTACGGACGGAGGGGATTCCGGCGTCTGCACACCTACGGACGGAGGGGATTCCGGCGTCTGCACACCTACGGACGGAGGGGATTCCGGCGTCGGCACACCTACGGACGGAGGGGATTCCGGTGTCGGCACACCTACGGACGGAGGGGATTCCGGCGTCGGCACACCTACGGACGGAGGGGATTCCGGCGTCGGCACACCTACGGACGGAGGGGATTCCGGCGTCGGCACACCTACGGATGGAGGGGATTCCGGCGTCGGCACACCTACGGACGGAGGGGATTCCGGCGTCGGCACACCTACGGACGGAGGGGATTCCGGCGTCGGCACACCTACGGACGGAGGGGATTCCGGCGTCGGCACACCTACGGATGGAGGGGATTCCGGCGTCGGCACACCTACGGACGGAGGGGATTCCGGCGTCGGCACACCTACGGACGGAGGGGATTCCGGCGTCGGCACACCTACGGACGCCTCCTATCTGTGCAGCCAACCTCTTAACTTCTTAGTGACTAAGACTGTTTGCACCTTAATGACCAAGACAAATTTTGGAAATCTGACATATGTCACTTTCATAGAATAACTCCATAAAGGTTTTGCATATCCAAGTGATTCTGACTTTGTTTTTTCGCCACATATTGTACTTCATTTAAGTGGTAAAAATACACTGATATAAATTGTGTATATTTATTAAAAGTGCCAAAATTGGGAACCTTTTGAAAAAATTATAATTTTTTCACATTTTCAACCGCAATATCTCAAATATGTGCAAACATACTGCACAAATGTTTGATAAGATATATATTTCCATCTGCTTTGTTTATTCTGGATGCACATTGGAAAACTTCAGGTTTTTTTTAACCATTTAAAAGACGTACAAATTTAACTTTGATTATTAACATTTTGAGGAACACTTTGTTTTCCTGCACCAAGCGAAGATTGCAAAGGCTCATAGATGTCAGAATGATAGATACCCCATTTAAAATACACATTTGACTGTATTCACTAAGGGGTGTCATGAGTGTTGTGACCCCACAGTTTGTTTTTTAGAAGTTAATGAAATTTAGAGGAGGAAAATTTAAATTTCATATTTTTGCAAATATGTCATTTAAAAGACAGGATTTTTTCCTATAATGCACATGATAATAATTTGAACCCAAAATGGATACCTCTGTTTGTCCTCTGTTCAGAAACATATCTGTTGTAGCCCTAATCTTCTGTCCGTATGCAGAATGGAGCCCAAACCGAAAGGAGCAGTCGGTGGCTTTTTAGAACAGAAATTTTGCTTGAAGGTGTTTTAGCCCCTTTGCTCGCTTGTAGAGCTCTCGAGTAGCCAAAGCGACAGAGAATCCCCACAAATCACCCCATTTTAAAAACTAGACCCCTTAATGAATTCATCTAGGGGTATATGGCATATTTTGACCCCACAGTTTTTGAATGAATTTAAGCAAAGCAGAAGGAAAAAGTTATGATTTTTATTTTTGTGGCAATTATTTCATTTTAAAAACCTGTTTTCTTGTACAGCACACAAATGAATGAAGACTTTCACCTCCAAAATGGATACCCCCATTTATCCCGTGTTCAGAAACATACCCAATGTGGCCCTAAAATGATGTCCATATGCACAACTGGACTCAAACCGAGTCTTAAACTTCAACTGTTTAACTCTTACGTAATCGCCATTATCTATTGGATAACAGCGATTACGTGACTGGGGACCGCTCACCGCAGCCCTTGGTCAGGGCTTCAGGCTCGCGGCTATCTTTAGTAGTCAGGAGCAAGGAGACTTTAAATTTCCCCAGCTTCTGCGCTTGCGGCCACCATTTTGCAGATAGGCGCATGTGCCGAAGTTGAGGAAAGGTCCGCGGATTATTATCCCATTGGGGGACATCGCCGGAGGCCTTAGGTAAGTAATTTTACCTCCCCTCATGGATCAGATCCATGATTGCAGGTGACACTTTAACTTTTTTTTACTTTTACGCGATCACCGCTTTCTATTGGAAAACGGCAATCGCGTGACCAGGGACCGCACACTGCACCCCCACACCCTCACTTCCTCATGAAATCTCCATGCTCTTGGCTATGTTAGGTAGCCAGGAGCAGGGAGATTTTGAATGACCCTGAGAATCTCCGGCTTTTGCACATGCGTCAGCCATTTTGGCGGTGGGCGTGTGAGCAGAAGCTGTGGTGAGGACTGCGGATAAATCCGGGGGTCTTAGGTACGTAATTTCATCCCCATGGATCATATCTGTGGGGTTAGATGGCACTTTTCTTTTTTCTAACTTTTTTTAAGCTTTTTTTTTCTTTTTACTTTACATGATTGCTGCTATCCAATGGATAACAGCAATCATGTGACTGGGAACCGCATACAGCGTCTCCCAATAATATCTCTCTGCTCTGGCCTACACATGCTAGCTGGGAGCCAGAGATTTTAAATTTCCCGGGCTACGCGCCCTTCTGAGCACACACCCGACGTATGACGTCTGGCACGCATGCACAGAAGGTGCTGTCGGGACACAGAGGCCAGAACGCCATGGGACATCACGGAGGATGGGGGTGAGTACTTTCAGCTGCCTAGATGGATCTGATCCATCAGGACAGCTGAATCTTTAACTTTTGTTTACTTTTCATTGAGTTTCATATGATCGCCGGCATTCGGTAATTGCCGGCGATCATGTGACAAGAAGGGGGTCCCAAGTCTCAGATGACAGCTACCTCCAGGAGCCGGCAGCATGGAGCTGTCACGTCTACAGCTTGCAGGGCTTTAATCCCCACAGGGAGCATGTTTTTACGTCCCTAGGGATTAAGGCCCTGCACTCTAGGACATAAAAAAAACTATGGGGTGGTCACTAAGGGATTAATTGAATTTTCCAAGGAAAATACTATTGATGACCGACTCCAGCCAATCAACTATGGATAGGTCATCCATAGTTGATTGGCTGGAGTCTGTCACTCGGAAACCCCAACCGATCAGCTGATTGTGTACCTGCTGACAGCGCCGCAATTACACAGGGGTAGAAAGAAAGCAGCAGAAGTACAAGCTCTTATGAAATATTTGAACTTTGCACACTTTGATCTATTATTTCTACAGCAAATGCCATCCGTAGCATGCTATGGAAAAACGCTCTTTCCTGCACACTTGTGGAAACCAATTGTGATTTCCGTAAGTGGAGGAAAAATCGCAGCATGCTCCACTTTTGTGCAGATTCCGCACAGATGGCTTCCATTGAAGTCAATGGAAGCTGTCCAACCCACGCCCCGTCCACAATTAACATTGCTCCTCTGTTTGCTGGGAGGCCTATCTCCCATCCCACCCACTACAGGAGAGTTTCAATTGTATAATGGAGCACTCGCTATATATTGCTACTTCACACTTCCCCTGTACATGATTGGTTAATTATCCTGAACCTAACTGTAGAAGAGAGCACTCTCCTGGTACGTACCTGGTTTAAAGTCTCTCTTTATGATGTCAAATAGATTGCTTCTTCTTTGATAAACTGCATTCCATTGTAATGATGGCATAAGAGCCTGACAATTTTATGAGCTGTGTTCTATGATGATGATGCCTCAATGGCTTCTCTTTTTTTACAAGCTACAGTATGTTATTATATTGTATTGATGTCCCAATAATGTTTGTCTGAACTCCTAGGCTGAATGTATCTCTACTAATGGTGTCATAATAGACTGTAATTTCTCCAGTCATACAGAAACCAAGGAGACATTGGATGTAATCTGCCTTTGCAATAGGTGGCCTGAGCTCCACTGTTCCCTCTAAGCTGTGCATTCTGGAAATACAAGAGTAAAAAATGCCAAACTCTTCAGTCTGTGTTCACACAGGGCGTTTTTTTTATTGCAGTTCTTCCTCAATTAAAAACCTTATTAAAAAACACATGCAATTTTTAACAAAACATGCGTTTTTCACTAAAAAGAACTGCAATTAAAAAAGGCAACAAAAACACAATGTGTGAATGCAGCCACAAGGCTCTTTCCCACGAGCGTATATCGGACGGCCATTTTCACGGACGGCCGATATACGCTGTAATCTGATGCATTGGATTCCAATGCATCAGATCACATGGCCGTATTCCTGAGATGTAAAAGCGCCCAGCCCTCCAATATAGCGCTGGGCGTTTTTAGGTCAGACCCAAAAGATAGTCCTGGGACTATCTTTTGGGCCGAAATACGTCGGCCACTGCATGGGCTTCTATGGGAGCCCATTGCAGCGTCCAGAGGTAGCCAGAAATGGGAGAAGGTGGGACAGGGCAGTCCTTAGCTCCGCCCCCTCCCATTGCAATCAGCCGGAGGGGGGGAGAGAAGAGGGAGGAAGTTTAGCAGTCATGCTGCTAAACTCCCTTCCACCTCACTTCTCTGGCCACTGTCATTAGCTTCCATAGGAGCCCATGCAGTGGCCGACATAGTCTGACCCGAAAGATAGTTCCAGGACTATCTTTTGGGCCAGACATAAAAGCGCTCACCGCTATATTGGCCCGTCTGGGCACTTTTACGTCATGGGAATATGGCCATGTGATCTGGTGCATTGGAATCCAATGCATCATATCGTAGCGTATATCGGCCAACCGTGAAAACGGCACACCGATATACACTCGTGGGAAAGAACTTTAAAAATGTTCCTGCACAAAATGATTCCGCTGCACATATCCTAGACAGCGGCGTCAAATTTGTGGCAAGGAACGCACCCACAATTAACAATAAACTAACACACATTATTAACAACATATCTAATTCAATTGGTTACATTTAAAGGTTTGCTTTAGTTGTGGATACAAAGTATGTAGTCTGTGCAAAAAGATCATACAAACAAACCGTTTTTTGATGGAAAATCCCAAACATGACATACCCTCGTTCATCAACTGCAGTTGCGCCGCAGGAGAGGAGGGGTATCACTGACAGGTCTCCAAGATGAGCCTATCTAACAGATAGGCTCCCCGCTGAGAATCACGGCAATCGCAGCATGCCACAATTTAAATCCCTCTAGCGGAGAATCACTATGATTCTCCGCTTGTGGGCGCTGGCGCTGTGCTTTCCATAGTAATCCTATGGAAAGCTTTACACAGCGTGATCCGCGGGCGATTTATCGCAAGCGGTTCATTGCCTGTGGACAGGCAGGCTAAGGCACTTTTTGTATATCTTATCTTCATAAATTTACATGCTGCTGCACGGAGCTCAGGCAACAGCGACAGAAATTTACAAGCGGTGGTTGCGAAGGGGTTACAGTTGTCAAATGTTTCATTATTGATATAGTGTATTGTTATAAGCAGCATCACTAAACCCACATTATATAAGAAATTACCAGCACAAAACAATCATAGATGTTTGTCTCATGGTTCACTTAATAGCTTTCTTGTAGATTGTTTACAATTTGTGTTATTGTATTTATTTGATACTGTCTTGTTTTTTCTTTTTTCCAAATGCAAAAGGAAATTGTTCGTTTGCTTGATAACAGCATGGCTAGCTAAATATTATTTTCAAAACATAATCTGTCAAACAGCCAGTATATTCAGCCCTGTTGTGACAAACCCCCACAGATTATTTGTCAAGTGATTCTGAAAACCAAATATTTGTTTTTATTTAATTTGTATGCAAATCGGCACAAATGGGGAAGCAGAACAGCATCTGAGCTTGATACAGTTGTCATTTTAAATTCTAGTAACACTCATTATTATGCATGCAGATGTTTCTTTTACACCTAACATCTGCCAATATTATCTAAACCCCAGGAAGTGGACAAATCTGTGAAAACTTTTATTCTTTCAGTCTGTTATCTATTTCATGCGCACTAATTTTGCACATCTGAGTCCTCCATTCACAGACAGCTTCTTTACAGTTCTCGTCTCATGAGCTTTGGACTAGAACGGAACACAAAGAGAGCCAATTTATAAAATGATGACATGTGTCATGTTCAAGGTATGACTAAAGGGACTAAGCATTTGTACTGCACATTGCTATTGTGAGCTTGGTTAATCAGAGCTTCTGAAATGTTAGAGTTTGAGTTCATCTGTGACCTCAGCAAATACCGTATATGCAGGGCATTATATACTGTAATATGAGGTGTGTAAATTACAATGAAGGCAATTATATGGAAAGGAAGAATAAGAATTTAAAGTACAGATGGGGCAAATTTTAGCTTGATTGTGATAGCATGGTGCAAAAAGTTATCTTAGCCTATTAAAAAGTTATTGTTCTCCCGTTAAGAATCAAGCTAAAAATGAAAGGTCCCCTTACATGGTACGACTGTCATGCGCATAAGCCCCCGACAGCTGTACCAGTGACTAGCATTCTCGTTCTTTACACAAGTCTAATAGTTGTTCAAGTGAATGGAGGCTGAATGGGATGGGGTAATTCTAGCCTGTTCGCCTCCATTCCTAGTAAACAGGAGTTGTTCACTAACGTCATTGGAGCAACTTCTCATTTAGTGCCCTGTTGGGGGGGTGTAAACATGGGCCAACAGTCGCCCAAAATCGCCCATTTCAGCAATTATTCGTACGACTATCAGCCCATGTAAAGGTACCTTAACCTATCGGATGGTCTATCCTCAGGATGGGTCACCTATAGTAGATTGTAAAGGGTCTACTGCACAGGATCCCACCAATAAGCGGTTTGCTGGGCTGAAGCATTTACACAAAAAGCGCTTTTCTGCAGTAAGCAAACAGCTTTGTTCCAATGGCAGTGGTCAAGCTTGGTATTGCAGGTGAAGTGTCCATTCATTTGAATGGGAATGTGGCCTGCAATACCAAATCAAGCCATTTCAGTGGAAATGAACCTGTCTTCTTTTTGCAGAAATCAGGTCAGTGGACAAACTCACCAGCCTAGTGAACTGCTGATCGGTGGCGGTCCCAGACAGCAGACCCCCACATATCTATCATTGCTGGCCTAGCCTGAGAATAGAACATCAGTAATTTAAAATTGACCAGCATCTTTAAAATAAATCTCTTCTGCCTTGTTTCCACCATCTTTGGCTCCAATCGACTGACAGTCACTATACACATGTACCAAAGTTTAAAGGGGTTGTCCTGCGCCGAAACGTTTTTTTTTTTTTTAACCCTTCCCCCCCCCCCCCCCCCCCGTTCGGCGCGAGACAACCCCGATGCAGGGGTTAAAAAAACACACCGGGTAGTACTTACCCGAATCCCGGCGGTCCGGCGTCTTCATACTCACCTGCTGAAGATGGCCGCCGGGATCCTGTCTCTCTGTGGACCGCAGGGCTTCTGTGCGGTCCATTGCCGATTCCAGCCTCCTGATTGGCTGGAATCGGCACGTGACGGGGCGGAGCTACACGGAGTCGGCATTCTGCACGAGCGGCCCCATTGAAGACAGCAGAAGACCCGGACTGCGCAAGCGCGGCTAATTTGGCCATTAGAGGCCGAAAATTAGTCGGCACCATGGAGACGAGGACGCCAGCAACGGAGCAGGTAAGTATAAAACTTTTGATAACTTCTGTATGGCTCATAATTAATGCACAATGTACATTACAAAGTGCATTGATATGGCCATACAGAAGTGTATAGACCCACTTGCTGCCGCGGGACAACCCCTTTAATTTGACTGTGATAATGTTCTGCAACAATTACTCTTATCATAACCTTTTGAAAAGCTATTATCTTATTTTAAATGGGTATTCCTAGAATCAAACATTTTCCTCTATCAATAGTATAGGGGATAACTTATCTACCTGGGGGGGGGGGGGGGGGCCCACCCAGTGGGACCTCAAGCAATCCTAAAAACAGGGGTTCATACCATTCAGTCTTGAATGCAGCAGTGCTCACGCATTCTCCATTCATATCAATAAGAGCACTAGAGATAGCGAAGTGCTCATACTCAGCTAATTTCTGTGCTCCCATTGTGATGCAACTGAAAGGGCAAATAAACTGTGGCACAGAAAATGATCTTTAACACATTAAGAGTTAAGTTAAACTTTGCTACGTCTGTTGGAAGCTTGTCTAAATTTATAGGGCACATCAGTTTTTGGCACATGAAAAGTGAAAGACGCAGCCAATTTCTTTAAGAAGCATAGACTTATAAATAAATTTGGCACACTTTACTCCCATGTACATTGAAAAAAGGCCACTTTATTAGAGACACCCATCTAGTTGCACATTGGACCTCCTTTTGATCTTCAGAATCACAGCAGTTTGTCATGGCATAGATTCCACTAGGTCTTGAAATCATTCTGCAGGAAAATTGGCCCATGCAGAAAGGAAGCTTCACGCAGAAGCCACATTAGAGGGAGATACTGACATGCTCTGAACAGCTGACATGAAGGGTTCATCAATTCTTGCTGATTGTGCCAAATTCCGACCATCCCATCAGCACGGTGCAACAGAAATCTGGATTCATCTGACCAGGTGATGTTTTTCCACTACTCAGTCATCCACTTTTTGCGCTCTTTTAGGCACTGCAGTCTTGTCTTTCTGGTTCTCTTATACAGCAATGACTCACAAACTAGTTGCTGCTGTTATAGCTCATCCATGCGAAGGAATGCTGACCTATGCATTTGTACATGTTAGTTGAAGCACCAGCATTCTATTTGGTTGTAATTTATTTGGCTGTGCACCATCTGTTTGTCAAAAGGATTCTTGACATCCTCCACTGACCCCTTTTATCGACAAATTGTTTACATCCACAGGATCCCCTTTTACTGGATGCTTTTCATTGCTCACACCATTCTTGATATACTCTCAACACCTGTACATGAGCAAACCTCACAAGGCTGGTAGTTTTTTAAATACTGGTCTTGACTAGTCTCGTTTCAAGTTGCTCAGATCACTCGATTTTCCTATTTAAATGTGGATTCACATGTAAAACTTGTTCACTTGATTTTATGCTGTACTCTGGGATCACGTGTCTAATGTCCATACAAGGAAGCTCCAATTGTGCAGAGAAGGTGTCTCTATTAACCCCTTAATGACGCGGCCCTTTTTTTCCATTTTCGTTTTTTCCTCCCCCCTTTAAAAATCATAACTCCTTTATTTATCCATCGACGTCGCTGTATGAGGGCTTGTTTTTTTGCGGGATGAGTTTTAGTTTTTAACGGTGCTATTTAACGTACCATATAATGTACAGAAAAACTTTTAACAATTTATAAGTGGTTAAAATGAAAAAAAAAAACGACATTCCACCATCTTTCAGTGCGTCTTGTTTCTATGGCGCACAAACTGCAACAAAAACAACATGATAACTTAATTCTATGGGTTGGTACGATTGCTACGATACCAAACTTCTAGAGTTTTTTTTTACTATACTACTCTTTTTTTTTTCTTTTTTTCAAAGACATTTAATTTTTTTCAATTATTTTCTACTATCATCTTGTGCGCGCAATAACTTTTTTTATTTTTCCGTCGACTTAGTTTACCGAGGGCTCATTTTTTTGCATGATGTCTTGTAGTTTCTGATAGTACCAATTAGGAATACATAAGACTTTTTGATCGCTTTTTATTGTGTTTTTTCTGGGAGACAGGGTAACTAAAAGTGCATTTCTGGTGTTCTTTTTTTTTTTTTTGAACGACTTTCACAGTGCAGGAAAAATAATGTACTACTTTGATAGATCGGACTTTTACGGACACGGCAATACCAAATATGTATTTTTATTTTATGATCTAGATTTTTTAATAATAGAGATGGCAAAAGGGTGGTGATTTAAACTTTTAGTTTTCTTTTTTACAATTAATAAAACTTTATTGATTTTTTTTAAACTTTATTTTAAAGTCCCCCTGGGGGACTACAACCAGTGATGCTTTGATCGCTCCTGCAGTATGACGAAATGCTATAGCATTATGTCATACTGCCATTTGACAGGCAGTCTATCAAGCCACCCCAGGTCCCCGGCTGCCATGACACCTGCACAGCTCCCCGAATCTCACTGCGGGGGGACCGTGCGGGACCCCCGAACATTGTTCGAGGGATTTAAATGCCGCTGTCAGGATTGACAGCGGCATTTAAGGGGTTAAAGGAAAAATAGAAGTCTTTCGTTTTATGTATTCTATTTCTTTTTAATCCACTTTTGGAATTGATTTTAAAAAACTGCATAAAAAACTGCCACAGAAGACTCTAATTACTCCCTAATCTGCTTGTGTTATTCTAAAGCAGAGAGCACATACTCTCTCATATATGGTTTTCTTGCCGAGTGTTCCAATCTTTCTGGAATGACCTACAAGCAATTATCAATCTTACCCTAGGAACTAAATTCACCCTCACGCCAAAACTTCTTCTTTTAAACCTAATTCCACCAACCAACAACGATGAAAACTCTCCCCTACTCCCTTTTCTCATTAATGCAGCTGGATTGTGGATCGTGATTATATTTATATGTCTACTTGGATCTTAGGTGTCGGTGGGTCCCCTTGGACAAGGTGTGTCCCACCAGGCACCAGGTGAGTCCCCATATCGCCATCCTCTTTATATTGGAATATAAAATAACGGAGCGCTGTTTCACCATCAAGTGGTCAAGCTTGGTATTGCAGGTGAAGTGTCCATTCATTTGAATGGGAATGTGGCCTGCAATACTCAATCAGGCCATTTCAGTGGGAATGAACCTGTCTTCTTTTTGCTGAAATCAGCTTAGTGGACAAACTCACCAGCTTAGTGAACCGCTGATCGTGGGGGTCTCAGACAGCAGACCCCCACATATCTACCATTGCTGGCCTAGCCTGATAATACAACATCAGTAGTTTAAAATTGACCAGCATCTTTAAAATAAATCTTCTGCCTTGTTTCCACCATCTTTGGCTCTCATGGACTGACAGTCACTATACATATGTACAAAAGTTTAATTTGACTGTGGTAATGTTCTGCAACAATAAATGTTATCGTAATCTATTGAAAAGCTATTATCCCCTTATTTTAAAGGAGTATTCCCAGAATCACAACTTTTCCTCTATCAATAGTAGAGGGTATTACAAGTGTGCAATGGGGCCTGGAATTTATTCAGTTGTACCGGAAATCCAATGGGTGTTCTCTCCATTATAGGCCTAGTCTTGTGTCCAGTTAGCAGATTGGGGCTTCAATGGGTATGTTTCTGAACACAGAACAAACAGGGGTACCCATTTTGGGGTGAAAGTCTTCATTCATATGTGTGCTGTACAAAAAAAATGTTTTTAAAATGACATAATTGCCAAAAAATAAAAATCATGGTTTTTTTCCTTCTGCTTTGCTTAGATTCATTTAAAAACTGTGGGGTTAAAATACGCAGTACACTCCTAGATGAACCCATTAAGGGTCTAGTTTTCAAAATGAGGTCATTTGTGGGGGTTCTCCATCATTTTGGCCACTCAAGGGCTCTACAAGTGGGCAATGGGGCCTAAAACACCTCTAAGCAAAATGTCTGTTCTATAATAACATCTTTGCAGTTTAAAGATCTAATCTTCCTTTTTGCATCATTCAGTACTTTGCCTAAGTAACTACTTGTAGACAATCTATTCAAGAGTTTTTTGCTTCAACTTCATAAACATCATCCTCTTTACTATTCCTCTTTAATCCCAACAGTTCACCATAGGGAATATTATTAACCACATGCCATGGATGACAGGAAGTGGCCCGAAAAATCATTGTGGTAACGGCTGATATGAAACCTGCCCACTGCACCGACTGACTTAATATCCAAAAGGAAATATCACTCCTACTAAATGAAGATGTAAACCTCAAACTCATGGAATTGTCAATGATGAATTTAAAAAAACATCTTATATTTATATGTCTTTAAATATAAGCCCTTCCATGAAAATCATCCCTGGCTTGGGTAAAAAAAATAAAAATAAATACTCACCTCTGTGGAGCTGTCGGGGCTTAGGCACATCTGGCTGCTTGGGTCCCCGGCACTGTAGTGAACTTCTTTCAGCAGGCGCGGATTTAAAATCCCCGCCTGCTGAAAGGGCTGTATCTGATTAGCTGCGGGGGGGTGCCTGCATCATATTGCTCTCAATGGGGCTGCCAGCAGCAGTGGCGGCCCCATTGAAAGCAATGGCACGGAGCTTCATTCACGCATTGTTTTGCACATTCATGCAGCTCTGATTTTTGCGCAGCACGGATGCATGCAAAACAACGCTTGTGTGAACGAGGCCTAAGGAAGAGTAGAGGAGGAAAATTATCTCACGTGATCTATGCTTTTCTTAATACATCCCAGATCTGTGTTTGCCTTTTTGGCTGCTGCATCACATTGTTGACTCATGTTCAGTCTATGATCTATTAGTATACCCAAGTCTTTTTCACATGTGCTACTGTTTAGCCCAATTCCTCCCATTCTGTATGTGCTTTTTTCATTTTTCTTGCCTAGATGTAGGACTTTGCATTTATCCTTGTAAAATACCATTCTGTTAGTCTCCGCTCATTGTTCAAACTTTTCTAGATCTTTTTGAATACTCTCCCTCTCTTCCCTAGTGTTAGCTATCCCTCCTAGCTTTGTGTCGTCTGCAAATTTGATCAGTTTACGTGCAGAGGTACAGTATTCTACCTAAAGTAATTGGACATCTGAGCAAGAATCAAAAATAGTATGTATTTACATATGGTAATACTTAGTGGGGCTCCATTGGCCTTAATGACATCAGATACTCTCTGTAGCATACTTTTTACTAATGTCTGACATAGTTCAGCTGGTATTTCCCTCTATTTATCCTGCAAATGTCTGTCAAGTTCTCTCAAAGAAGATGGACACTATTCATATTCCTTATTCATCCCAAAGATGTTCAGTAAGGTTCAGATCAGGACTCTGTGCTGGCCAGTCCGATCATGGACCATCCATAACATCAACGTAATGTAAAACAGCATTGGATTTGTGACAAGGCATGTTGTCTTGTTGGAAGTATTGCTGACCATTCCCAGAGTATTGCCTTTTTGTCAGCAGCACATTATTATCTAGAATGTCAAAGTACACCTCAGTGTTCATGGTTCTTTCCATTACAATGAACGGACCAAGACCATGCCAAATATAACATCCCCAGACGATAATGGATCCTTCGCTGTACTTAACTGTTGGCACAACACACTTAAGTAAAATGAGTTCCATAGGCATCCTTCACACACAGGTATGTCCATCTGATTTGAGTAGCGAGAATCATCATTCCATAGAACGTTCTTCCATTGCTCAACTATCCAATGACAATGCTCCTTGCATCAGTCTGGATGAGGGGGCTCGTCTGCAGTGGCATACCCCGTATATCCAATTGCATTCACTTCCCATCACAAACAATTGCTGATACCTCCATGGGTCTGCATCTTATGTAGCATGGTATAGGACATATTGTGATATACTAACCAGACACAATCCATTCCACTGATAGCAGTGTCCAAATACCTTTGGAAGGATAGTAGAAAATCTGTATTCCAATTCCAAATATATTGGGTGACAATTGCTTCTCTGACCTATTGAAGGGTATGCTATATATGCCACAGATTGCTATGGTAATAACAAACAGTAGGGCATTTATACATGTATATTGTTAGCATGTCAGGTCATTTTTTGTGACATTAAAACAAAAGCCTGCTGTGCAACTCTTCTTCACAATGATGGAAGGGGGTCTGTATATGTCAGCATTTAATGTGCTGTAATTTCTGTTCTACCCTAACACACAGTAGACAAGAGGAAAATCTGTAAAATTTAAATTATGCCATATGGAAAACATTAACTAAAATCATTGCTTAAACCTGAATGCATTTAACTTTTCACAGATTGAATTTTTAATATAAAATGTTAGTATCCCTGATTGTTCCTCAGAAATGTCATTTTAAGATCGGTTTTATATAATGAAAAAAAGTTCAAATGTCACAAAGAAAGTGGTGTGAGAAGAATTAATGAGGATTCAAGTCAATGGGAATAGCTAATACAGTTCCCTGTAATATAGTGCTAAATGATAATTTTAACAATAAATTAAAAAATAAAATAGAAATCTGTATAATTTACTGGAGACTTCCCAGCAGCTTCACTAGGAAGATATTGGAATAGTTAATTGTGCTTCATTTATGTCTATCAATATGCATACCCCTTGTAATTTTAGAACTTTATATAATTTATTTATATATATATATATATATATATATATATATATATACTCTTTATTTTAAAAAAATCAAGCACATGGAAGGAGTTGTCATTTTGTTGCAAAGCTCGGCATGCAGTTAGGCCTCATGTCCACGGGCAAAAGAAGAATTAAAATCCGCAGCGGATTTTAACTCTTCTCCCGCCCGCGGATCCGCACCCCATAGGGATGCATTGACCACCCGCGGGTAGATAAATACCCGCGGATGGTCAATTAAAGGGAATTTTAAAAAAATGGAGCATGAAAAAAAACGTGACATGCTCCATTTTCGTGCGGGTCTCCCACGGGGACGGCTGCCACAGGCTTCTAATGAAGCCTATGGAAGCCGTCCGGATCCACGGGAGACCTAAAATAAGAATAACTTACCCGCAGCGGACCGGGCCCGTCTTCTCACGGCTGGATCTTCTTGCTTCGGCCCGGCGGATGTGCCCGGCGCATGTGCGCGGCACGCTGCCGGCATGCCGAGTACATCTGCCGGCCGAAGAAAGAAGATCCGGCCGTGAAGAAAAGACCTTCCCGTTCCGCTGCGGGTAAGTTAATTCTTATTAATTCTTCTTTTCAGCGCTCATGTCCGCGGGGCAGGAGGGACCCACTACGGATTCTCCATGGAGAATCCGTAGCGGGCCTGATTTTCCCCGTGGACATGAGGCCTTAGAGTTGTGGCGTGATTTGTCGAACAGTCTTGCCACCTGAGGCCCTAAGAGTGGCTCCACTCTTGGCCTTTAAAAAGGCTCTCAGAGGTTACTTGTGTGTAGTGGACCTCTTTTTATGCTTGTTTAGAGCTTGTTGACCATTAGACATGCCTTTATGACACAATTGAAGAGATTTCACCTAGCTGAATTTGAGAGGGGACGCATTATTGGAAGGCCAGAAGCTGGCTAGTCATATCGACGAGTTGCCTGCCACCTGGGATGTTCCGACTAGGCTGTTGGGAGGTGTTAGTACTAGTGTATGCATGGAGGCATGCACACAAGGGGACTGGGCTCAGGACAGACCACCAGTAGAGAGTATTGTCTAATCATCCAACAAGCATGAACAGCTCTAACAGTTTTGTTGTCTGCCATCCAGAGGTCTCACGGTGCCCATTACATGTATTGCTTTTGACACCCATTGACTATCGCCTATGTTTGCAGTGGTGTCGTGAACAACAAAACTGGATGACTATGGACTAGAACTGGCTTGTCTTCAATGACAAATCCAAGTTTAGGTTAGGCACTGATGACAGTCGGGAGACCTAGGGGAGAGAAGCTTTATCTTGCCTTCACTGTGGAGCATCACAATACTCCCACTTCTGGTGTGATGGTCTAATGGGCTATATCATATGACAGTCGGCTAACTCTAGTAGTGGTATGAGGGACAACGACAGCTCAGTGATATGTTCAGGATATCCTACATGTATTGCCTCTCATGGCAGGACTTCCAGGAGGCATTTTTCAGTAGTAAATTGTTTGACTGCACACGGAAAAGAGTGTAACAGGAATGCCTCCACATCATTGCTACAATTCCGTGGCTGCCTGGTCACCAGATTTATTGCCTATAGAACATGTATGTGACCATCTTGGGCGCCAACTTCGACAGCCTACGAGTTTGTACGATCTAGAGGCTCAGTTATAATAAATGTGGACCCATAAGCCACAAGTTATCATACGGAACCTGTATACCTCCATGCCTATCTGTATCACATCTTACATCCAAGTTAGAGGCGGCCCAACAATGTACTAGAGCCTCCCTTCAAGTGTCCAGTTTTCCTCAAAATTATCAATGTTACAATCACACATATAAAGTTTAATTAGATTCCAACAACTCTTTCTAGGTGCTTGATTTTTTTTTTACAATGAATGTGTATATATATGTATATATGAAGGAGTTGTGTGTATATATAAGAGAACATAAGTGAACCTGTGGAATTACCTGGTTTTCACACATAGAAGGAGTTGTCAGAATCTAATTGAACTTAATGTGTGCATAAACGATTTACGATGAGCTGAACGATCATCATTCAGTGTAAATAGCAGCTGTTCAGTATTAAACAGCCACTATGTTACGTCAATAGAGGGGGGGGGAGCGGGGAAAGATCTCCTCCAGCCTCCCCGCTGTGAGCCAGCGATACGAGCTTCCGTGCAGCAGCACAAAGGTAGTATGAGCAGGGACGAGTGTCGGGTATTGTTTGCCCGATATTCGTCCAGTCTAAATGGGCCTTTAGTGTCTCCTTTTTGCTCCTGAGCATGCTCGTCTATCTGCTTTAGTTTACTGAGAGTTTCCAGCTTCGATGCTATTCTGCAGATCCCGCAGGGACGGGTTCCATTGAAGTTAATGGAAGCCGTCTGATCCGTGGCACACTCGCAGCTGACCCTGCAGAAGTGCCGCAGATCCTGTGGGAAAACAGGAGATTTGAAAAGAAAGAAACTGTACTGCGCATGTCTGACGGCGTGCCATGAGGACCCTGTGCAGTACAGGGAACCCAGAAGTGGATGGATCCACGCAGATGCTGGGGATCCCGTTGCTGGGGAAATACAGGTAAGCAGGGCTCACCAGCCACGGGCAGGACTGGATTACGTGTGGGATCCCCCTGCATGGAATTCGACCTGCCTGTGGACATGAGGCCTTACTCCTTGTACATTTATGAATACTTCATGTTAAATCATGGTGAGCTGGACTTGTTTTTTACTATTTGCCAAGTCATTTTGCAAGAAATCATACCTTTCCAACGGGAGGGGGAAATAGGAGAAAACAGTGCGTGCACTTTTAATGCAGGGGACGCCTTGTGGTTTATCTTTGTATGTACCCCACAAGGTCCACAGGAAAGATCCCATTTTTTATTCAAGGGGTATACTGTGGGATATCTGATACAATTTATTCTGGGAGGGGGGGGGGCACATTGTGGGGCATTATTTATTCAGGAGGCACAGTGTGGGGAATAGGTTTCTTCAGAAGGCACATTATGTGACATTTTATTGTAAGGGTACAGTGTGGGGCATATTTTTTATTCCTGGGAATATTCTAAGGAATATTTTTATTCAAGGAGTACAGAACATCATGCAACATTTTTATTCAGGGCAGCCAATAAGTTGGATTTTTGTGCATAGAAGTAGCCAATTAAGTTTAATATGGATAAATGTTAAGTTATGTTACCATTACACACTAAAGAGAAGCTGACATACAATGGATCTATGTATAAATATATCAAAGGCCAATGCAGAGCTCACTCATGATCTATTTAAACCCAGGACTGAGCATACTATATGTCCAGTGGAAAGATGGTTTCTACACTAACATAGAAGGAGTTATTTATTGTGAGAGCAGTGAGACTATGGAACTCTCTGCATGAGGATGGGAAGAGGGAGAACTCACTGGAAGAGTTTGAAAGGCGCCCAAACAACCTTTTTTGAGTATAATAATATAAAAATATAGTTACTAGATTACTGGAGATGGATTGGTGATCTAGGGATTTATTCTGATTGCCAAGGAAGAAGTCTCTTCTATAAAATGAGGAAAATTGACTTCAAAATCATGGGGCTTTTGCCTTCTTCTGGATCAACATTGCTGGATCATAGGCTTAATTGGATGGACATATCTTATTCTAGCATTATTAACTATGTGTCACATCTGTCTCCCAAGATCTGTTGTACTACAGGTGCTGTGAAGCTTTTCTGCTCAGGTGTGGCGGATTGTACTGGCTGGGCATGTGTGTGTCCAGTCAGCCAATCACCTTAGGTTAGTACACATAAAGCTGTCTTCCCAGGTGTGGGTGTGGTCAGCTTTCTCTGTTCTCATTTCTCTCTCTCTCTGTTGTGTGAGCAGGTTCTATGTGTGCTGGCTGCAAGAAAGGTTTGCGTTTTGGGTTTTGTTTGGTTAGGTCACTGGACTCCTGGTTAGTGTAGGGACTAGTGGTATTATCGGAAGCCATGACGTGGACCCCTAAATTCCATATTTTGGCCAATATGTCAACAAATACCTGGCATTTATAGCATTAACATCTGCTACTAGTGTTTGCATATTGGCTGCTGTATGGTGTGATTTTTGGCTCTGTGTGTCATCTTATCTTGTCAAGTTGTCCCAGTCGGGGGTGTGGGGGGCATGAGTATGTGTCTTAGCCTGGGTGCGTGGGTTCCTATTGGCAGCAAGGGCCCAGATTCGAAGACCGCTTGGCCGCCCCCGATTGGGGCGATGTCACCACTCCGGTAGGTCCCTGGTCATCTTCCTTCGTAGAAGATAGGGAGAGATGTTAATCGGTGGTTGTTTCACCTGGTGTTCCCTATCCTGGTAACATAGTAACATAGTTCGTAAGGCTGAATGAAGACAATGTCCATCTAGTCCAGCCTGTCTAACCTCCTGTTTTGTTGATCCAGAGGAAGGCAAAAAAAAAACAAGAGCAGAAGCCAATAGCCCTTTTGGGGAAAAAAAATTCCTTCCCGACTCCCTAATGGCAATCAGACTGTTCCCTGGATCAACCCCTAATAGTTCCTACCTGTCTGTATACCCGGATTAACAAATAACCTTAGATTTATAGCCTATAATATCCTTCCTCTCCAGAAAGACATCAAGTCCCCTTTTAAACTCCTCTAAGGATTTTGCCATCACTACGTCCTCAGGCAGAGAGTTCCACAGTCTAACTGCTCTAACAGTAAAGAACCCCTTTCTATGTTGGTGATGAAACCTGCTTTCCTCTAAACGTAGCGGATGTCCTCTTTAGAGATGAGCGAGCGTACTCGGAAAAGCACTACTCGCTCGAGTAATTTGCTTTATCCGAGTATCGCTGTGCTCGGGTCTGAAGATTCGGGTGCCGCTGCGGCTGACAGGTGAGTCGCAGCGGGGAGCAGGGGAGAGCGGGCGGGAGAGAGGGAGAGAAAGATCTTACCTCCGTTCCTCCCCGCTCTCCCCTGCAGCTCCCCGCTCCATGCCGGCAACCGAATCTTCAGACCCGAGCACAGCGATACTTGGATAAAGCAAATTACTCGAGCGAGTAGTGCTTTTCCGAGTACGCTCGCTCATCTCTAGTCCTCTTGTTACCGTTGCAGTCCTGGGTGTAAACAGATCCTGGGAGAGATCCTTGTATTGTCCCCTCATGTACTTATACATGGTTATTTGGTCGCCTCTTAACCTTCTTTTTTCTAGAGTAAATAATCCCAGTTTGGATAGCCTCTCTGGGTATTCCAGTCCCATCATTCCATGTATTAATTTAGTTGCCCTTCTTTGAACCCCCTCCAGTACTGTAACATCTTTCCTGAGCACCGGTGACCAGAACTGTACGCAGTATTCCATGTGAGGCCTGACAAGTGCCTTATATAATGGAAGGATAATGTTCTCGTCCTTCGTCCCTATACCTCTTTTAATGCATTCCACAACTTTATTTGTCTTTGCAGCAGCTGACTGGCATTGGTTGCTCCAGTTTAGTCTACAATCCACTAGTACCCCCAGGTCTTTTTCCATTTCACTTTTCCCTAGCGGTACCCCATTAAGTGAATATTGGTAACATCCATTCTTGCTGCCCATGTGCATAACCTTACATTTATCAACATTGAACTTCATTTGCCATGTTTCTGCCCAAGCCCCCAGCTTATCTAGGTCAGTTTGTAGCCGCACATTGTCCTCCATTGCATTAATTATATTGTATAATTTTGTGTCATCTGCAAATATTGATATTTTACTGTGCAGCCCCTCTATCAGGTCGTTGATAAATATATTGAACAGAATGGGGCCCAATACTGAATCCTGTGGCACCCCACTAGTGACTGTGGCCCAATCAGAGCGACCCTTCATGAATCCATGCTGGTGAGGAGTTGTTCCCTTGTTCTCCCTGAGGTGCTCATCGATGGCGTCTCTCAGAATCTCCTTGAAAATTTTTCCCGTTACTGAGGTGAGACTTACCAGCCTGTAGTTACCAGGCTCACTTTTGGTCCCCTTTTAATAAATTGGAACCACGTTGGCAATGCGCCAATCCAATGGTAAAACACCGCTCTTGATAGTGTCTAGAAATATTAGGTATAGTGGCCTAGCTATTTCATCACTTAGTTCCCTTAGTATCCTTGGCTGTATTCCATCTGGGCCTGGCGATTTATCGATTTTAATCTTCTTTAACCTGTTCCGCACTTCCTCCTGCGTTAGGTATGACATATTTTGTGAGGGGTTTATTTTATTCCCCTGTATCTCGTGTGGCATTTCCTTTTCGCTTGTGAATACGCTTGAAAAGAAACTATTTAATAGATTTGCCTTCCCTCCATCATCTTCGATGATTCCTCCTGCATTATTTGTTAAAGGGCCAGTGCTCTCCCTGCAAATCTTTTGCTGTTAATATAGTTGAAAAATAGTTTTGGGTTGTTTTTGCTCTCTTTGGCGATCAGTCTTTCCGCCTCCTCCTTAGCAATTTTGATCGTATCTTTGCAAATTTTGTTTTTTTCCCTGTACGATTTTAGCGCTTCTTTGCTGCCTTGTTGCTTTAGTAGTTTGAACGCTTTCTTTTTATCGTTTATTGCCCCTCTTACCGTCTTGTCGAGCCACATTGGTTTCCTTTTAGTTGAGATTCTTTTATTTTTAAAGGGAATGAACTGCTCACATGAGGTGATTAGGATCCTTTTGAACTTTTCCCATTTGTCCTCCGTACTGGCATTTTTGAGGATGTTGTCCCAATTAATGTTACCGATAGTAGTTCTAAGCTGATCAAATTTTGCTTTACTAAAGTTTAGTTTGTTTGTCGCTCCCTGATAAGGCTTCTTATTGAATGACAGCTGGAAGTTGATTATATTGTGGTCACTGTTCCCCAAGTGCCCCTCAACCTGTACCCCCTTTATTCGGTCCGGTTTGTTAGTTAGTACTAGGTCCTGAATGGCCCTCCCTCTTGTTGGTTCCTGCACCAGTTGGTTCAGGTAATTATCTTTAATTACTCTCAAGAACTTATCACCCTTGTGAGATTTGTAGGTCTCATTTTCCCATATTATATCTGAATAATTAAAGTCCCCCATGATAATTACTTCATTGCGCTTTGACACTTCTTCTATCTGCCTTAATAGTAAGTTTTCAGTTTCTTCTGTTGCTTTTGGTGGTCTATAGAAAACCCCTATCAGGATTTTGTTATTTTTTCTTCCCTGTATTTCTACCCATAGAGATTCCACCTGTTCCTCTCCTACCCCTATGTCCTCCCGTAGTCTCGGATTTAAGTTCGATTTGACGTACAGACATACCCCTCCCCTTTTCTGGTTCCTTCGGTCTCTTCTGAAGAGATTGTACCCCTGTAAATTCGCCGCCCAATCGCACTTATCATCAAGCCATGTTTCCGTTATTCCAACTATATCATAACTCTCATCAGTCATTCTTGCTTCAAGCTCACCCAGTTTACCAATCAGACTTCGTGCATTTGTGGTCATACAATTGATATCGTTATTTTTGTTTTTTAAATTTGTTTTGTTGCTATTCGTACTATTGGCTGACCTCACATTTCTAACTGTACTACCCCCCCCCCTGCTCGACCCCCCCCCCATTCCCATTTCTTTGGCCCAGGTCGCTAGCTACACTGGCTACCCCACTATTTATCATTTTACCCTCCCCCCCAGTCCCTAGTTTAAACACTCCTCCAGCCTTCTAGCCATCTTCTCCCCCAGCACAGCTGCACCCTCCCCATTAAGATGCAGCCCATCCCTACGGTAGAGCCTGTGGCCGACAGCAACGTTCGTGTGGGCCCGGTGCTCACTAGCCCCCATAAACGTAACACTATGTAACTATGTTATGCTACTAAATATACTTTGTAGTTTTCTTTCCAGTTACAAACTAATCATCTAGAACCTGTGAAAAATAAGTCATTTTTAATTTAAATGGTTATTCCGATGTCAGCAAATTATTGCCTATCTGACATGATAGGGAATAATTTGCTGATCAGTGAAGGTCCAACCACAGGGACACCACGAATCTTGAGATTTCAGCCCTGTCATATCCTGTTGTTCTGGGAACAGTGGTCATGCATTGCTCTCCTCCATTTCATTCACGTAAGTGGAAGCATCAGAGATGGCCAAGCACTTGAACTTGGCTATCGCCAACAGTCCCATAGAGATGAATTGAGTAGAGTCGTGCATACGTGGCTCTGTTGCAGAACTTTGGAAAGGGCTGTGGCTGAAATCTTGGGATTGGTGGGTGTCTTGGTAGTCAGACTCCCACTGTTTAGTAGGTTAATTTGCTGATTCAGCAATACCACTTTAATCCAACATGAAACTATTTTGGTTGTTGGATTAAGGTTGTGTTCACACAATGCTGTTTCTTTTATTGCAGTTTGAGGCATGTACATTTCCCTACAAAAACATATGTAGTTTGTATGTTTGTATGTCATTTCCACATGCCCATGGTGGCATTTTCATATTTTTTCAGGCATTTTTAACTAGTATTAAAAAACCTATGGAGAAGAAAACCCAGGAAAAACAATACTTTCAACATGCAGTTAACATCTTCGACCCTCAAAATCCTATTAAAACACCCTAAAATAAAGTCCTGTGTGTGTATACCATATGATAATGTCTAATAGATGCCCAGCAAACATCCAGCCGCAGTGTTTTGTGCAACCTGCTTAATGTGTATGAAACAGGCAGAACAGGATTTCCATACCAACAGGTGGAAGATTAATTGAATTTTACTGTAGCCAAGTTTTAACCTGAAAATAGCATATTACTTTATTTCATTAGAGTTATAAAATAATTGACTTATCAGTAATGAATATAATATCAATCAGTATACACATTAGAGCAGATTTACGAATACAGTCTAATAGCTAGATAGTAGAGCGTTACACAGTCTTAAAGGGACTAAATCATCATTTTTTTTATTAATTAAAACCAGATAGACAAGGATTTTCTATTTTATAATCTGTTTTTGTTTTCTGATTATAGAATTTTTTTAGGGGCTGCAATCTTGCCTTAGCTACATTTAAGAGCATTTAGAGATATGTTTTAAGCTGAGCTCACACGACCGTATCATAATATACAGAGTAAAATTTTCAGCAATTTGCGTTTTGTACGCGTATGCTTGCATATATACTGAGTATGTTATGCATCTGTTATGTACTGTGGCAATGTCTGCATGGAGAGTGGGGTGGGAGAAGACCAAGCAGTTCACTCAGTCCATATAAAAGTCTGAATGACTTTATTTTTCTTGAATTTTCAGCATTAACAAAGAAACACAATAGAAACCCAGCAGTGATAGCAGCACATACACTTAGTGCTATAAAAATAACAAACGCTTGCCCGTCAAGGCACTAACTCAACAGTAGTTTCCTCACTGACTACTAACACAGTGGCCTAGCGCCACTATGCATCACAATAATATCCATACACATACCTAATTGGGTGTCAGTCTGGGAGCATCCATCCCCATCAGACTCATAGCCATACCACAGCCTGGCTTACCACCGGTGTCAGGCTTTCAGCCTCCCTCAAAGGAAGTAGCTCCAGCTCTCTTAGAGCATTGCCTAGCTCTGGCATTCAGCAGCAACTCTGCCCTCTCATTCAGCACAGAAACTCAATGTGGCTGGAGGTTTTAACTCCTCCAGACACTCTGATACAACTGTCCCTGCTGAGTAGCACACAGTCAAGCCCCCTAAAGGCAATCCTGTGTATTGCACTTCTACCACACACAATAATAATAATAATAATAAACTTTATTTGTATAGTGCCATCATATTCCGCATCGCTTACATAGACGGGGGATACAGGAAGACAAAAGTACAAACATTACAGAACCACGGTTACATAGTAATCAATTGATGGAAACAATAGGGGTGCGGGTCCTGCTCCAACAAGCTTACATACTACAAGTAATGGGGTGATACAGAAGGTAAAGGGGCTGGCAGTGTGCACGGTATGGCGAGATGGAGAGTGAGGGATGCTATACACATAGACAATGGTCAGACATTTAGCCGTGTGACGGCAGAAACAGTATGACTGCAGGAGCGGTATATGGTGGCTAGCAGGGATTGCAGTCAGTAGGTCAGGGATCATGTTATCAGGCGGAGTACAGAGGGGTTTGTTTAGGGTATGCGGTATGCCTCCCTGAAGAGGTGCGTTTTTAGAGCACGCCTGAAGTTCTGCGAGTCCTGGATTGCTCGGGTAGCCTTTGGTAGTGCATTCCAGAGGACCGGTGCTGCTCTGGAGAAGTCTTGGAGGAGGGAATGAGAAGTTCGAATTAAAGGGGCGCTCAGTCTGGTTTCGTTAGCAGAGCGGAGAGCCTGGGCTGGTTGATGGATTGAGATGAGGGAGGCGATATAGGGGGGCGCCGCACTGTGGAGGGCTTTGTGGATGAACGTGGCGAGTTTAAATTGAATTCTGTATTTAACGGGCAGCCAGTGCAGTAACTGGCACAGGGCAGAGGCATCCGAGTAGCGGCTGGACAGGAAGATGAGCCTGGCTGCCGCATTCAGGATGGATTGGAGAGGGTAGAGTCTGGTGCAGGGGAGGCCGATCAGCAACGAGTTGCAATAATCGAGCCGGGAGTGGATGAGGGCAACAGTAAGCGTTTTTAGCGTGTCCACAGTGAGAAAAGAGCGGATTCTTGCGATGTTCTTGAGGTGCAGCTGACATGTTCGGGCCAGAGATTGGATGTAGGGGGTAAAAGAGAGATCAGAATCAAATATGACTCCAAGGCAGCGGGCATGTTGTCTAGGAGTTATGGTGGCGCCACACACTGTGATGGAGATGTCAGGAGGAGGTCAGTTAGTGGAGGGTGGAAATACCAGCAGGTCAGTTTTAGAGAGGTTTAGTTTTAGGTAGAGAGAGGACATGGTGTTAGAGAAAGCGGACAGACAGTTAGTGATATTTTGGAGTAAAGGTGCAGAGATGTCACTGGAAGAGGTGTATAGCTGGGTGTCGTCAGCATACAGGTGGTATTGGAGGCCAAATCTCCTGATGATTTGTCCAATAGGGGCTGTGTAGATAGAGAAAAGAAGGGGGCCGAGGACAGAGCCCTGGGGGACCCCAACAGCAAGGGGAAGAGGAGGGGAGGTAGAGCCAGCAAAGGAGACACTGAAAGAGCGGTCAGATAGGTAGGAAGAGAACCAGGAGAGGGCAGTATCCTTTAGGCCAATGGAGCGTAGCATACTGAGGAGGAGTTTGTGGTCAACAGTGTCAAATGCTGCGGAGAGGTCGAGGAGGATCAGTAGGGAGTAATCGCCCCTCGATTTGGCTGTCAGTAGGTCATTGGATACCCTTGTAAGGGCAGTTTCTGTCGAGTGTTGAGGTCGAAAGCCAGACTGTAGGGGGTCTAGGAGAGAGTGCTCTGATAGGTAGCTTACAAGGCGGGAGTAAACCAGCTGTTCTAGTAGTTTGGAGATGAAGGGGAGGTTTGAGATGGGTCGGTAGTTGGCAGCATCAGTCGCGTCCAGAGTCGGCTTCTTTAGCAGTGGGGATATGATGGCATGTTTGAAAGAAGAGGCAAAGATGCCAGAGGTCAGAGAGAGGTTGAATATAGTGGTGAGATGGGAGATGACCACTGGGGAGAAGGAACGGAGGAGGTGAGAGGGGAGGGGGTCGCTAGCGCAGGTGGTGGGGCGAGCAGAGAAGAGCAATTTGGAGACTTCTTCCTCTGTCGCTGGTCTGAGTACAGACAGTGAGCAGGAGCTAGATGCAGTGCTGACAAGACTAGGGTCAGGGCTAGTCTGGGGTTGGGAAGTTATTTCCTGACGGATGTCATCAATTTTCTTTTTGAAGTAAGCAGCCAGCTCTTCGGCACTGAGATCCGTCACCGGGGGCTGTGGTTTAGGGCTGAGAAGGGAGTGAAAAGTATCAAAGAGCCTTTTGGGGTTGTGGGATAGTGAGGAGACTAGAGAGGTGAAATAGACTTGTTTGGCATGGTGGAGGGCAAGGTTGTAGGTTCTAAGCATGAATTTGTAGTGGAGGAAGTCTGCGGACATTTGCGATTTCCTCCACAGGCGTTCAGCACTTCTAGAGCACTGCCGGATGAAGCGCGCTTGAGGCGTGAGCCAGGGTTGCCGAGGTCTACATCGGATGGCTCGGGTCCTGGGGGGCGCCGCTTCATCCAGGGCATGTTTGAGAGCGGTGTTGTAGTGAGCGGCAGCCAGGTTGGGGCAGGTGAGGAGAGAGATGGGGGACAGAGAGGACTGTAGGGATTCAGCAAAGTTCTGGGTGTGAATGGCCTTAAGGTTCCTGTAGGTACTGTAGGTAGGTGGGTCTGGAGAGATGTTAGGGAGCGTGACAGAGAAAGAGAGGAGGTTATGATCTGAGAGCGGGAGAGGGGAGTTAGTGAAGTTGGAAGCAGAGCAGAGCCGGAGGAAGACCAGATCAAGAGTATTGCCATCCCTGTGAGTGGGAGAGGCTGTGAGTTGAGAGAGACCAAGGGAGGAGGTGAGCGAAAGAAGCTGAGAGGCAGATGGGGAGTTGGGGTCATTAGTGGGGATGTTAAAATCACCTAAGATGAGGGTTGGAATTTCACAGGATAGGAAGTGGGGGAGCCAGGCAGCAAAGTGGTCCAAAAACAGGCGCGCAGCACCTGGGGGGCGATAGATAACTGCTACTCGCATGGACAGCGGGCGGAAAAGCCGTAGCATATGTACTTCAAAGGATGGAAAAGTGAGTGAGGGTACAGGGAGGATGACCTGGTAGGTGCATTTCGGGGAGAGAAGAGCACCTACTCCTCCGCCACGCCTGTCATCTGGTCTCGGGGTATGGGAGAACTGCAGGCCATTGTAAGACAGTGCAGCAGGGGAGGCCGTGTCAGACTGCTGTATCCACGTTTCTGTGAGAGCGAGCAGACTTAAAGATTTAGCAGTAAAAAAGTCGTGGATGGTGGGAAGTTTATTACATGCTGACTGGCAGTTCCAGAGCGCACATTTAAAGGAGTCAGGGGAGGGTATGCATGGGCTAGCAGTTGGGCTTGGGGATTTTATTAGTGAGCCCGGTAGGGGGTAATAGCTAGGAGCAGTGGAGGGTGGGCCAGGATTGGGAGAGATATCCCCAGCAGCTAGTAACAGCAGAATAGTGAGGGTTAGCAGATGGTTAGGAGATTTATGAGGAGGACTGTTATGTTTGTTAGTGGCATTAGGGGGTTTGAGGCTAAGCAAGAAGGTAAAGAGTGCATGCGAGCTGTGCATAGGTGAGGACAGGAGAGAGGGGCTAATGTGAATAGAGTGCCCCAGAGGTTGGCACTTGAAAGAAGTTCTGAAACTGAGAGCAAGAATGAGAACAGAAGTGACAGCATTAGCGATAGCTTTTAATTGTAAAGCATTAAGGCAGAGTTTGTGGCCTACCTGTCTCCTACCCTGTCGAGCTGCCATGATGGAACTGTATCATACTTTCTCCAGCATACTTAATACAGCATTATATTCATGTGGCAGCCACCCGCGTGATATTATAGTGAAAGTTTAAGGTACGACTAGGAAACAGCTGGGAGTTGCTAATCAGGTTCCAATTGACTAGCCAGCTGACTTTAACATTGCAAACCTAATGACCAAAGGGTGGGGGGGAGTGAAATGTATTGCTCTCCTTAGATAAGGAAAGCATCTCTGCAAGGATGGGTGAAAGATGCCATTTGGGGGAGGTGGGGGAGGTGACTAAAAATAAAGTTTCATTTACTGATGCAAACAGATTAAAATGCAAAATACACAATTCACAGCAAGCAAGCAGCACAGAGGATTTAAGCAGAGGGAGATAACAGGAGTTCAGCTTGGAGTGGGATGGTGCAGAAATGAATGTACCGATGCAAACAGATGAAATGCAAAATACACAATTCACAGCAAGCAAGCAGCACAGAGGATTTAAGCAGAGGGAGATAACAGGAGTTCAGCTTGGAGTGGGATGGTGCAGAAATGAACGTACCTGTTGAGAGAAAAACAAAAACAAAAGCAAGCAGTGAATGATGTCAGAAGTTTCCCAACCCCGTGGAAATACCCTTCTAGCACTCACATTAAAAACCCAGTCGTCATTTTCTTGTGATTTCTTGTGTTGGTGAGAGTTATTAGCAGTGCTCTGAGAACGACTAGAGAATGATGCTCTTGTGACTTGGCTATTTTTTTCCACTCTTGCACAGTCACGTCCAAAGCACCAGAGCAATGAGTCTGGCCATAATAAAAATAGCCATGCTATTGTCATCATGGCCTCCAATAACAGCTTGGTTGGGTGTGGTGGTCCCTATAGGCTCTTGCAATGTCTGTCTGCAACTTCCTGGTTCTTTTAACTTCCTTTGCATGTCCCCTAGCAACATGTGCAAAAAAAGACACAAATTCGCATAGTAACTGCATATGTATTGTGTTCGGAACGTACCGATAGAGAACAATAATCCGTGGAAAAATAGAACACGCTGCAATGTTTTTTACGCGTGTAACATACATATATGACAGTGTGACTGGAACAATGAAAAGCAATGTACTCTCATTGATACCTATACGGTGTTAAGGGATAGCAATTTAATAAAGTGTCTCTTCAAATACAGAGCATTAGAATACTGTGCTAGCAGTAATGCGTCAGATATGAGAAAGTTATATCATCTGTCCCTTACTGTGTCTAAGGAGCACCCCATAACTGACCAAACTTTCCAAAGAAAATGACCAATTACATTCATCTACATAAAAAAAAACTCCCCTCTGACTGGGGTATAACATTTTTCAGCTTAGACTAAACAGTTCTGGCCCCACCATCCTCAGTAAATTAGCTTTTAGTTATCTGAGTACAATTAATTACTACAGGCCTAAGAAAGCTTGTCATTTAATACACCTTTTATTTCTGCTTTATACAAACAGTGGGGAGAGATCCATTAAGCACCTAGCTATTAGTATTGTTTAATGCATACGCTTTTGTGAAATTGAGATGTCTAATTACAGCTTGTGCGTTCAGACTTCACTATCCTAAAAGCTTGCAGTACGGTAAGTTTTATTCTGTGGTAAGCAGCAGATTGTAACAGTTTCATGATTCCATATTCTTAATATAACGCTTTGTTTTCCACTTCGAGGGGCTGTAATTATTTTAACCCAAATAGTATCAATGGGTGATGACTCTTGTCCTTGGAGCTTTAGAAGCAATGTCATGTGAAGACGCTATCAGGGGCTGAAGAATGTAACGAGTTCTATGGTGTAGAGGGCTAATCAAATCCGGTGATAGAAAAGAAGAATATTGGTACCTAGATCATTGTGCGAAGGGCACAACATGTATAGGGACTTTTCCGGACGGGTGAGCAGAGAGGCTCTGTAGTAGACCCAACACAAGAGAAGAAAATCAGGGGATTTGTGGTGCCGCTTAACAGAGGGAGCAAATCATTGGCAGATGATTAACACTTTCATTGGTCAGTTGACGCATTTTGGGGGAAGGATTTGCACCTTCTTTGGGTCATTACACATTGAACAACCAGCTGATTGTTCAGTTTGTAGTGAACCAAAGAAAGTGCAAGTCCTATATCAAAATGGCAACAGTGAAATAACACCCTCTTACACATACAGCAACACATGTATCAGCAGATGTTGGGGGGGGGGGGGGGGGTGAACTCAAGCATACTGAATTTCAATGTGCCCAATGCTTTTGTTCTCAAGGGAGATAAGCCGCTGCCAGAGGTGTCTGGTAGGAGCTAATACCCCCTTTCTCTATTGAGAACACATGCACACTTAACTGAACCAAATAGTGTATCGAGAGATCGGGAGTAATAAGGCCGGCTTCACACTTCACATTTGCGCTGCGTATTTGTGTGATAAGCATTGTGTTTTTGTGCGCATCTGTGCGTGTTTTACTGTATTTTTTGCACACACATGTCGTGCGAATTTGCATGTGCCTTTAAGCCTGAAGCAGAACCCTGCGTTGGTTCGGAAGCTTGCATTAACATCATGTATTTTTGTTAGCCATTAAAAGGTATCATATCTACAAGATGGCTTGGTTTCTCATGCTGAGAACAATCACAAACAACAAATAAGCATGCCCCCGTTGATTTCAATGGGCAATTAGGTTAAATTAGTTTACTATGTGCTATGTTTGTGCTCAATATGCACAAAAATAGAACATGCTGCGTATTTTTTGCACAAACGAAATGTATGCGCGAAATACGTTCGCTAAATGAAACCATTAAAATCAAGAGGTTCTTTTCACTGTATATTGCGCACGCAAATTTCACATGACAATACGCTGCGCAAATGCATTCATGGGAATAAGCCCTGTCGGTCATCTTCTAACAGCTATTGAAGGTGTATAGTCAACCTCAAAGCTGATTATTGTTGACAATCCTTATTTTCCATTACTATAAACAAATCTAGAATGCTTAATAAACAGGCCCTTTCACAAAAAAACCCTCAGTAAATTCTCATATTATGCAAATGGTATTTGCCTTTAGGTGTGAAAGACGATTCCCGACAAATGATGCCCGACACTTGTCCCTGCACATACTCGCTCCCGTGCTGCTGTACAGGAGTGAGTATCGTGGGCTCACTGACAGAGCAGCCAGCAGGGGGCCGGAGCGGCTGCAGGAGATTTTCTCCTCGTGCTCCTCGGCCCCTTTCCATTCACTTAACATAACAGCTGTTCAGTACTGAACAGCTGCTATTTACACTGAGCAATCCGCTCATCATCTATTGTTTATCCAGCATAAATGATGGACGATGAGCTGATCGATGATCGCTCAGTGCAAATAGCAGCCGTTCAGTACTGAAAAGCTGCTATGTTAAGTAAATGGAGAGGGGTGGGGGAGAGCGAGGAGAGAAATGTCCTCCTGCCGCCCCACTGTGAGCCAACGAGTGTCGGGCATTGTTTAATTCGGGCAGGCATTTGGAATGATTCAGTTGGGCATTCGGGACAAATGTCGGGCAAATGTTGCCCGACACTCGTTACATGTAAATGGGCCTTTACTATAAGAATCCTAAGGCCACATGTTGCAGAAAAAACTGCACTAAATGAGTGCAGAAATTGACTTGTGGAGCAGAATTTAAACCAGCAGCACATCAATTTTATCAGCGGATTTGGTACATAAAACGTGTGGATTTCTGTCATAGACTTCAATGAAGAGGCCAAAATTAGCACAAAAATCCGCAGAAAATCTGAACAGTAGTAGTAGATTTGGAGAGCAGCACTTGACTTGGAAAATACAAAGATTATCCACAGCAAAATACGTATCAAATCCACAACAGCAGCCAGAGTTTTTTTATACCCATGGAAACCTGCAAATCTTCCACTCATAATATCCTATGCAAACATACTTTAAATGCATGTATGAAGGGCTGAATCTCTCAGGGTCAGTGGAAAATGATACCATGCAGTATGTCAGAGATCTCAGTCGGCTATTAATACCACCCATTAGACCATCTGCTATGTATTTCACTACTCATTTGTCTTGCCAAATTTTGTCAGCCTCCAACCTGTTCCCCAATGAAGGCAGGTTAATAAGGGTATGTTCACACAAGGCAGACTTGTAGATATTTCTGCAACTGTCACATTCATATGAATGGGATTTGAAGAAATCTACATACAGTATAAGCTGCAGAACACTCCTTAAAAATCTATTTCATGCATTTGAAAGTCACAGAGCTTTCTGCAACAAAGAATCTCAATCACTCCTCCTATCTTCTATTACTGGCTTGTTTCTTCTCTTTTACTCAAGTTAGAATTAATTTCAGTGTCCTATATAGTATAATCCATAACCTTTAGGGCTCAGTCAGACGGGAGTTTTTTACATGCGTTTAGTCGCGCGTAAAAAAAAAAAATCGCACTTCGCACTTTAAAAAAAGTGTGACCACGTCCATTACCACCTATTTGTAGGTGTGAATTTTATGCGCATGTAAAAATCAGACATGTGACCACTACCATTGAAAAGCATTGATTCTATATAGTTGCGAATCAAAAACGCAAAAAACATGCGCTGCAAAAAATGCCCATCTGACTGAGTCCTTAGATGGGTCATTTTGTTTTATTCCATAATTAGGTTTCTACATCAAAGCAAATTACTGTATCCCCATATCCAAATTGAATAGTCTATGCCAGTGGTGGCGAACCTATAGCACGCGTGCCAGAGGCGGCACACGGAGCCCTCCCTGCTGGCACGCGCGCTGGCTGCCGCTCACCATGGTAGTGAATACCGCCCGGGGTGCTGCGGCTTCCCTGATGGTATTAACTCAAAGTTGCTGCTAGCTGCGCTGATTCCAGGTGCACACTGTGACGTCAGTGTGCGCCCAGGAGCCTCCTCCCCTTAAGCCTCCTCCTTGGTTCTGCGAGAGCAGAAGGGAAGGAGGTGTCTGGACGCACACACTGATGTCACAGTGTGCACCTGGGATCAGCGTAAGCAGCAGCGCCGAATAGAGGAGCAGTGGCGCTTCGATGAAGAGGAGGAAGGGGTAAGTATATGAGTCTCAGGGGGGCGCTATTACTACTGAGGCTGATATAGAGGATGCCATTAGTAATGGTGTTCCCTATATCGACCCCAGTAGTAATAGCATTACTACTGGTGCCGCTGTGGGGGTCACTATTACTACTGAGGCCACTGTGGGGGTTACTATTACTGCTGGGGTATGTACATAGTGGAAATGCTGCAGAATCTCCTCAGTGGAAATTTCCGTGGCAATTTCGACAGCATTTCTACATCCAAAAAGCAGTCAAAATCTGCACCCTGTCTATTTTGAATCAGCCTTGTCCTTTTTATAACGACGGAGGTAAAATCATATGTCGTGATAAGCCCCGCCCCCTGATGTGTTGGCACTTTGCGATAAATAAGTCGGGTTTGGGTTAAAGTTTGGGAACTCAGTGTCTCAAAGTTTCACCATCACTGGTCTATGCAATACTACGATATCTGAGCATTTGAGCGTTTTTTTAACCCCTTCATGGCAAAGGGTCATTGATACTCCTGCGTCCAAGTCTCTGTGACATGCGAGGTCGTGACAGTTATAGCTACAACTCCACACTTTTGTTTTTCGGCATACTTAAGGGTTTTTTGGCTATTTTGGGGATAAAAGACTGGAAGAGCCCTTGCTAGTTGAAAACTTTTGTCACTACAAATTGTGAACTAGAATGTGTTTGAGTATTATGTACATATGTAGTAGATCAAAAGGAAAAAGTTTGGTACCCTGTTATACAGTATTTTGTTTTATCTAGATCAACAAACCACAAATGAACACCTTAAAACAACATCTCTCCAAATAAACATAGAGAATCAAGGGCCTGTGCATAAAAAATAGTCATTTTAGGTATTGGAGTTTTTCGCCAGGATTTTTACTCTAGTAGGATATCTTAGATCTAAAAATTCTGCTATTGAACTCCTGACCAAAAGGGATGAGAGAAAAGACACAGAGAACATGAAAATACTTTTAAGCTGAAAAGACTCTAATATTAACAATTACAGAAGTGAATAGATCCGGGGTTACAATACTGCTGTAAGAGAAGAATAAAAAAACTCACATGAATGATGGGCAAGTGATACATCTAATGGTTTACTGAAAAGGAAGAGACTGTGAGATTTCGGGACAGTAAGGTCACTTATTCATGCAAAAAGTGGACCAATTTATTGTAGTGTCTGGAAATAACACTAAGATAGTCTTTCTGGGTAGTAAGATTATTAGTGAAGTGCTAAACGTTTCCTATACCATTATATAACATGTGGAAGTTAAATGTGACAATTATGTAGATTTCTATAGTATCTACAGCAGTTATTACATTTTGTGAATATCTTACTATTATTAGATTATTTTGAAACAAAACACCTCCAAAACTCCTCAAGGGGTTGTAAAAAAAAAAAAGTTATGCGCACTAGTCCAATCCCTGCCCATACACCACCGCCAATCTGGTCCTTCCTGCTGGACTTTATTTACATGTTGCAGTGGTAACCGTGGGAAAAAGCACTGGACTAGTGGAAAGTCACTCTCATAACTAGAACTTGTTTTGTTAACATTTCCTGGCCATTCTACAATTTTTCTACAGCAACCCCTTGACTAATTGTAGATCATATAAACCCAACATTTAATTAGAACACAGGCTCATGTCTTGCAAAAATTTGGGACTCCAGAATTTAAAATTGTAGTTTTATAAAAGAGTGTTAAGGCAGCAGAAATGAAGTCTTAAGCTCTCGCTCACGACCTGAAGGTTGCAAGTTTAATCCCCACATGGTTCAGGTAGCCGGCTCAAGGTTGACTCAGCCTTTCATCCTTCTGAGGTCGGTAAAATGAGTGCCCTGTTTGGTGGGGGGTAATAAATTACCTGAAAGCGCTGCGGAATAAGTTGAGGCTAAACAAATTTTTTTTTTTTTTTTTAAGTTATAGTAATGTAAAAGGGGAGAGCACTGCCCCTCTCCTTTCTTACTTAGAGATGAGCAGCTCACCTGATGCTATGAAAGAGGAAGGTAAGCTGATGTTTAGCCCTCTGGAGTGTACAGAAAGTCTGGCGCTGTACTGGATGCAGAGAAGATTGCATCAATGTGTAGGAGGCCGTGAGAGCTGGGGGCAGTGTTGCCATGAACCAGAGCTTCAATTTGCCAGATGATTGAGCAAAGAAGCAACCCATCACCCAGGAACAGAAAGAATATGGGGCTGGGCTGCTTGACAAAAGACAAATGCCCTGGAGGATATCACAGAATTCACAGTTATCAAGTCATCAGTGAGGCCAAACTCAACAAAAGCCAACACGTACGCACACTTAAAGGATTGGTTGTAGCAGGTCTGCTAGTGAGGATCATGTTAATAACTCAGATACTGAACTTCTTTCAAAAGGATTCGGATTTGGTTGAGAGACTGTCATTTAAAGAAACCTTGGCTGAGTATTCCATGAGCATCTTTCCAAAAAGGCCAATCGGGGACACCTATCACAGACTGTGCTATTGTGCATTTACTTCCATCATCATCTTCCAAATGGCAACATTAAAATTGGAGAGCTTCCATCACTAACCAATTTGTAGCATGGTTATTTCACTTTGAGACTAACAGAGTATTAAATATGTAAAAAAGAACTGGAAGTTCACTTATTTTCATCACTGGTTTTCTTGACCATTGTTAATTTGAATTATAACTGAAGGTCTCAGAGTTATTTAGGTCCCTTTTACACAGAAGAACAATTTTGTTCAAAAAATTGTTGGATTGTGCAAATTTGAACAACCATATCCTGTCAGCTCTAAAGGACATCATAGGAGGGCGCTTCATTAGATTGAAGAGATACCAGCTGATAGACAGAAGTTAGAGGAGTCAAAATCAAAGCAGTTTAAAATCAGGTTCTAAGTAAGTAAAATTGTTGAAATGGAAAGAATTTCACAAATTCTTTAAAGGTAATTTGTCACCTGCCTCAAGCACCATAAACTAACTTATGATGTTGTTAGATTATGTAACATGGACCTGGGTGTTGTATTTTTCATACTCATCCACTTTCTGGTTCCTGAGGTACCAGCCTGTAAAGTCTGCATGCTGGCCAGAAATCTAGCTCTTTTCAGAATTCAGTGTGCAATCTCCTATGGGAGAGTGCGTGCTTCAGGCAGGTGACAGGTTCCCTTAATTGACAAGTCAGAGTAGTCTTGAAAACCACATATCAACCTCCATTAGAACATTTATCCTACACAACTTCATAATTGCTCAATTTAGCTGGCGAGATTTATATTGCAGTTCCATGATGTACCTAACGCTACAAATAACTTTGCAGAGGGGAAAATAGGGGAAAAGGCAGCTTATTCTGAAGAGTGTACTATACATCTGATTCTCAATTCTTTCAGGGCTGGTGGGAGGGGCTGGGCTGCTGTACTGTCTTTCATAGACTGTGCAGAGAGCTACAGATTCTGCTCTCTGTAACACACACAGACATCATATCATCACGGAGAACAGTGCAGCAGTATCGAGCAGTGAAAGTATGATTTCAGTGCCTAAAACAAACTAAAATGTAATTTACTATTAGCTGCAGGCAGTGTCTGTGTGAGTATCTCCTCTCTCCTTTGACCAGACCATCACACAGACAGGGATTATTCTCTTGATGTGCTCCAAATCAGCCTTTATCAAAGACAACAGGAAATCAAGTTTGATCTGGTATAGATTATCCCTCCTAGCATGAATGATTAATATATTCAGGGGGTCTAAAAGCCCTACTGGCTGAAATAACTTCAGGTAAAAGCTGGAAACACCGTAAACCCCTGATCACTCTCCAGTAAATTTCCACAGAAGTTAATCCCAGATTTGGACCCAAAGGCCAGCACTGCATACCGCCCAACAGACATATGAATGCTCAAAGATCCAAAGTTAACCTGCAGCTGAGCTAGAAAAATATGACAAACATAATCAGTGTGGCACTAAATCAGGGAGGACATAAGACTTGAAGCTATTAGAACTCAATCAGCCTAATTCCTTGATTTTCTCAACCCCAAAGGCCGAGTGAATCGGCCTCTGTGACCACTCCAATCCAAAAGGAATGTGTTCCAAAATCACCTGCTACTAGCCCCAACTTTGACAAACAAGTTTTAAACAGGGAACTAAACTGAAAATAGGTTAAAGCAGACCTGAAGCATGAACCAAGAACTGAGGACATGCAGCTCTGATTAAACTGAAATGCTGAAACAACTTTACTTGGAAAAATTCACCCTTGAGGACTCCATTAGATAACCATGCTCCTTTACCTTCCACATCAGTTTTGGATCTGAAAACACATATCTTCAAATAAGAATCCGAAAACAAAACATCCGCCACCCCTGCAGCTTCCTGGTTTCGTGGAACCGCCACTAATTGACCAATCCGAAGAGCCCCAAAAATGATAAAGAAACAAATCTCACCAACCACACCCAACAATCTCTGCAGTAAAGAGAATGTCATTGGACCATGACTATTTCGGGTAACCACTTCCCTGTTTGAACTGTCAACTATTTGCCATTCAACAAAGTCCTTAGTAACATCATGAAAGCCCCAGAACATAACATAAAAGAAACTACTAATAAACGCATACTTACTACCAACACCTAAACACTTGAACTGTGAGGTTACACTACAAACTCCAAGGTAACAACCAAATGTCTAGAATCATCAGAAGGGAAACATCGACCTACAATCCATAACCACTTGGTCCATGTTCCGCGTACCTCTGAATTTCTCACTAGCTATTCAAGTTGTTTTTGACCAGATCACATAAATGTGCTGGGGCAGGACTCCCCGTACGAATTAGTCTCCAGATGCAATTCCCAAAGTGTTGCAATCCACGAACGAAATAACGCATCAGCCTCTTGGCTATCCACACCCAGAATACGTTTTGCTCAAAGCCAAATGTTAAAACGCAAACATCATAATACTAAATGATGCAATAATGGCAATATCAGGAGTGAACTCGATGAGATGTTACTGACCACTTGAACCGCAGATGCACTGTCTGTCCAAAAGCGTATATGCCTATTAAACATAGACCTACCCCAAATCTCCACTGCAACTATTATTGGAATCCACTCCAACAATGTCAAATTCTTTGTTAGCCCTAACTACATCCAATTTTTGGGCCAGAACGACATACATCACTCAGAAAGAAACACTGCCCTAAAACCTATGCTACCAGCAGCATCTGTAAACCAATAGAAGTCTTTCCTACAAACCAACCCAAGAGAGGAATCCCACAAATTTTGGTATGGTGGCTTCTGAAAGGAACCTGCCATTCTACCAGCTAAAATTTCTTTAACCAGCTTATTGCGCGATAACCCCATTTTCCTGTATGAAATTTAAATTGTCAGCCAACCTCAAAACTGGAAAAGGGTCATATGGAATAAAAGACACCACAATGAAACCTTCAATGAGAAACCTTGCATCCTGTTTCTTGGGGCAGCTTTGTAGCCCCAGACCCATCACGTGGATATTTACTGGAGTCCTCCCAAAAGCCGTGGGAGGGTTACGTCAGGACTGCTTGACCTTAAGGAAACACTGTAATGCTGAATCCCATCACAGATAGAATATTTGTGGCGGAACTTCCAGATCAAGAAGACTTGGTAATGACCCTCATTATAGAGCCAGCAGCCTCCTGTGGGTCTATGAGCCATGACCCTGGACCCTGTGATCGGTGTCGCATCTCTCTCTGGAAAGGGCTGTGGCTGCTGCTGAACCAAAGATCAACCACACATCTGTTGCCTTGGTAGCCTAACCGATCTCAAGCAACAAAACCAACCTACGCCAAAACTCTTTGTTATTGATTGGACCAACACTGGGGGTTCTACATGGCAATGTAAACCCTGCTGGGCCTCCTTGGATGCACCTGGCTGGCCCCCAGAGGGAAACTGCACTGTCTGAGAACCAGCCAAGGAGCCCACCAGGGCAATGTTGGTATAGCTGCATACAGATTCCAGCAGATGTTCTGACACCCCTCTTGGGGCTATGGTCACATTACTCCCCATGTGTGGACCCTCTGGAGAATCTCACAACTCTGTGCTTGCTGAAGGGTCCCTGGACATAGGAGGTGCTATGTGGGGAGAAGGTTTAGGTACCTCACATGGTAGTGAAGACGCTGTTAGTGGGGAGGGCCTTTGTGCAATGACTCACACTGCTTGGCCACCACTATTATATCTCCCTCATTAAGCAGGGATTCCTCTGACAGACTCCCTGTGAGGGGCAGGAGGAGACGATCCTCTGTATTTTTCCCACCACTGGTTACACCTCTCCACTCTTTGGTCAGGAGAAAATGCTGCACACAGGGTGGTTTGGTGGTATACACTCTGGGGAGAAATAAGAGCAGGGTACCTGCACTGCACTACTCGTCAAGCTGCCTAAAATTGCCAGGCTCTGGGCTGAGCTGAGATGGGGGACACATAGCATACCGTAGCTTAGCTTCACATGGCAATCCTCATTCCTCTTGGGCTGTTTCCATTTGTGATCACTCTCTGCTGGTGAAGAACTCCTCCAGCCAGTTCATCCCTTCTTCATCCAACCGCTGCACCACTTGCCTCCGAAGCTCATCCACTATCATCAGGTCCAGTCTTGATTCCTGCAAACAGCTACAGGACAATCTGCATGCTGCCTCAGGGGTAAGATGGCGTATCTGTTCCTGCCTCAACTTATATATTATCCCCCATCCTGCCTCCTTTCTATCCCCACCAACCAATCCTGCGGTCCTTAATTTCCGTTGGAAGGAGGGGGGGAATTTAATCCCTAGCAGTATGTGGCCCATTTCCCAATACCGGCTCAGTGGCACATAGAAACTTCCAAAGGGGGTTTTACTCTTTCCTTCTTAGGACTCAGTTGGAATCTCAGAGGTCAGACCCTTTTCGACAATGAAGTGATGGCTATCACTTTTTTAGATGGAAATACCCCTTTAAGACCGGGAAAAGATGTTGTGAATTATAACCAGTAAATGAAGAATAGTGTGACACTGAATTATTGAAATACTTATACTAAACTTCATCAATGATGATTTCACTGTAAAACCGTTATTGTGAAGAGAAGACAGCCTTTTTTTTATACAATATTAAATAGGAGAAAAGCCTGGAAATAGAAGCAGATAATTACTTGCTCTGAAATACACATTTTAAGCCGAGGTATTCTGAAAATATATATTGGAGCGATTTTATTTTCCCTGTAAATTAAGAGCCATAAAACACACAATAAGACAGAGACCCATTTAATGATACTTTTATGTATTGCTTATCATACATAGCTCCCCTCCCAGGGGTATAGCTGTACAGTATAACATTTTTGTATTGAAAAGCACAGCTTGCTACTTGTCAGGAGCTAGAATTGGCAGAGAACATCTGTGCAGCCAATAGATGTTCTGCCATCAAAAGTACCCAGAGAAAGAAGGCCACAAGTTACAACACATTCTTATTTTCTGGAGATGACATGGTATAATTTGCTTCTTTGAAATTTTGACTGTAATCGGAGTTATTGTCATTATTTTAGTCTGTGATATCCAATGTGTCGCTGCTGGTCTGACAACAGGAAATTGATAGTCTGACAACGGTATTTCCATGCCCTAATGTGCTGCAGTGAATATATACGTACATTTAAGAAGAAACTAAGCAGGGACACTTTGTGATATAGAGGCTGTTAAATGTTCTCCCTGTGTGTTCATCCCTGTAACGGTGACTCATTTACATTGCCTGCAGGATAGGCAAGGGTATACATTTAATAGAGGCAGCTGCAATGGAGCTCATGAAAAGAGGGGGCCCAGCCCAGCTTGGTCCTGTTACCCATCCATACTGGCTTGTAAGAAGCTATGATGGACTCTCCCCTCCATAGGAACTACATTATTTGCAAACAAGTGGCAAAGATCCTTGTGGGGGAAATTAATATTATGCCATTGTGTCCTGGGTGGCAAACACTGGCACCATAATGAGGAAGGAGCAATTTTTATATTTGTTATGGGGTCCCTATATACGCCACGGAGCATTGCTTGGATGCAATGCTTATTTACTTACAAGCTGATCTAGGAACCAAATATATAGACTACTTTCTATGTATATATTCCACTTACAGTCAATATATGGACTATTGTAAAACTGCCACTACTCTCATTCAGTTATGGTCCCTGAGATCAGCATCTCATTAGAAAAGTCAAATTCATATACATTAGGGCAAGAAATAATATACCTTATACCTGCCAAGCACACACAGACATAGCCCAGTGCAATGAATTTAGAAATATCTCTTTAAAGTTTTATCAGCTCAAGCAAATGTGTAATTTTGTGCAGAAATGCTGAGGCGGCATTATCCTGACACTGTCACCTCCAAATATAATATGTCTATGTCATTTACAAGTACTTTCAGGCAGTGACATATTCACTGAAGTAGTGACTCGAGTTCTTCAAGCTCCCAGTCTTTCTCTTAAAGAGGTATTCGCATTTTAGACATTTATGGCATATCCATGCATTCAACTGCAGCATCACTACGCAGAATGCGGTTGGGGACCTCTGTTATCAAGATAAGTGTGGATCCAAAGTTGGGACATTTAGCAGACATTTATGACATATCCAATGGATATGTCATAAAGGGATTTGATGGGGATACCTCTGCCTGCCTTTTGTCATTTGGGTACTATGTAGCACATTATTTTTTTGTTATATAAGTTTGTGCCTTGTTAGGAAAGTTCTATTTTGATAATTGATAATATTTTTAGCTTTTACTATAGTAGGATTTTGCATTAGTGTTTTATAAATATTAGTGCTAAACAAACATGATAATAAACACTTCACAATAAAAATATTGTATCCTTACAATAAGGTTCCTCTTAATATGTTTTGGAATGTATTGTTAGTGTCAAGTTTTCAACACTAGTTACAGCTTACAGAAGAAGGCACTAAAAGAAAAAAGGCCACAGACTGCAGTGTAGATAACTTGTCAATGTACAATTACTATACCAGGGGAATCAGCAAGGATGTGGGAACCTAAATTGCACGGCAGAGTATAGCATAATCATTGGATGTAATTGTTAGTAACCACCACAGACAAGTAGCATGTTGATTGAGCATTGTGCCCAAGGAAAAGTGCAGCTGACTAGCAAAATGAGGGCATTTATAGACTGTTAGGGTAGCACCAGCTGCATATACAGCCTCGCTTGCCCTATCTCAATCATCTCTCAAAGGATACTGTACTTGGAAAACCAAATAAATATGAAGTGCCCCAACTTGGTACCAAAACACACTATGATTTAAAGTAACCATAGCCTCCCAAATGTTCTTAGCTATATTATCCAAATGAACTTCAGCCCATGAAGAAAAGTGTCCACAAGTCCTAATAAAAGCAATAGAAATGGAAACCCAAGTTTTTTTTTTAACAATAAAATATCTGATGAACTTTTTGTATAACCAAAAAGAAGTAGAAAAAAAATAGCTATTTAAAGAATTAGCATTCTGAAGACATTAACTAAAAAGCTCTTACAATAAATATTGCCCATGAACAGCTAAAAGCCTCTTGAATATGCAATAAAGATACCTAGTGACCTTACTTTTACTTTGCTGTGCCAGGTGAATTTTTTCTGTAATAAATTTCTTACAATCTAATTTTCCATACCGACAGGCATAGAGGAAAAAAGGAATCCAGTCTAGTTCACAGAATGCTGCCCTTGAAAGAGGGACTTTCAGTTCATAATTCAGCCCCTACATCCCATTTTATATATTTCCTGGTAAATTCATTGACTTACAATTTCCTGCATGGCTTGAAATGTAATGTAAAATTTCTATTTAAAATCATATAATATTATACGGTAACATATAAAACGTGTGCAGTCAAAAACCGATAGTTAATTTTTATTTTGTACCACTGAATTAATAAATCTTCTAACCTTTTTAAAGTTGGCCTTGAACAGGTCACATTTCTACAAGTATAAAAGAACATAAATAGAGATAACAAATTATGCATAAATATTAAGCAAAATAGGATTTTCTTTATAGGTTGTAGGATTTTTATTTTATTAACTCTTCCTTTTTACATCAGCAATTTAAATTCAAACTTTAATACAAGGAAATGTACTGCTTTGCTGTATGTTATAAACCTTTTTTTCCAGATACTTCCTATGCAGTACTGTACAGTGTATATTTGACTAGACATGTGCCCAAACGGAGCATTGCACATTCTACAGCAGAAGTAATAACTTTGCAAACTTAGGCTGCCTGTGCTCGGGCGAGATGTCATAGCGAGATCCACTGCGATAAATCGCCCACGGAGTTCGCATAACACGCTTCAATAGGATAACTATGGAAAGCGCAGCCCGATGTCCACAAGCGGTAAATCATAGCGATTCCCCGCTCGCGTGATTAAAATTGCGGCATGCCGCGATTCTCCGCAGTGAGCCTATCAATTAGATTACAGTGCTCCTCCCCCCTGGCGGGATATTGCTAGCGATATTCCATTGCTGCCGTGGACAGGCGGCCTTAGTAAGAAATTAGAAAAAAATGATATATTTAGCAAGCTCTTCTAAATCTAAAAACAAATATAACATTTGCATCCAAAATTCTATGTCTTATTTTTTAAAGGGACACTAACTTTTTATACAACGTCTGCTCACGTAATAGCTGGCATGTGCCTTAATCTAGTAATATACTTTAATTAAAAATGTTTTAGCACTGTAAATCAAGTCTGAAATGGCTGCCACTATGGGTCTCCATTTCAGCTGCTCTGCGATCTACTACCTGTTGCTAGGTATTGAGCTCCTGTAATTACTAGGATGCTAGGATGTGGAGGAAGAGCTATCTTCACAGGCTGCTCCCTGCACTCACAGGCTGACAGATCTGCAGACACAGTGTCTGCAATCTCCACAATCTCTGCCTCTCCTGCTGTTACAGCATCTGTGTGTGAATTTTATATTGGGTGTCATTAACCATTGGGCCAGAATCTTTCTGAATGTCTGACATTTAGATACTGCCTTTCTGATGATTAAACTAGAGGCAGCGCAATGCAGCATGGGCAAGGAAGTCAGGACAGTGAACTACTGTCAGAATGCTAGGTTTGTGACATGTCCCCTGCCTTAAAGTGGATTACAGACAGCAGGACAACATAAAAATGGAAAGGACCACCTGAAAATCAGAACTTAAAAACATAAATTAGTACAAACAGCGGCAAATGAGGAGGTAAGAAGAGCCTGCTTTATGTAAAAACAATGATGGTCACTGCACTTTGAGGCAACTTGCATTAATGTGATAGCCAATGTAATAACTAGCAAACGTGCAAATCCCTTTTTTACCTAAAATGATGTTTTTGTGCTGAAAATGGCCTCTAAAGCGCTGACCACTAGGGGTCTCCCTTCCTTATAATTTGCAGTCCACTACCTGTTATCAACTTAAGCCCCTATCTTGTAACAGAGATAACAAGAGTGATTACAGGAAGTGAAGGAGGAGAATGATTCATGCTGCCCATAGAAGACTATGGAGAGTAAAGGAGAGAGAGAGAGAGACTGATACAGACGCTGAGCGGAAAATGAGTGGAAAATACAGGATGCAAGTCAAATAATGCTAGAAGTAGCTTATTCTGCAATATCATATGAAAGTGTAGGTACACTTTAAACGCTTACAGAAATGGCCTAGTTGGTACTCTAATGTCAGACATTTTTTACCTTTTTTTAAACTCTCCATTTCAAAAGCTGTAACTGTTATTGGCTTATTGTATAAATCAAGTTTTGCTAAACATTTTTAAAGAATTTTTGGTGATTTTTTTAAACATTTTCGATGTCACTGTCTATATTTAAAAAAAATCTAAAATCTGCATTTTCCACACTGACCACTAACCCTAATAATAAGCTGACCTTTCATGTTCTGTATAGAAAACCTTTCAGCAGTCATCTCATAATTATCACAGACAGGATTACAATGAAAGTCTCCATATAGATAACACAGCATCCACCATTCACAAAAGGTAATAATCACAGCTTATCTACGTCCGCTCCCTGCACAGTTCACAGAATATGTTTAGAACAGTCTCCCATAGAAATCAATGGGTCGCCTCCTGTCCATTGTGTGAAAGGACCATCAGGCTGCTGTGAAGCATCTCAAAAAGCTGTTAAAAGCAATTTAGGCAAGATGGCCACCCCCATAGACATGCACAGACAACAGAGTGAAAAAACTAGCAATCTGAAAATAAACACGGATTAGAAAAATAGAATATGTTTATGGGAATGGTGTAAAAGCACAGCAATTCCGCCATTGTGAGTCAGTATGATTACTTAAATATCTAAATATCTAAAGTAAATAGTTTTTTTTTCTTCAGGTTTTTCACTTGTGCCCAATGAAAACACTTTACTATTGAGAAAATGTAATTGTATTTAAAGACTGAAACCATTTTTAGCTTTCCATCTAAGGAGCTGTCTGAGAGCTTTTTTTGTGGGATGACTTTGGGTGTCTTTTTGGGGTACATACGTCTTTATGATCACTTTTCATTGCACATTTTAAGAGGTCAAATGAGCAAATATTAACAATTTTGCCACCTTTTTTTTTTTTTGCAGTGTTCACCATACAGAATAAATGTGTTCATTTTATTGGACAGGTCATTATTAGAGATGAGCGAGCACGCTCGGTGAAGGCAGTTACTCGAGCAAGCATTGCTTTTCTCGAGTAACTGCATACTCATCCAAGCAAATGCGGAGGGGCGGCGAGGGGGAGAATGAGAGAGCCCTCTTCCCCCTTCTTCCCACCGCTCACCCCCACATTTGCTCGGACGAGCATGCAGTTACTCGAGAAGAGCAATGCTCGCTTCAGTAACTGCCTTTACCGAGCGTGCTCGCTCATAAACAGTCATTATGAATACAACAATATCAATCATTTTTTTATGAAAGTAAAAGACTTTGTAAGTAGTGTTGCTCATTTTGATTGGATGGGTGATAAAATCATCCCGATTTTCACAAAATTACATTGGGTAAATCTGAACAGATTTTTTTAGAAAAAAGGCAGGAAAATCTAATTTCCCATAATGCCTGCTGCAGAGTTCAGCATGCAGCCAACCAGCGGCCAGGGCACTTTAATGCAAATGTATCCTTCATTTTGCATATGGGCAGCAGTTTCATTAGATGCTTGCATCACATAACCTAGCTAGATATAACATAGATTCAGTGTAACCAGCGGCTATTTTACAGTTGAGCACAGGACAGAGAAGCTTCATTACATTTATATGCCTATATAAAATGTGGTCTGTTGTTAGGGCCAGATATTCTGCAGAGTATATATGGCTGTTGGTGTGAAAGCTTGTATACCAGGAGTATATTGGAGGGACCAGAAAAAGAAGCTGCATCACATTCATATGCCTATACAATATGTGGTTTGTTAGGGACAGATATTCTACAGAGGATATATTGCTGCTGGGTGTGAAAGCTTGTAAAACAGCAGAGAACTTAAACAGGGTTCTATTAGAGGAGGCAGAGAAAGAAGGTGCAGTTTTCTGAAAACTACAAAGTTAGTTGAAATCTTACATAAAAATTACACTGAAAAGTAAACAAAAAAAGGACTTGGTAAAAACAATAAAAAAGAAATATGAAGAATGCATGGGGTAGGGATCGTGTCGGTGGTGCTGCTGCTGCTCTCTTTTTGTCCAAATAAAAACTATGTCAATATGGAAATACAGAGCTGCAGCACTCCTGTTTCTACTGGGTGCACACTTGCCCCTGGGGTGCTGTTGCTGGTGGTGGTGATGTAACTGCTGCTCTCCTCCGCCTGCTTCTGCCATGCTTTCTCCTCCTGAAATGGAAATTTTCTAAAGCACAGGAAGCAGCTGTAGCTCCATAGCTTTTCCTTGGAGAAGGCCCGTGCTTGGCTGTTCTGTTCACCTAGAATTTGTCCTTTGCAAAAAAATGTTTAAAAAGCACCACTCGCTGTCTTCCCTGGTATAATCTTTGGTAACTATACTGAAGAGGAGGAAGCGTAGAATCCCATGCTAGAGTGTTGTGGTCCCCTGGCAGAAATTGTCCTAGTAAAATTTATGATATTGCTTTTAAAATCCGCACCACACCTGCTGTCTTTCTTGGCACAATTTTTGATCTAGAAGATTTCATGTGGGATTTCTTTTGTTTTCAGTGATACCCATGTTCTATGACCTCTACACCACTGTACACTATTTTTGTCAATGTTTGAGAGGAGCTCAGAGTTACCCAGATGTGTGGTTGTATTCTCATGCAATTTGGGGGACTTTGGCTGCACTGGGGACCTGCTGGAGGGCAAATTAGTGAAACACATTTTTACTCCCATTGATTTTAATGGGAGTCAGAATAGGCTGCCCCAATTTTCAATGATGATTTCCAGCTCAATACAGACATGAACAGATTATTCCACTAATCGTTCATCATCACTATTTGTAAGCTCAAAAAGCTGCTTTTTTTATTTTTACTTGTACATTTTGTTTTAGCATTTTTCAAAACATTAACTTTTTCTTTTACTTTCTTCTAAGTTTGAGTAGGGAACTTGAACATTTAATCATGTGATTGCTTATTTAGTGCACTGCAGTTCTTCCATATTGCAGTGTATTATGTCTGTAACTGTAAATCTATCTTTGGCAGGGCCTAATAGGCATCCATACATGGTTAGCCAGGAGGCCATTGTTAGGTCCCCAGCTGCAATAGCAATTGATCAGCAATCCTTGATTGCATCGCAGGGGTGAAGATGTAAAAGTGTAATAGAAGGACCCAGCTCCCTCTGTATAACCATTGAGATGACACGGTTAGCATTGGCCATGATATATGATGAATTAAGCATTCAGGATCAACATTATCAGTAATTCTAGCTGCTACAGCACACACTTGGCAACTTTTAGAAACTGTCTTCAGGATGAATGAAGAGAGTGGTGCACGTTGTACTGTGGAAAATATTTGGGCCCAGACCACCCCCCTTTCCTCAGGTCATATCCCCTTTTTTACACACCACCATATCTTTCAGACAGAGCATCATTGTAACAAAACAGCTGATTACTGCAACAAGCACCCAACACACAGATTGTTGATTGCAGCCAATGACGTTGTTTTCTTAAGCTTGCGCTAAAGCTTTATCTCTTTATCGTTTGATCTCTCAAGTGACCTATCTATACAGCACCTGCAGCCAAGCTGCTGTTAGAGTTACTAGATCAGGGGCACAAGCCTAAAGCCACAAGCCAGCTGCAACTTAAAAAAAAGAAATATATAAAATAAAGAAATATATGGGTGCTATCCTAAATGCTCTAAGTGCCCCACATAGTAATAGTGTTCTATTTTGTGCCCCTAAATTAACAATGTCCACACATAGTAATTATTTCCCCATAATGTTCACTAGGAGACATAATACTCCTTCTATGCCTCGACAAAGTAATAGTGCCCCAATGGTGCCCACACAAATAATCCTCCTCTGTGTCCCTACAGACTAACAGAGCATCTGCGTGTCCCCACAAACTTATAGAGCCTCCACTGTGCCCACATAAACTAATAGTACCCTCACAAACTAATAATGACCCCTTCCATGTCCCTATGTGCTCCTTAAAGTAATCCTCCCTCTCATACAATCTATAGTCTTCAGCCTTTCAAACTCTAATCAAATCCTTTACCTACACTGACAGTGTATGGCACTATACTTACATCATATCCAACAAAACACCCACCCACCCCCCACCCCCCCATCACCACCAACGCCACTGCTTTAGAGCAGGGAAAGTGACAGGAAGAAGAGTTAAGACGCTCTCACACAACCCACTTTTTACCCCGATTAGCGCAGCGTTTCAAACTCACAAACGGACATATACTCACCTTTCCCGCTCCCGCTGTGTCCCGCCCCCCTGCTCTGGCTCTCCTCTGACGTCAGGTTTACATGCTGCCTGGCATGTTTACAGGATGTTATAAGAGGCTGCAGTGCCTGTGACGTCCCGTAAACCATGTGGGACTGAGCAACAGGTAGGACACAGCGGGAGTCGGGAGAGATGTAAATATCTATTTGTTATGTTAGTGCATGTAAAAGGCTGTTTTAGGCTGGTTTCACACAGGCGACAAAATCATGCGATTTTCTCATGATGCAAGAGTGCTACAAATCGCATGAATGTGAAGCCCATGCTTTCCAAGAGTTCTTTCACATTAGTGATGGTTTGTAGGCTGCTACATTGCGAGAGAAAAAAAAACGCAGGTTGTTGAGTATTGCCATGATTTGCTATGTTTTGTAACCCCTCTTTTTCTATGGAGCCTTCCTTTCTGTTGCATCACACAAAAACGCGGTTTCGTGTGGTGCGATGCAACTTTTACAGTAGGAAATGCAACTGTAAAAGCCCTCAAATAAGCCCTGGCTGCATAAAAAAAGCAGACCTGCTTGTAATTTTCAGTCAGCGCTTCCTGGTTTGGAGGTTCAAAATCCCTACCTCCAGAAAAGTGCTGGCTCTGATTGGTTCTCGAGCGTCCCGGCTCAGCCAATCATAGCAATTCAATGCGATGGCTGTGATTGGTTCATCGAGCTCTGCAGTGATGGGCTGAGCCACAGCGCTCGAGAACCAATCACAGCCAGCGCTTCCTAGAGGCGGGGATTTTGAACCCCGACCAGAAAGCACTAGGTGAAAACTACAAGCAAGTCTGCTGGAGCTACAGAGGAAAATCCCGTCCAAAAAGCTCTACAAAATCGTGATATCGCCGCAAGAAAATGCAGCAATATCGCACAGAACACAGATGCGATATCGCGGCAATTTTCCTGCGGTGATATCGCTGTCTGCTGTGTGAAAGAGGCCTTAAGGAGAATCTACAACTCGAATGACCCATCTAATAATATTCACATAGGTAAATATTATTTATAACAATGATAATGTATGTAATGTAGATGTATATCATAATAGTAGCATTGGAATATACTGTAATATTGCTCTCTGACAAGACAGAACGTTCTGGTCCGGGGTCAAGTGATGAAATATATGCTTGATTCTAAGTAGCCTCAACACATCATATCTGTACAGCAGAAACTGCTCCCTGCCAATGAGAAGGCAGTGCACATAATTCATTATCTACCAGGACAATGGGGTTCTACTGTCTGGTCATAAGAAAATGAATGGTCATAAGGAAACAAAATGAAGACAATATTTCACAATTAAATTCATATTCATATAGCTTAAATATGCTTAGGTGGGATAAGCACGAATATACATGTCAGACATGGTCCACATTAATAGGAGAGGCTGCAGAAATGATTTCAGAAATCAAGAAATTTCAGCATACATAACTAGATCTCACTCTGCAAGGCTATGAATAATAAGAAGTAGAAGTTCAAGCCACTGCTATAGTATAGGGGATGAGACTGAACTTGTCCTAATTACTGCACCATATACACATCGTTCTACCATGTGTTAACCATTTGACTTGTAGTGGGATAAGATTTTCATTTGCATCAAGTGTCTGAACATGTTTATTTCATTTTCCATGAAGTTTTTGAACTAACAAACACACATGATAAGGCCTCATGTCCACGGGGACCGATCCTTAGCGGGTCACCCGCAAGCGTGATCCGCGCCCCATAGGGATGCATTGGACACCCGCAGGTAATTAAATACCTGCGGATGTCATTTTCCCTTGAGGCGCAGATTGCGTCTGCGGGAAAACACCCGCAGCATGCTCCATTTTAGTGCGGGTCTCCCGCGGGGACGGCTCCCACAGGCTTCTATTGAAGCCTATGGAAGCCATCCGGATCCGCGGCACACCCGCAGCTGAATTCTTGCTCTCCGGCGTGGGAGCACGGAAGAGCAGGAGTTTAAAAAAAAATGGAGTGCAGATCCACAGCGTCCGGACAGGTAAGTAATGCTTACTTTTTAGCCTCATGTCCGCGGGAAAGGAGGGACCCGCTGTGGGATTCTGCATGAAGAATCTGCGGCGGGCCTGATTTTCACTGTGGACATGAGGCCTAAATGTGAGCCTCTTTTCAATGTAGCATGTCATGGATGTTGTGAAACTGGACGAAGATGGAAGGAAGCGCAAATAGCATATCAATAAATAGTATTTACTAAACAAACATCACTGCCATCCTAGAGGCCATCCCACAAAATCATTTATTGACAGATTGGTCGTAAGTGATTGGTCAATGAGGGTCCAACCTCTAGGACTCGTGATCATCAGAGTGGAGTACCCAGAGTCCGCCACTTGAATGGAGTAGTGATGTGCATATGTGACTATTTACTTCTTTGTGGCTGATGGAGATAGAGACTCACGGTGCGCCATTCTTATGATCATGCCCCCCCCCCCTCCAGTGTTTAAACCCCCAGGGATCAATCATTTAGCAAATTTTCTGTGGATGAGTGACAAAAGGCTGACAGTCACTTACAAGGGTTATCTCACAAAAATCATTTAACCATTGATTCTGTGTTCACCTAGATGAGTACTCATCCACTGTGGCTATGCAGTGAGGGGAAACAGGAGTCAGAGCCCCCTTTTGGTGATCGTGTTGGTCCCAGTGCTGTAACCCCTATGGATTATATATTGATCACTGATCCCGTTGATAACCCTTTCATTTTTTTATTGTGTGATACATATGAGTACAATCATGGGCTCGCTTCTTGCATTCATAAGATGCTTTATATAATTTGGATGCTGTTTTTTTCTTTGTTCATAGGCTGTCAGCAATATGATTGACATTGATGTTGCCATTTTTCTACTCCTGATTTTTTTACGTCTTCAATGTTTGCTAAAAACGTAACTAAAATCACTGAAACAAAGAAAAATGTTTTTGTTTCTGCAGATGTTCTGTGAGTTTGCCATATAAGCAGTAGTATAAATAATAGGTTGTAACCATTGTCTGAAAAAAGTCAGGCTGGGTTTACAGAGGGCGGATTTGCTGCGGAAATTCCGAGCGGAATTTCGCTGTGGCAAATCTGCCTGCAGCTGCTAATCCCGGGATTAGCCAGCCATGTGGACGAGATTTTTTAAAAACCTCATCCCCACAGGATGGCCAATCCATCACGACAAAGCTGGTGCTACATCGCAGATTCCCCGGCTGCAGCATGTCTATTTTTTTTCCACGTTGCGGCCACACTGCTCTCTATAGGAGCGCTGGCCGCAATGGTAAAGCATGTGGCCAAGCCACTCCAAAACCCATGGCTAAGTGCCGCGGATTTTGAAGCAGCACTTTCCTGGCGGAAATCTTGCAGTTTTTCGCTGCGGCAAAACCGCACGATTTCCAGTGGGATTCCGCCCTGGGAGAACCCAGCCTCAGATGACTTGTGCTAATTTAGTGCCAATAGCCAGAATTTATTTAGCATATTTCAGGCTATAAGACGCACCTGACTAAAAGATGCACCCCAGGTTTAGGCCTCAGTCAGACGGGCGTTTTTTCGCGCGATTTGCGCATGCATCCGGCGATTTTATAGAACCATTGCTTTGCAATGGTATCGGACACATGAGCGCTTTTTATGCGCTCATCTGATAAATTATAGAACAGAAATCGCAGATCGCACCTATCTGCGATCTGCGATTCCTGTTCTCTTCTCTATATGCGCTCAATGGGGCCGGCAGCAGCAGCGCCGACCCCATTAAGAACATATAGTAGACAAATCATTCTCCTCTGCCACAGCTGTAACAGCTGTGGCAGAGAAGAATGATGTTTGCCCATTAAATTCAATGGAGCCGGCAATACAGCCGGCTCCACTGAAAGCAATGGGCTGCCGGCGATCGCACGATGAATTTTCGGGAAGGGCTTAAAAATATAAGCCCTTCCCGGAAATTCATCCAGAAATGTGTAAAAACAAAAAAAAAGTATATACTCACCTGGTCCCGGCAAACGGAGTTCAGCCTCGGCCGGCCGGCAGTTGCCTCTGATTGGTCACAGCCTCACCAATCAGAGGCAGCTCTCACTTACCCATTCATGAATTCATGAATGGGTGAGTGAGTGCTGCCTCTGATTGGCTCATCGCAGGGACCAATCAGGGGCAGCTCTCAGCTGTCATTCAGCTGAGAGCTGCCCCTGATTCGTCCCTGCGCTGAGCCAATCAGAGGCAGCACTCACTCACCCATTCATGAATTCATGAATGTGTGTGAGTGAGAGCTGCCTCTGATTGGTGAGGCTGTGACCAATCAGAGGCAGCTCATTCAGCAGGCGGGGATTTTAAATCCCCGTTTGCTGAATACTACTCAGAACAGTTCAGGAGAACTGCCGGCCGGCCGCGGCTGAACTCCGTCTGCTGGGACCAGGTGAGTATATATTTTTTTTGTTTTTACACATTTCTGGATGAATTTCCGGGAAGGGCTTATATTTTTAAGCCCTTCCCGACAATTCATCCCGCGATCGCCCGCAGCCCATTGCTTTCAATGGAGCCGGCTGATTTGCCTGCTCCATTGAATTCAATGCGCTGGACAGCTCCGGCCCGTTTCTAATGAAACGCGGCTAGGAGCAGTTTTTTCGGGTGATTTTTCGGCCCCGGTCATGCAATTTGTGGATGCGCATCCGTCATGTGATCCGCAAATCGCGGGAAAAAACGCCCGTGTGACTGAGGCCTTAGACAGCAAAAGATAGGAAAAAAATATTTCATTCTAATTAAAACTTTTCTGGCAGTCTGAGGAAGAGAAGGGGGTAAAGTCACTAACTTTGGTGGTCTAGTGTAACACCTCCTTTCTTTGTATTCTAGGGTAGATGCGAGGGAGTAACAGGTAACAGTCCATTCCTGCAAGGGTATGTACGCACATGGCCAAATTGTTTTGCACCTAAATTTGCATCCAAATCCGTGACTTAAGTTGGTGCAGATTTCAGTTTCCTCTTTTCTGTGACCACACAACCTGCAGATTTGAAGATAAGCTGCATGACTATTTTCTGCAACTGATTTTTTTTCTGTTGTGAGCGAGGCCAGATTTGCACTGGCATATGCGCATTTATGTGTATATTTGCACATTGGACGTTACATTTACTCTACTTTGTTGTGGAATTTCGGTGTACATTTTGCAGCCAAAATTTTGCAACAATTCTGCTATGTGTGAACTCATCCTTCTACTTGTTGTGTCCTCCTCATCCTTTGTATATGCGGACAGCTCTGCTATGCTATACACACAGCTCTACTATGCTATGTATACACAGCTGTGCTATACACAGGCACAGTTCTACTATACTATATACACACAGCTCTGCTATGCTATGTATACATATATACATTTACACATACACACAGCTTTGCTGTAGCCATCTTTGTGGTTTTAATTAAAGGTATAACAGATTGTTGCAATAAGTGTAAAAACCTGCTTCCTGCTCTCTAGCCGCCTGGGTGCGACTTCTTTCCCCATCTAATTGGTCACAGGATCGTGATATCAGGAACGTCCTTCACACACCAGGAGCTTCTGTTACTGAGCTCTGCTAAACTCTGCAGCACCTGCAGATGGGGAACTTCACTCTACAAGATGCAGACACTTCTTAGCAATATCTTTTTCTTGCTAAAAAGTGTGTCTTCTAGTCCAAAAAATATGGTAGTTTCAGTATAAAAGTAGGAGAAAGTCTAGACATCATTTTCCTTTGAAGTAAAACTAAATCACCATTCAATATATTCCATCTGAGTCCTGACTAAAGTCTATCATGCTGTTAATAACTGATAACTTATTTTATAAAGAAAATGTAGTCCGAGGCACTGGGGCTTCAATAAAACAGTTTTCAGTCTCATCATAAAAGGCAACATTTTGGCCCTACAGGGCCTTTATCAAGGCGGTCAATGAACAAAAATGTTTTTGCTTTTGTCCTGGCTTGATAAAGGCCCTATGGGGCCAAAACGTTGCCTTTTATGATTAAGTGAATGGGAACTACATTTTATTGAAACTCTGGTGCCTTAGACTATGTTTATATTATGGACTAGGAGACCAGGTGGAAGGCCATGTCAAGTTAAGGACAAAAAAAATCAAGAGGTGCAGGAAAGCCATATAATTCATATTAACCCCTTAGCGTCCCAGGACAAATATATCCATCCTGGGTGCATGAGGTTTGTATGGAGCAAAATCTGGAACTGTGTCTGCTCTATACATGGCCAGGGTAAGCTGACTTTAAAAACTGACAAACAGCTACAACAGACACAATCAGTGTTTATGCTGTTAACCCATCCAATGCTCCAATTAGAGAATGATATCACGAGGTGCCATCTGGGTGTCATGGCAGCCAGGGCCTTCTGAAGGCCCCCAAGGCTGCCATGTATTTGTGCCTATTTAAATGGACCTGTGGCTTGTCTTAATAGAATGCTTGCAGCAATACAATATGCTGCAATACTGAACTATTGTTGTATATGGTATAAGCAATCAAACAATAACAAGTTCAAGTCTACTGAGTTAACTAAAAATAAGTAAAGAAAAGTTTTTTTGTTATTGTAAGAAATAAAGGATACTAAAAGTAAAAAAAAAAACATTTTCCCATATTTATAATAAAAATGTCAGAGCAAAAAAACCCTATATTTATTTGATTTTACCACATCCATGAAAATGTATGCATTATTTATCCCACATAGTGAACACGCGAGAAAGCAAAATACATAATGCCAGATTTGCTCTTTTTTGGTCATCTTGCCTCTATAAAAAATGTAATTAAAAGCCATGAAAAAGTTATATGTACTCCAAAATGATAAACATAGAAACTACATGTCATCCCACAGAATACAAGCCCTCACACAATGCCATCGACTAAAAGATAAAAAAGTTATGTTGGTCAGAAGATGGCAGAAAGTAATTCGGAAAATAATTATTTTTTAAAGATGTTTGATTTTTTTAAAGAAGTTTAAAACAAAAAAGTACATACATTTGGTATCATGGTAATCATACTGGCCCCCAAAATAAAGTCATCATATCATTTTTGCCATAGTGTGTACACTGTAAAACAAGGTTCCCCAACAGTTTTTCAGGAAATTATATGGTATATTAAATAGTGCCACTAAAAAATACAACTTGTCCCACAAAAAACAGCTACATTGATGGAAAAATAAGAGTTGCAATTTTTTGAAAGTAATGAGACACCAAAAGTGGAAAAAAAGGGCCGCATCCATAAAGAGGTTTTCCAGGGAAATACTATTGATGACTTATCATCAGGATAGGTCATCAATAGTTGATCGGTCGAGCTCCGTCGCTCGGTACTCAGACCGATCATCTGAGCGGGCATAAGCTGTTAGCCCCACAGTAACACAGAGGACGGAGCAGAGGCCTCCGTATAGTGGCCGGCGCTTTTAACTGCAGGCACGTCTCCCATTGATTTCAATGACAGCTGTGCCTGCAGTTACAAGCGCTGGCCCCTACATGGAGGTCGGCGCAGAGGCTTCCGCTTCGACCTATGTGTATTTGCAGCACTGACAGCATGCGCCCGCTCAGCTGATCGGTGAGGGTCCCGAATGACAAACCCCGGCCGATCAACTATTAATGACCTATCCTGATGATAGTGAAAAAATGAGCTCACTAGCAGCACGCACTTGCTCCTAACATGAGTAGCATTGAGTGTAATGCGACATCCACTAGGGAACTTGAACCGTTATTCCCCAATCCCATCTGAAGTAAAAAAAAAATGCATCAATGGCAAAATACAAATGGTGCTAAATAGAAAGATACCTTTATTCCACCTAGCCAAAGAACAAGTCGCTACGTTTCAACCGTATAGGTCTTTGAGCTTGACAAAGACCTATGTGGTCGAAATGTAGCGACTTTAGCATGGAGGAATAAAGTTACCTTCCTATTTTACACCGTTTGCACACTGCGACTGATGCATTTTTTACTATCCTGATGATAGGTCATCAATAGTATTTCCCTGGAAAACCCCTTTAAGGGGTTAATAACTCGTTTCAACTATCATTACATTATATCTAATATGACCACCTCAAGTGTCCCTCACCACCTTGGTTTATTGAACGCCTGAATGACAAATCTGTCGAACTTTGCAGCAATACCAACCACGCACTCCGCATGAATCATAGCATGACTAGAACTACCAGACTTCATAAGCTCAGGGTCCTTATCTTTCTTGGATATGGATAAATATGAAATGTTTAGAAGACAGATTTAGCTTATTGAATGGAGTCCTTTAGAAGTGGACATAACGTGTCTTTACAGAAGTGAAGACATTTGGAGCAACATTTTATCAAGAAAACTCTAGTAACATTGTGATGTGATAGAAAGTTTCTAAAGTATTTCTAACTGCATAACTTTCGTTTTTTGCTACTTTAAATGTGCATTGACCCATTGAATGACATGTGCTTAACGAAGAACTTAGGACAGTGCCCAAGATAATGATGATCTACAAAAATCAGATGCTGCTGCAGGGAGTTATCTATATTCTTAGATATACAAGAAAATGGGTCACTCATTTCTCATCCTTGAGGCAAGGCATAAGAATGCATTATTAGGAAAGTATAGTCGTCTAACTTGACATTTTAAACGTTGAGCTTTAGATATAATCACATTCACTTAGAATGCTTTAACTACATTTCAAGACTAAGACACAGCACATGCTTTTCCCAGTACATCAAATGGAATTTATCTAGTTTAGAGCTTGCATTGTATACATTACGCCTTTTATTGCTGTCATAGAATTTAGCTCAGTCATACCTACCTCATCTTCAGGCCTATACTGGCATCTTGTGTTAAAAAGGAATAACTACAAAGATAGAAACCTCATCCAAATCTTTTTTTAAAATTCAATTAGCAAGACTTTCCTACTGAATATAACTGGTAATCTCCATATCGTCTGGAGAATCTATTGTCAGGAAATGACCTATTTTTTTTGTCAAGTTTTCATGTCAAACCTTTTTAAAAAAAATACTAATTTTTCATATCCTTATTTATATTTCAATTTTTTTTAATATTGGTATTTTTTTTGTATTTTAGTATCACATACTCCACCTAAAGCACAGAGATACATAGCACCGGGCATTCGGGAAGTTGGAGGAGATACAACGCACTGGGTATTCGGGGAGCCAAGAGGTTGGAGAGAGGTAGCTGAACACACTTCATGTGTGAAGAGGGTTAGGAATTCGCAAGTCGCTGCCGGGCAGGAACATAAGACAAGTGATAGTTTAGGATTTGACAAGTGGCAAAAATACGTTTTTTTACGCATATAGGACCTAGAGACCTGTGCCTAGACTACTATTGATGGCTACAGGAACAGGAGAAGAGCTGTTGTCATAGTCTATAGCTAAGTACGGATTTCCCTAGCAACAGGTCTTCAGCTACAGAGCTAAACAGACATAGGGACAGTACATCAAAAGATGTCGTGACCAAAGCGGACTGGGTATGCACACAGGTTTCAAGCAGCTGGCCCTGGCTATAGGGGTGGTTGACCTGGCCCTACCTAAGCGGGGACATTGCCCCAATAAGGGCAGCCCAGTGGTCTTCGGATCTGGGCCCTAGCTGATCCTAGGAGCCACGCACCAGAACAGGACGCATTCACATGCCACATGACAGGGACTGAACAACAGGACACACAGAGCCAGAATACACAGCATACAGCAGCCACAATGCAAACACTAATAGCAGATAATAAGCTGAATATAAATGCTAGGTGTTAGTTCGTACATTGGCCAATGGATTTAAGCTGCAAGCCCTGGCAAGGCCCCTCGTATCATGCAGTCCATATACTAGCAAGACACATCTACTAGAGGACCCTATGGGCCAACTTAGCGCAGACATAGCAAACAAACTCAGCAGACCAAATTGACACAAAATAAATGTACAAACGGACATGAACCGCAAGGCACAGATCACACAGCAAGCTGCAACAGAACACATAGCAGATAACAGGACACATGTCACAGATACATCCAAACAGTACAAGACCAGCTTCAGACTGACCAGGAGCTGGGTTTATATGTGAGCACAGACCCAGGAGATTGGCTAGCAGGAAGTACCACACCCAGCCAGCTCAATCATTAACCCTGAGAGTGCTGTGCTGCTGGAAACACAGTAGTACAACAGGTCTCAGCAGCACACATAACAGTACTGAGTTCCCCATCACCATGTCCTCAGGCAGATAGTTCCATAGTCTCACTGCTCTTACAGTAAAGAACCCCCTTCTGTGTTGCTGTAGAACCCTTCTTTCCTCTAGACGTAGAGGATGCCCCCCTTGTTACAGTCACAGTCCTGGAAATAACTAGATGATGGGAGAGATCTCTGTATTGTTCCCTGATATATTTATACATAGTTATTAGGTCATTAAACTAAAAAATCCCAATTTTGATCATCTTTCGGGATATTCTAATCCACTCATTCTATTTATTACTTTACTAGCTCACCTTTGAACTTGGTGAATTTCTACTATATCTGATTAAAGCATTTGGAAGAAACCTCCTCTAATAGTGCCACTGGGATCGTCAAATGGCCATAAATTCATGGATAGTTCATGGAAATACTTTTTCCAGAGACTTTTTCCAGTGACTATAATAAAAATTTGAGCATTAGTGATTTCTTTAAAATTGCTTTACAAACATGCTGTCCTTCCTGGGTGCTGCTGACCAGGACATGTGACTGTGGCAGCTAATCACTGGCCACTGCAGTGACCTTCTATAGCCAATGATTGGCTGCAGCAGTCACGTGTCCTGGTCAGCAGCAACCAGGAAGGACAGAGTGGTTGTATGGAAGGATTTATTGTAATTCTGATCACTTTAAGATCATAATAAAGGCAGATTATGTGTTTATATTAGTATCTGACCTACAGACGTGTATTTATCATGTTGGTTACAAATCTGTCGTTCCATGATTTTTGGATAGGTTCTCCAAAAACAACAATAAAAAAAAAACCAAAACATTCTGGTTGGCAACCATGGATGCTGATCTGTGGTTACAATTAGAGATGAGCGAGCATACTCGCTAAGGGCAATTGCTCGAGCGAGCATTGCACTTAGCGAGTACCTGCCCGCTTGAGAGAAAAGGTTCAGCTCCCGTCGCAAGTGACAGGTGAGTTGTGGCAGTGAGCAGGGGGAGCGGGGGGGGGGGAGGGAGAGAGAGACCTCCTCTCCGTTCCTCCCTGCTCTCCCCCACCGCTCCCTGCCCACCGCCGGCAGCCGAACCTTTGCTCCCGAGCGGGCAGGTACTCGCTGAGGGCAATGTTCGATCGAGCAATTGCCCTTAGCGTGTATGCTAGCTCATCACTAGTTACAATGTAATGGTAATAAGTAGTGCACAGTTCTCACTAGCATTATCTTGTGATTACATTTCCCGCAGGCTAGCATGCACAATGCAAAAATAATACACATTAGAGCTATCCGTTAATATTTAGCTTAAACACATTACCCGCTCATGTGGTCTTTTCGGTGATATATGAACAAAAACTGGCAAATCACTTTGTGTATTTTTTGGCTTGATTTGACAGATCAGTCATCATGGAGATGCCTTTTAATCTGGAGAATTAATTAGTTAATTTCTATCAATGGCTAAAGAAGATGTAAATGGTCTTACATGTATATGGATGTGTTCATACTGCATTTAGTGTATATTTGCCATACATTTGCATAAGCCCAGATTCACACATATTGTGTATCCATGTTTTCATAGTGTTTTTTAGTATTATTTCCCAATACTTTATTGTTTGAAAATGCTGTGGCCAGATGTTACTTTAAAGTTGTAAGTAAATCACTGTTAAGTCTATATACACAGTTTTGTTTTTTTTGTATTCTTGCAGCACTTGGGAGGGCAGAGCTCCAGGTATGGATGGCATTTTTGCAAGCACTTTTATTCACAGGTTTCTGGACTGAACTTCCAAAATGCCACCAAAAATATATTATAATTAGTAGTAAAAATGTGTGACACACATGATGGTATTTATGTGCATTTTAAAACCCATTAGAAAGTGTGAAGGAGTTCTAATGCTGTTATTAACTCCTTTAGGGCGTCTTCACACTGGCGAGTTCGATATCGGGCCGTGAATATACGGTCCAATATTACACTTGCCAACATATGAAAGCCCCATGGATGCTAGGCGTTTTCAGGTGAAAACAGCCTCGCATCACTGCGGGGATGAAGGGAATCCCCGCCATGGCTGTCACAGTCGCAGCACAGGATTTCAGAGTTCTCCCATTGCTTTCAACAGTGCTGGAGCTGCTGCCGCCAGCCCCCTTAAAAACAATGAGCGATATCACAGAAAGATGGGACATGCTGTCACTAATGTGAATGAACCGATTCAAAAAAACGGATTTCATATTAGTGTGAGATTTGGGCGTCTCGCAATGCACAAATCTGGCATGATTTTCTCGCCAGTGTGAAGGCAGCCTTAGTAAATAGCCCTTGTTTAAAATGAGTACATCGACTACGCTTTTTAAAATTTAGTTAAAAAAAGCATATGCTGAGACATATCGGCCAGATGCACACCAAAAGGGCATTCTATTGCCATAGACTGGTCCATAGAGGTTACAGGGGTTGTCCCATGAAATTAAAGCATCCCCTGGGGATGAGTATCTGACCAGTGGAGGTCTCCGTTTGCAAGCCCCACCGACCGGAAGAACAGGGGTCCAGAAAATCCATGAATGAATGAAGCAGTGGCCACACTAAATGGTGAATAGACCACCATTTCACTCATTCTAGGACAGTCGGGACCTCGCTTCTTCTGAACAGGAAGGGTCCCAACAATCAGACCCCCACTGAACAGATACTCATCCCCTATCCTGTGGATAAGTTAATTTTGTGGGTCAATGCCTTTAATGGATACATGGTCCCCCGCATGTATACATTGAATCTGGTGTGAACATTGCCCAATTTCTTCTTAATGTAAGTAAACTTTTGACTTGGTAATAAACATAAAAACACACAATGCCGGGGCTATAAATAAAAGCATCACAAAATGTCAATCTTGTCACAGTGTAATTAACATAAAATACTTAACTATAATATTTTAATTTGAATAGAGCCAAACAATAAAACACAAAAGAAATTAAAGTTGACATTAACATATAAATGTCAGATAAATCCTGAAGCTCCTTTGCATGCATTGCGGTATTAACTAGTTGATGCTTCTTTATAGGGATCTTTTTAGTTTTATTTCCTGCAGAGGAACATTTCAGAGAGAGACCTGGGGGAAGACGGAAAAATCAGCAACACATTAAGTTTTCTCCTATTAAATGACAGTGATAACAAAATGGAACATAAAAAATGTGATCACGTAGGAATATAAGCTGAAGCAATTGAGAAAATAACCAGTGATGTGCGATGTGTCGTACTACAAGCAATTACAACCACTCAATAATTCCACTTGTCTGGATAACATTTATAAACAGCTATATGCAGAAAGTTTTCCTTATGATAAGAACAGTTTTGCTCACTTTTTAATTCCTATGACATACGTGAAATGAACAGAAACTTAGTCAGACCAGAGGTGTAACTTGAAGCTCCCGGGCCCCGATGCAAAACTTGTAACAGGGCCCCAACTATAATGCTTTATTCATAGTACTGGGCTCCCTATATCGAGAAGAGAGGCCTTATGGGCCCCTAAGGCCCCTGGGCCCGGGTGCAATCGCATCCCCTGCATCCCCTATAGGTACATCCCTGAGTCAGACTGATGTTTAAGGGCTCCTTCAGATAACCATATTACGCACGCAATGCACAGAGAATAGGACCCATTGATGGCAATGAGTTCGTTACCATGAACGTGTTTTCCACATATTTAGACCTGCTCTAAATAAGCATTTTGCCTGCCTTTTATAGTTTTTTTTGTGTTTTATTTTACAATTTTCGCTAGACAAGATAAAAAGTGTGTTCAATTTATTGAACAGGTCGTTATGGATACAATGATACCAAATATATGTTTCACATATCCCCTTATTTATTGCGAGTGCATTTGCACATCCCACATAGAATTCTATTGGGACATTTGGTGCGCCAATGTGCAAGAAAATAAAGCAGGTTCTTTTTTTCTGCATGCGCAAGAAATGTGTTTCCAAAAAAAGGAAATGCGAATTAACCCATTGAAATAAGTGGTTTCACTGAGGCAGAAAGATCTACAGTTTGCAAAAGTCCTTTTTCACAATGTAGACAAAACATTAAAGGTATTTACTTTATTAATATAGATAATTAAAATCACAGGCACAAAAACCGGGTCTTGTGACCCTCGCTTAATAGAGGGGAACAGTGACCCAACACCTACACATACATTTGACTCAGACACAAACAGAGGAACGTTAATGTCTCCCAGAGGGTATGATACCCCACCAGGTAGAGAGCTGATACTGGTGTAATAGATCTATCACAAAGCAGCCAGGAGGGCTGCTGCAATGCCGGATGGATCTACTAGTTGATTAGATACACACTTATTCGTCTTTATCTGATCGGATTGGATTTCACAATATCTGGTACGATGTAATATTATGTTAATGAATTGTTTAGGCTTTGGTTCGACGCGTTTCTTTACAATCTTTAGTAGTTCATCAGGAACCTCCCTAGCCCTAATAGGAAGGAATCCACTAGTCATGTAGATGTCCCTCATATAGTTCCTCATAGACACAGCAGGTTACGTGTCTAAAGCGGACTTTAAGCTCAGGAAAACATAGACTTTACATAAGGACTGTCCCATAAAACCCTGAGCTATCTCTGATGAAGAAGTAAAGAAAAAACTCCAAGTTATCTCTAAACAGAAACTAAATAGACAAAACAGAAAAGAATCAGAAACGGGAGACATAGGGGGGGGACGAGGACAGGGAAAGAAGGTGGGCGTGGGAGGTAGGAGAGGAGTAATGATCTCTCCTAAGGCACATTAGATAATCAATTGGGTCAACGCTTCGCCAAGGTATGAACAAGGAAATCTAGTAGGAAATGGGCTGGCTAGAGTTCACCTCCCAGGCTAACCCAGGGGGAGTAGAAGCATCTCCCAGAACAAGTCAATGTCTCACCTTGTTAAACATTTGGGCAACCAAACATTAATGGATCTCTCCCCTCAGTATACGCCATGGGCTCCAGATCTTAAAGAAAGTGTCATGAGTACCGCTAGACCAGCAAGACAGCTCCTCCAAATTTAAAACGTCTACTTTCTCCTTCCACAGAGCTAAAGTGCAGGGCTCCCTCTGTCACCATAGCAAAGGAATGAGAGCCTTTGCCACGTTCAGCAAGAAGGCCACCAGTTTATGTTTATAGGGGTGGAAGAATGCAGAGGGCTAACAAAGAAAAATCATTTTGGGTGTAATGGTTAGGTTCAGAGAGAACTTCCTCAAAACCTTCCCAACGTCAAGCCAAAAGGGGGTCATAACCGGACAATCCCACCAAAGATGTAGATAGGAGCCTATTCCCGCGTCACTTCTCCAGTGGTTTCTGACCAAGAGGCTCTACAGCAAGTCAGAGGTATGGAAAAGTTTAGAACTGTAGATTTTGCAAAATTAATTTTAAAGTTGGAAAGACTACCAAACTCCTACAAAAGAAAGGTGAGTCTCGGTAAGCTTCTCTCTGGATCAGTTATCAGTAGAGATGAGCGAGCACCAAAATACTCAAGTGCTCATTACAGGGGACAAAATTTTCGCGATGCTCGAGGGTTCGTTTCGAGTAACGAACCCCATTGAAGTCAATGGGCGACCCGAGCATTTTTGTATATCGCCGATGCTCGCTAAGGTTTCCATTTGTGAAAATCTGGGCAATTCAAGAAAGGGATGGGAACGACACAGCAACGGATAGGGCATGCGAGGGGCTACATGTTGGGCTGCATCTCAAGTTCCCAGGTCCCACTATTAAGCCACAATAGCGGCAAGAGTGCCCCCCCTCCCAACAATTTTTACTCCTGAAAAGCCCTCATTAGCAATGCATACCTTAGCTAAGCACCACACTACCTCCAAAAAAGCACAATCACTGCCTGCATGACACTCCGCTGCCACTTCTCCTGGGTTACATGCTGCCCAACCCCCCGCACGACCCAGTGTCCACAGCGCACACCAAAGTGTCCCTGTGCAGCCTTCAGCTGCCCTCATGCCACTCCACCCTCATGTCTATTTATAAGTGTGTCTGCCATGAGGAGGAACCGCAGGCACACACTGCAGAGGGTTGGCATGGCTAGGCAGCGACCCTCTTTAAAAGGGGCGGGGCGATAGCCCACAATGCTGTACAGAAGCAATGAGAAATAAAATCCTGTGCCACCTTCATCAGGAGCTGCACACGTGGGCATAGCAATGGGGAACCTATGTGCCACACACTATTCATTCTGTCAAGGTGTCTGCATGCCCCAGTCAGACCGCGGTTTTTTATAAATAGTCACAGGCAGGTACAACTCCGCAATGGGAATTCCGTGTGCACCCACAGCATGGGTGGCTCCCTGGAACCCACCGGCTGTACATAAATGTATCCCATTGCAGTGCCCTGGACAGCAGAGCTAACGTCAGATTAAATGCAGGTGGGCTTCGGCCCACACTGCATGCCCCAACCTGACCGGGGTTTTTAATTCATAGACACACGCAGGTACAACTCCCTATTGTGAAGTCCCTGTGGACCGACAGCATGGGTGGGTGCCAGGAAGCCACCGGCGGTACATAAATATATCCCATTGCATTGCATTGCCCATCACAGCTGAGGTAATGTCATGTTTAATGCAGGTGGGCTTCGGCCCACACTGCATCCCCCAGTCAGACTAGGGTTCTTTAGAAGTGGACACATGCAGTTACAACTCCGTGTGGACCGACAGCATGGGTGGCTCCCTGGAACCCACCGACGGTACATAAATATATCCCATTGCAGTGCCCAGCACAGCTGAGGTAACGTCAGATGTTTAATGCAGGTGGGCTTCGGCCCACACTGCATGCCCCAGTCAGACTGGGGTTCTTTAGAAGTGGACACATGCAGTTACAACTCCGTGTGAACCGACAGCATGGGTGGGTGCCAGGAAGCCACCGGCGGTAACGTCAGCTTTAATGCAGGTGGGCAAAAAATTAATTGGATTACACTGTAGGTGAGGGCCCCCAAAAATTGGTGTACCAACAGTACTAATGTACCTCAGAAAAATTGCCCATGCCCAACCAAGAGGGCAGGTGAAACTCATTAATCGCTTTGGTTAATGTGGCTTAATTTGTAACTAGGCCTAGAGGCAGCCCAGTTAAAATAAAAATTGGTTCAGGTGCAAGTTTCAACGCTTTAATGAGCATTAAAACGTATAAAAATTGTTTACAAAAATTATATGACTGAGCCTTGTGGACCTAAGAAAAATTGCCCGTTCGGCGTGATTACGTCAGGTTTCAGGAGGAGGAGCAGGAGGAGGAGGATGAATATTATACACAGATTGATGAAGCTAAAAGGTCCACGTTTTTGATGGTGATAGAGAACGATGCTTCCATCCGCGGGTGCAGCCTACGTATTGTTTAGGTATCGCTGCTGTCCGCTGGTGGAGAAGAGAAGTCTGGGGAAATCCAGGCTTTGTTCATCTTGATGAGTGTAAGCCTGTCAGCACTGTTGGTTGACAGGCGGGTACGCTTATCTGTGATGATTCCCCCAGCCGCACTAAACACCCTCTCTGACAAGACGCTAGTCGCAGGACAAGCAAGCACCTCCAGGGCGTACAGCGCGAGTTCAGGCCACGTGTCCAGCTTCGACACCCAGTAGTTGTAGGGAGCAGGCGCGTCACGGAGGACGGTTGTGCGATTGGCTACGTACTCCCTCACCATCCTTTTACAGTGCTCCCGCCAACTCAGCCTTGACTGGGGAGCGGTGACACAGTCTTGCTGGGGAGCCAGAAAGCTGCCAAAGGCCTTAGAGAGTGTTCCCCTGCCTGTGCTGTACATGCTGCCTGATCTCAGCGCCTCCCCTGCTACCTGGCCCTCGGAACTGCGCCTTCGGCCACTAGCGCTGTCGGATGGGAATTTTACCATCAGTTTGTCCGCCAGGGTCCTGTGGTATAGCATCACTCTCGAACCCCTTTCCTCTTCGGGTATGAGAGTGGAAAGGTTCTCCTTATACCGTGGGTCGAGCAGTGTGTACACCCAGTAATCCGTAGTGGCCAGAATGCGTGTAACGCGAGGGTCACGAGAAAGGCATCCTAACATGAAGTCAGTCAAGTGTGCCAGGGTACCTGTACGCAACACATGGCTGTCCTCACTAGGAAGATCACTTTCAGGATCCTCCTCCTCCTCCCCTCCTCAGGCCATACACGCTGAAAGGATGACAGGCAAGCAGCATGGGTACCCTCAGCAGTGGGCCAAGCTGTCTCTTCCCCCTCCTCCTCATCCTTCCCCCCCTTCCCCTCCTCCTCCTCAACGCGCTGAGATATAGACAGGAGGGTGCTCTGACTATCCAGCGACATACTGTCTTCCCCAGCCTCTGTTTCCGAGCGCAAAGCGTCTGCCTTTATGCTTTGCAGGGAACTTCTCAAGAGGCATAGCAGAGGAATGGTGACGCTAATGATTGCAGCATCGTCGCTCACCATCTGGGTAGACTCCTCAAAGTTTCCAAGGACCTGGCAAATGTCTGCCAACCAGGCCCACTCTTCTGTAAAGAATTGAGGAGGCTGACTCCCACTGCGCCGCCCATGTTGGAGTTGGTATTCCACTATAGCTCTACACTGCTCATAGAACCTGGCCAACATGTGGAGCGTAGAGTTCCACCGTGTGGGCACGTCGCACAGCAGTCGGTGCACTGGCAGATGAAACCGATGTTGCAGGGTGCGCAGGGAGCAGCGTCCGTGTGGGACTTGCGGAAATGTGTGCAGAGTCGGCACACCTTTCCGAGCAGGTCTGACAAGCGTGGGTAGCTTTTCAGAAAGCGCTGAACCACCAAATTAAAGACGTGGGCCAGGCATGGCACGTGCGTGAGGCTGCCGAGCTGCAGAGCCGCCACCAGGTTACGGCCGTTGTCACACACGACCATGCCCGGTTGGAGGCTCAACGGCGCAAGCCAGCGGTCGGTCTGCTCTGTCAGACCCTGCAGCAGTTCGTGGGCCGTGTGCCTCTTCTCTCCTAAGCTGAGTAGTTTCAGCATGGCCTGCTGACGCTTGCCCACCGCTGTGCTGCCGTGCCGCGCGACACCGACTGCTGGCGACGTCCTGCTGCTGCTGACACATCTTGATTGCGAGACAGAGGTTGCGTAGGAGGAGGAGGAGGGTGGTTTAGTGGAGGAAGCATACACCGCCGCAGATACCACCACCGAGCTGTGGCCCGCAATTCTGGGGGTGGGTAGGACGTGAGCGGTCCCAGGCTCTGACTCTGTCCCAGCCTCCACTAAATTCACCCAATGTGCCGTCAGGGAGATATAGTGGCCCTGCCCGCCTGTGCTTGTCCACGTGTCCGTTGTTAAGTGGACCTTGGCAGTAACCGCGTTGGTGAGGGCGCGTACAATGTTGCGGGAGACGTGGTCGTGCAGGGCTGGGACGGCACATCGGGAAAAGTAGTGGCGACTGGGAACTGAGTAGTGCGGGGCCGCGGCCACCATCATACCTTTGAAAGCCTCCGTTTCCACAACCCTATACGGCAGCATCTCCAGGCTGATAAATTTGGCTATGTGCACGTTTAGCGCTTGAGCGTGCGGGTGCGTGGCGGCGTACTTGTGCTTGCGCTCCAACACTTGCGCTAGCAATGGCTGGACGGTGCGCTGAGAGACATTGGTGGATGGGGCCGGGGACAGCGGAGGTGAGGGTGTGGGTGCAGGCCAGGAGACATTAGTGCCTGTGTCCTGAGAGGGGGGTTGGATCTCAGTGGCAGGTTGGGGCACAGGGGGAGAGGTAGCGGTGCAAACCGGAGGTGGCGAACGGCCTTCGTCCCACCTTGTGAGGTGCTTGGCCATCATATGTCTGCGCATGCTGGTGGTGGTGAGGCTGGTGGTGGTGGTGGCTCCCCGGCTGATCTTGGTGCGACAAAGGTTGCACACCACTGTTCGTCGGTCGTCTGCACTCTCAGTGAAAAACTGCCAGACCTTTGAGCACCTCGGCCTCTGCAGGGTGGCATGGCACGAGGGGGCGCTTTGGGAAACAGTTGGTGGATTATTCGGTCTGGCCCTGCCTCTACCCCTGGCCACCGCACTGCCTTTTCCAACCTGCCCTGCTGCTGCACTTGCCTCCCCCTCTGAAGACCTGTCCTCAGTAGGCGTAGCAAACCAGGTGGGGTCAGTCACCTCATCGTCCTGCTGCTCTTCCTCCGAATCCTCTGTGCGCTCCTCCCTCGGACTTACTCCAATTACTACTACCTGAGTGATAGACAACTGTGTTTCATCGTCATCGTCCTCCTCACCCACTGAAAGCTCTTGAGACAGTTGCCGGAAGTCCCCAGCCTCATCCCCCGGACCCCGGGAACTTTCCAAAGGTTGGGCATCGGTCACGACAAACTCCTCCAGTGGGAGAGGATTCGGAACCATTGCTGCCCATTCTGGGCTGGGGCCCGAGAACAGTTCCTGGGAGTCTGCCTGCTCCTCAGAATGTGTCATTGTAATGGAGTGAGGAGGCTGGGAGGAAGGTGGAGCAGCAGCCAGAGGATTCAGAGTTGCAGCAGTGGACGGCGCTGAATTCTGGGTGGTCGATAGATTGCTGGATGCACTTTCTGCCATCTACGACAGGACCTGCTCACACTGCTCATTTTCTAATAAAGTCTACCGCGTGGACCCATTAATTGTGAGATGAATGTGGGGACGCCAGAAACGTGCCTCTCTCCTAATCCCGCAGCAGTCGGCTGCGATACAGCTGGATCAGGAGCTCGGCCTGTGCCCACACCCTGACTTGGGCCTCCGCGTCCTCGCCCGCGTCCACGTCCTCTAGGCCTACCCCTACCCCTCAGCATGCTGTATTACCAGTAGTGCAGAAACAGAACGCCGTAATTAAATGTGCCGCTTATTGGCCTGTGGTTGGAGGTTGACTTCCCTTACGGAACGCACAGCAGAGCCAGGAAACAATTTTGTGCACGCCTGTAGTGAGACGTAGGTGCGTATGACTGAGCTAGTGGAATTCACAGGGCAGAAGCAGTCAAGTGGCCAAAGGCCAGTAGTAGGCCTTAAGTATTTTGCTTCTATTTTTAAAAAATGCTGAGCTGATACAGCAGACAGATACTGTAGGCAGCGTATAATATTATGTTTACTGTTTCCCTCTGGCGGGATGACAGCGGTGATGTAACGGAGACAGCAGAGCCAGGAAACAATTTTGCGCAAGCCTGCTGAAACGCTTAGCTGCGTATTAATTTGGACTACTACCCCCAGCAGACAGATACTGTAGGCAGCGTATAATATTATGTATACTGTTTCCCTCTGGCAGGATGACGGCGGTGATGTAACGGAGACAGCAGAGCCAGGAAACTATTTTGCGCAAGCCTGCTGAAACGCTTAGCTGCGTATTAATTAGGACTACTACCTCCAGCAGACAGATACTGTAGGCAGCGTATAATATTATGTATACTGTTTCCCTCTGCCGGGATGACGGCGGTGATGTAACGGAGACAGCAGAGCCAGGAAACAATTTTGCGCAAGCCTGCTGAAACGCTTAGCTGCGTATTAATTAGGACTACTACCCCCAGCAGACAGATACTGTAGGCAGCGTATAATGTTATGTATACTGTTTCCCTCTGCCGGGATGACGGCGGTGATGTAACGGAGACAGCAGAGCCAGGAAACAATTTTGTGCAAGCCTGCTGTAACGCTTAGCTGCGTATTAATTAGGACTACTACCCCCAGCAGACATGCAGTAAACTGAAGACGGTCACAGGCAGCCCAAATATAGTATTTTTCCCCAATTTTTTTGAAAAAGCCCACTGCCTATATAGCCTGTATATCTCTTTCCCTATACTCTGTACAATGACTGCAGACT